>NC_041393.1:704572011-704586330 GCF_002162155.2 Triticum dicoccoides
GGGGCAACATCACAGAAAGGGCTTGAAAAGAAATGCCACAGTCGGACATCGGGGCGACATCACAGAAAGGGCTTGAAAAGAAAGGCCACAGTCGGACGTCGGGGCGACATCACAGAAAGGGCTTGAAAAGAAAGGCCACAGTCGGACGTCGGGGCGACATCACAGAAAAGGGCTTTTATGGACAGATAAATAATAATCATAATAAACTTTTAATTCATAAGAATAAATGGGTTAGTCCATCCACAGGAATATCATTTAACCGGAATTAGCACTCATGCGAAACACCGGAGTCTCTGTCATCAACACTGTCATTGTTAGGACAAGATAATACGAATTTGGACATGGAATAGATGATTTGGAGGGATATATGACTCTGCAGAGTTTGTACAAAATTATTCCCACAGCCAACGGATTTCCGTAGTCATGAAGGACTAGTTCCATTTACGGTATTTCGGAAGAAAACACAGCTAACCAATACACACCCATCCTTACCTCTCGATGCTAGGAATCACCCTAGACATCGTCCAAGAAAAACTTTTGAGACGGGGAGATCACAATCTCGAATAGCATGGGATCAAATTTATATACGCGCGCTCTAAGGGGTGCCCCCCTCTCGGTCCCAGCCGGAAACACCCATGCCCCCTGACCGGATGACTGGCTTTAATCAAGGGCCATGGAACCATCATCACGGCCTCCCCTTTTGGTGTGTACCAGAAAAGTGGTTTGCAACTTACTAAACCATATTCCTTGCGGAAAACATGTGGTAGTACAGGAAAGGAAATGAAAGGAACTGGACCGATACGGTTTGACACTGAAGTCACATAGTCCGGCATGAGATTGGCATGCTACAACACTGCCATCTCACCCATCCTCATGCCAACACATGGCCATTCATACTCACATCCATCCACTTATGGATCATCGAACTCACTTACCTCATTATCGCATAAAATAACATTCATCGATATGCTTATCAACATGCCATGGAACTAACTAAATGCAAAACATGCCAAGACACTCATCATATCAAAAGTTCAAACATGCTTGCCTGGTTCGGAGTAGTCGGAGCCTAGCTCGGTGAAGTTCGCGGCTCCGTCACCTCCTTCGGTATCTACGGTATAAAGAAAATATATGCGCTATCGTAAATACCAAGGAGTGCACAGAAAGTATACCAAATATTTTCCAAATAAATCTGATAAAAAACTAGACAAAATTTTAAAGAGAACAGAAAAAGAATCAACCAAAAATACTTTTCTGTTTAAAAGTTATAAAGGTTTTTGTCCAGGGACTCATCTGTAATGAAACAGAAGTTTTCTAGGGGCTAGTTTATAAAAACAGAAAGCGCTTCGGTAGCGACTACGCCAGCCCAGAGGAAAGATGTATTTGCCCGAAGGCGCTTCCAGAAAACGGTTCGATAGAAAGGGCAGAGAGGCTGACGGTGGGGTCCCACTCGTCAGGTTCAAATGTTCAAACGGGGTGGCAGAGTTCGCCGGTGCCCGAGAGCCGCGGTGGTCGCTGGCGGCGATCCACGGCGAGGCAGAGAGATCGGAGGGTACCTCCATGCTTAGGGCACCCTTCCGCGTTGGTTGATGGTGGTGGAGGCGGTCGGCGAGCACCACGTCGACGGCGAGCTTTGCTCCGGCGGACGGCGGCTCGGGTGGTCGAGGGGCTCGTCGGAGAGGGCTGCAAGGGTTAAATTGAAGAGGGGTTTATGCTCCTGGTAGCTAGAGAGGGTAACGAACGGAGTTTGGGCGCCGGAGACGGCCTCACCGGAGCGAATCGAGGTGGCGGCCGAGGCGGATCGGGGCGGCCGGAGTTGAGGGGGAAGACCTCCTCGGGGTCCCCCTAGTGGCCTGACGTGGCGTTGGTGAGGTGTGGGGATGAGGCGTGCACGAGGTTGAGCTCGGGGGCCCTTTTTATAGGCGGCCCGAGGCAGTTGCCGTGAACGGGGTCTCCGGCGAGCGATTACGGCGGCGCAGTGCTCGGTCGGGGGTGATTAGGGAGTCGAGCGCCGTCGTGGGAGTCTACTGGGTCCGTTTTGGTGCTAATCGAGCTGGAGATCGATGCTTAGGAGGGAGTTCGACAGAAAGGTGCGGCGCGGGCCCGTCGGTGGCAGGGAGCGCGTCCTGTGCTTGCCGGTCGCGGTGGCGGTGCACGGGCGTGTGCTGGTGTGCATGAGGCCACGCGGAGAGCCAGGGAGCGATGGGCGGCGCGGAACGGCGTTGAGCCGCCGTTCTTGCCCCCTGACGGCTGTAACGGGGTCTCGGCCACCGCAAGACACGCCGGCACGGGCGGCCAGGGGCGCCACCGACGCCGGGAAGACGCCAAGCGCGCGTGCGGGGGTGCTGGCCAGGGAGAAAGAGCCGCGTGCAGCACGCCAAGTGTACTGTGGCCGCGTGACTGAAACTCTGTCGAAGATCAACACTAAACTCTGAATGTTTCTGAATTTTGAATAGCAGCAGTGCTTGCAAGGTGTTCGACAGAATGAAATTGGCCTCTGGTGATTTTTCCTTGAGCTGATACTTGGTGGAGTGGCTTCTCATTGCTCAAATAGGTTGCCTGAATTTTGGTGGAATTTTTGGGGGAGTGTAGATATGAATTTCATCAAATTTGGCAAATCTGGTCCAAACTTGCAGAGACTGAATTTTGAAAAATTTGAAAAGAGAAGGAGTGGATCAAGATGGTTCTGAGTTGTGGGTACAAAGGACTATCCAGGGGAGTTGGTGAGAGGTCAAAACTCAAATGAAAAAAGAGTACTTGCTTTGAAAAACACTAAGGCTCCAAATAATTTTCAGAATTGATTTGAGAGGGAAAATAATTAGAATAAAATCCAAAACTTGTTTTGATTAGTTGGGACAGAGAACTTGGGTTGATCACAAGGTGTAGGGGAGGTTTTGGAGAGGTTTTATCACATGGGCAAGAATGCCAAGTCAAGGAGGGTTCCAAGATATGGAAATCCCAAATTTTCATAGAGTTTTATTTTAAAAGAAAAAATAATTTAAACTCCCAAAAATAAATTTTGAGAGGGAACCAACAGAGAAGAAGTTTTCAAAAGATCGACCACCAAAGTTTGAAAAAAAAATCCTTGCCAAGGCAAAGGAAGTTTTTAAGTGGAAGGTTTTTCTGAAAAAGAAAAATTTTAAGACAAGGCCTTTCCTCAAAAACCACAAAATTTTTGATAAAAACCAAATAATAATTTTAGAGTGTCACAGACGCCGCCGCGGTTAGGGTTCATCCCCGGCCGCCTCACCCCCATCAAAGGTGCTGTGCGCCGCCACCACGCGCGGTCGCCTCTCGCCTCCAACGATGCTCCAGCCCCGTAAGTCCCCCTCGATCTCCTCCTCCCTGCGCGCCACACTAGCTAGGCTCCAATTGATTTGCCGCGGCGGCTCGCCATGTTTTGGGATTTAGGGATTGCACGGTGGCTCTATGCTTCGATGGCTCCAATTGATTTGCCGTGACGTCTCGCCACTCCCCTTGCTGCCCCTACACGGCGCTCCGCCCCCTCTGTTAATTAGTATCACATATGGATTAATAGGATTAGTATCACATATGGATTAATAGGATTAGTATCACATATGCATCTCTAGATCCTACTGTTAATTAGTATCACATATTAATAGGATTAGTATCACATATGGAGAGAGTAGAGAGAGGGGTTAGGTGAGAGAAGTACAGGATTTTGTTGCTCACCGAAACTTAGGAGAGAGTAGAGAGAAGTAGCTATAGAAGTAGAGGCTTTTAGGACATATAATTGAAACTTGGGTTTCAATTCTTGGCTGCTGCCCTTGGAAGAGTGGTGGCGGCAGCGGTGCCTAGCGTTCTAGGCTTTAGAGAGGAGGCGTCCATGTCATGCCTTTTTCCAGAGAAGTGCCACTGGCAGTGTCGGTTGCCATGTGCCATTTCGTGGCAACTGCCACTAGTTTATTTGTTTAAGCATATAAAGATATGACCAAGAAGCCCTCACTGTTATGTGGTTTCATGGAAAAATCAATGCTTGATTCGATACTCTTTCAGGTTTACTTTTGGATGTGGGAATAGATAAAGTGTTCCCTTGGACTAAACTTTATGTTTACTTTTTAGTTGTTATTTTGCTTGCCATGTGAACTCTATCTATGAAAACTTTATGTTTACTTTTTGGATCGTTAATTAATCCTTTAATCATATTGCTTTAGGGAAATGGCGCCACTACCACCACCACCATGTCAACGGTGCAAGTCAAGGTGCGCCAGCAGCCTTGAAACTGGCACGTTGTTTGGCATCTACTTCGAGTCTAGTTTTCTTCATGTGGCAGTAATAAATTATATGAAACTAGTAACTACTATTTTGTTTTTAGTGTTATTGGCATTAATGCATCATGTATATATCATTTTGCTTTTTGTACACAGATCGTCCCATGCAATGTGGGGTCATAATTCAAGAATCTGACTGGAGACTCTGTGACCTTTGAGGCTCCTGGGGGCCCCTACACTATTGAGATCGAGAAAGGACGGAAGATGACGCGGGTGGGCGGAGATGGATGGGTCCGTTTCATCAGCAACACGCGTATCACCGGTGGTGAGTTGATAAGCTTCTCCTTCAGAGCTGAAAGACCCAAGCTGGCTGTGATTTATGTCAACAAAGCAGAAGATTATGAGGATGATGAGGATGATGAGTATGATGACGACCCACTCGGTGATGCCATCGTAGCTCAAAGAATGACGTTGAGCGAGGAGGAGGTGTGCAACCTACGGGACATCATTCCGCCACGTGCTGACTTCGTCGGGGTGCCATTCGTGACCCGCCTGACAAGTACCATGGTTGATCGGCATATCATGGTATGTTGCATTTACTGTAGTTTTTAGAGTAATTTGATGATATGCTTTATTGTTATACTTAGTGTAGAGTCCGATGATATATATGCTTAGTGAATCTTATATGCTTTATTGTTATACTTAGTGTAGAGTCCGATAATATATATGCTTAGTGAATCTTATATGCTTACTGAATCTTATATGCTTAGTGAATCTTAAATTCTTTATTGTTATACTTAGTGTAGAGTCCGATGATATATATGCTTAGTGAATATCATATGCTTAGTGAATCTTATATGCTTTATTGTTATACTTAGTGTAGAGTCGGATGATATATATGCTTAGTGAATCTTATATGCTTTATTGTTATACTTAGTGTAGAGTCTGATGATATATATGCTTAGTGAATCTTATATGCTTAGTGAATCTTATATGCTTAGTGAATCTTATATGCTTAGTGAAACTTATATGCTTAGCTAATCTTATATGCTTTATTGTTATACTTAGTGTAGAGTCCAATGGTATATATGCTTAGTGAATCTTATATGCTTAGTGATTCTTATATGCTTTATTGTTATACTTAGTGTAGAGTCTGATGATGTATATACTTAGTGAATCTTATATGCTTAGTGAATCTTATATGCTTTATTGTTATACTTAGTGTAGTGTCCGATGATATATATGCTTAGTGAATCTTATATGCATAGTGAATCTTATATGCTTTATTGTTATATTTAGTGTAGAGTCCGATGATATATATACTTAGTGTAGTGTCCGATGATATATATGCTTCATGTAGAATGTTTGAGGCTACTTATTAATTGATATGTTTTCTTATTCAGAAATTGCCAAAGAGCCTATCTGAGAGTTGTGGTATCAAGCCTGATGAAGAAGGCTCTGCTGGAATACGCCTTACCGCAAGGGGCTTCGTCACCACTTGTGCGTACGGCGTGGACACGGACGGTCGCACACACTTCTACTCGGTTGGGTGGAAGAGCTTCCTCGTCGGCAAGAATCTTCATGTTGGACAGGCAATCCTAATTACTATCAGGAACACCCACCGCCCAAGCTTGAGGATGAGGGTCGTCATCAACATCATCTAGAACTACATATGCATGCGTGTGGCTGTTGAACCATATATATGCTAGTATGACTACCTAGTAGACTTATCAACTATGAGTTTGTGAGATTGTGTGGTTATATTAAATGTGGTACTGTCGTTAATGTTTGTGAGATGGTTCTGTGAACTTAGTTTATTTGCACTGGACTTGTCATGATTTCCATATATATTGCACCTGACTACTTTTTTCTATTTTTTATTTCTATTTGCCTAGTTGTAGCATGGGGAGAAAATAGGGCGCTACTACTACGTGATGATAGTAGTAGCGTTGGTGTAGAAAGCAGCGCTACTAATAAGTATTTTAGTTGCAGCGCTTGTTTAGAAACGCGCTACTGTTAAATAATAGCTGTAGCGCCCTAGCAGTAGCGCGGGTGCCCGCGCTACTGGTATGTACAAAACCAGCGCCACTAGTAACCTTTTCCATAGTAGTGTTCCCACCGACATTACATTCATGTTCACACACTCATTCTAGTGTCGGTGCTCATAGTATTTCATTGTACTATCCATGCTAGTTTAATTTCTTTTTCTACTTTTCTCCTTATGTGTTAGATAAACCTTAAAGAAAACCCCAAAAAATTAGTTAGTTTAATTTCCATGCTTTTAGTAGTAATTAAAAGAAAAACCCAAAAAGATTTCTCATTCTTCTTTTGCTTGTTGGGAGCTTTCCCGTGTAAATAGTTTTGTTTCTTTTCTTTCCTTTGGGGGTCAAGACTAGAAGACCATAATGAAAATACTTAGTGGCTCTTATATGCATGATTTTTGATTTAACCAAGAGCCCATATTACCTTGTCTTCTCTCTTGAGTTGAATGCTTGCAGATTCCAGCTTAGTCCAATGCACGTACACTCTTATTATTATACACATCGTTCGGTTGTGCAAGTGAAAGGCAATAATGACGATATATGATGGACTGTTTGAGATGAGAGAAGATGGTATGAACTCGACCTCTTTTCTTTTTGTAAATATGATGAGTTCATCGTTCCTGATTCAGTCTATTATGAATAAACATGTTTGCAATGACAATTAGAGATTATAGTTGCTTATGGAATGCTTAATTAGCTAGGAGCTTATAATGGTATACCTTGCTTGCAAACATGCTATTAAAATGGTTGTGATGTGGTATGATAGGGTGGTATCCTCCTTTGAATGCATTGAGTGACTCGACTTGGCACATGTTCACACATGTAGTTGAAATAAAAATCAACATAGCCTTCACGATATTTATGTTCATGGTGGATTATATCCTACTCATGTTTGCACTCGGTGTTGATTAATTTTAATGCATGTTCATGACTGTTATCGCTCTCTCAGTTGGTCGCTTCCCGGTCTTTTGCTAGCCTTCACTTGTACTAGGCAGGAATACCGCTTGTGCATCCAAACTCAATGAACCCCAAAGTCATTCCATATGAGTCCACCATACCTTCCTATATGCAGTATTTATCTGCTGTTCCAAGAAATTTGTATATGCCAAACTCCAAACCTTCAAATGAAATTCCGTTTTGTATGCTCGAGCAGCTCATGTATAAACTAGGGCAATCTGTATCTTCCATGCTTGGTGGGTTATTCTCAAGGGGAGTGGACTCCGCTCCTCATTCACGAGAAAATGGCTGGTAACCGGGATGCCCATTCCCATGATCAAAAAGATCAAAGCAAATCAAAATAATTAAACAAAGCTCCCCTAGGATTGTTGTTAGTTGGAGGCACTCGTTGTTTTAGGCAAGCCATGGATTGATGTTTGTTGGTGGTGGGGGAGTATAAACCTTACCATTCTGTTTGGGAACTGCCTATAATGTAGCATGGAAGATATCGAGATCTCATAGTTGTTACGTTGACAGTGAAAGTATACCGCTCAAAATGTTATTTATCTCTCTATTTCAAAATCGAGCTCTAGCACCTCTACAAATCCCTGCTTCCCTCTGCGAAGGGCCTATCTATTTACTTCTATGTTGAGTCATCACCCTCTTATTTAAAAGCACCCGCTGGAGAGCACACTGTCATTTGCATGCATTGCTATTATTTTATAGCGGATATGACTTGAATGGATCTCTATTACCATGAATTACAATGTTTAGTTAGTCCTTGATCTTTAAAGGTGCTCTGCATTTATGTTTTGCGGTCTCAGAAAGGGCTAGCGAGATACCATCCTGTTATATCATATTATGATTGTTTTGAGAAAGTGTTGTCATCTAAGTTTTATTATTATTGCTTCCTAGCTGATTATGCCATTGATATGAGTAAACATGAGACCTAAGCATTATTGTGAATATGGTTAGTTTATAATCTTTGCTGAAAACTTGAATGCTGGCTTTACATATTTACAACAACAAGAGCAAATAGGGTTTGTAAAAGTTTTTCTTTATCACTTTCAGTTTGTCAACTAAATTGCTTGAGGACAAGCAAATGTTTAAGCTTGGGGGAGTTGATGCGTCTCCAACGTATCTACTTTTTCAAACACTTTTGCCCTTGTTTTGTACTCTAACTTGCATGATTTGTATGGAACTAACCCGGACTGACGCTGTTTTCAGCAGAACTGCCATGGTGTTATTTTTGTGCAGAAAAAGAAGTTCTCGGAATGACCTACAAATCCACAGAGATAACTTGTGGAAAATATAAAAACTATTGGTGAAAGAATCAATGCTAGGGGACCCACACCCTGTCCACTAGGGTGGGGGGCATGCCCCCTCCCCCTGGGCGTGCCCCCCTGTCTCGTGGGTCCCCTGATGCTCCACCAACCTCAACTCAAACGCCATATATTCCGTTTCACGGAGAAAAAAATCAGAGAGGAAGTTTCATCGCGTTTTACGATACGGAGCCACCGCCAAGCCCTAAAACCTCTCGGGAGGGCTGATCTGGAGTCCGTTCGGTGCTCCGGAGAGGGGGATTCGTCGGCATCGTCATCATCAACCATCCTCCATCACCAATTTCATGATGCTCACCGCTGTGCGTGAGTAATTCCGGTGATGGGCTGGATGACATTTACCATATAATCAAGTTAGTTTTTTTAGGGTTTGATCCCTAGTATCCACTATGTTCTGAGATTGATGTTGCTATGACTTTGCTATGCTTAATGCTTGTCAATAGGGCCCGAGTGACATGATTTCAGATCTGAACCTATTATGTTTTCATGAATATATGTGAGTTCTTGATCCTATCTTGCAAGTCTATAGTCACCTATTATGTGTTATGATCCGACAACCCCGAAGTGACAATAATCGGGATACTTCTCGGTGATGACCGTAGTTTGAGGAGTTCATGTATTCACTATGTGTTAATGCTTTGGTCCGGTACTCTATTAAAAGGAGGCATCAATATCAGTTTCCATTAGGACCCCGCTGCCATGGGATGGTAGGACAAAAGATGTCATGCAAGTTCTTTTCCATAAGCACGTATGACTATATTCGGAATACATGCCTACATTACATTGATGAACTGGAGCTAGTTCTGTGTCACCCTATGTTATAAGTAGTACATGATGAATTGCATCCGACATAATTATCCATCACTGATCCATTGCCTACGAGCTTTTCACATATTGTGCTTTCCTTATTTACTTTTCCGTTGTTACTGTTATAATTACTACAAAACTGCTATCGTTACTTTTGCCACTGTTACCATTGCTATCATACTACTTTGCTACTAAATACTTTGCTGCAGATACTAAGTTATCCAGGTGTGGTTGAATTGACAACTCAACTGGTAATACTTGAGAATATTATTTGGATCCCCATGTGTCGAATCAATAAATTTGGGTTGAATACTCTACCCTTGAAAAATGTTGTGATCCCCTATACTTGTGGGTTATTACTTCCTCTGCTCATCCTCCAGCTTCTTCTTCTCCTCCTCCATCTTCCTTCTTGCACGGCTTCTGTAGTTGGTGTTCCAGTCAAAAAAGCCCTCATACCACGGAATAACGCCATTGCCTCGTGTTCTTCCCTGTTGTTCAGGATTTCCCAGGGCGCACGTAATTTTGTCGTTCTCTCTGTTGGACGTGAACACCCCCTCTCGATCTTCTTGTATTCCTTGAACTAACTTAACATCGGCTCCTTTAAGACATGCCTTCTTCGAAACCAGGCCTGTATTCGGGTCCAACGCACCCCCCCCTCATGCGCATAGAACCAAGTTCTGCACCTCGGGGGCCAGCTCAATGTAACTGGAGTGACCTGTGCAGCAAGCATCTCCTACTCAAACTTAGGCATTGCCGCCGCGTAGCCACCTAGGCCTAGCCTATGGAATTGCTCCTTTTTGCGGCATTGGCCTTGTTTTTTTGGCCCGTTCGTTAGATAATTCTGATTCCTCAAACTTCACAAAATCATCCCAGTGTTCTCTTTGGTTCTCCAGTGTTCCCTTGAATTCTCGAGTCTTCTTTCCTGCTTTGACGTATTTATTCAATAGAGTTTACTCATGGTTGTTGAATGCAATTGCCATCTTCCTAAGAGTAGCATCCTTGACTTTCTCCACATCTACAACTGTGAAATGATCTGGTAGGGTGAAATGTTCCATGAGATCTTCCCAAAGTGTTTTTTTGCTCTATCATCGACAAAAGTAAGATCTGGACGGGGCTTTGATGGCTGTTTCCATTCTTGAAGGGAGATCGGGAGTTTGTCCTTCACAAGAACACCGCACTGACGAACGAACTTGTTTGCAATGTTCTTAGGCGCTATTGGTTCTCCATTAGTTTTGATGGCATCGATGTTGTACTTTACGCCCTCCTTCAACTTTTTTCCCAGGCCTTGCACTCTGCCTGTAGAAGATTAATTTTCTCGATCCGGAGGGCTGAAAAGAAGAAAGATCGATTCGTTAATATATCTTCAAATCATTTAAAACATGTGATGATCACCAGATGCCTGCTTATATAAATATACCTCCCCAGTATCTATTTTATCAAGATCAACATTTTCTTCGCCATCATAATCATTAATTTCTTCGCCATCATAATCATTAATTTTTTCGCCATCATAATCCATGACTTCATCAATTCGGTCGTCGCGATCGAATATCATATCATCACCCTCCCCGGTATTGTTCAGATATTGGGAGCCATTATCTTCTTCATTTCGATTATCTGGCGCGCGAGGGGAGCGTATGATCTCGAACAGGGCCTCTTCTCCCTCTCTGTCGGTATTGTCCGCCATAGCTTTTTTTAACAAATCCAGAAGAAATATAAAACAATTTAGTATTGCAATCAATAAGACGAAATCCTGAATCATAGTAAATAATATGCATCGTCTCGAATAATATATAATCTCAAATACATCGTCTCGAATATTATATATAAAATACATCACTAGCTAGCTAGCTAATAAAGATCGAATACTACAGAATAATCTAAGCCACTCGCGGTTCCTGAGGCGCGGGTGGTGGACACCCAAAGAGAAGGAACCATCACAGGATCATAGCTCCGGTGATCTCCCCAAAGTCTTTGCCAGGTATAGGAGAACCTGACGTCCATAGCAGCCATGTAGCGATGGACGTGCTCGTCCTCCTCCCCGACACGGCGACGCACCACCTCCGGCGGGGCCGGCTCCCTCCGCACCGAAAGTGGCCCACGGGAACGCCACCAAAGGAGCTCAGGGTCGACGACGGGACCCGGGTTCCTCACCAAGCGGCGAGCCCCTGAAGGTAGCACCTCCTAGTGACAGCCCGACGGAGCCCAGTCCCGGACATGGGTCCTCTGAAGCAGGACGTCGTCGCGAACGGGTCGATGGCGAGGATGTGGGCCAGGCATCGTCGAGAACAAATACTATACGCCGCAAAAGTAACATTTTTTAAATGATTGGATTGTGATTTCTTATATGCAAATTCTAAATTTGTATAGCTAAAATTATAAGAAACTAAAAACTAACATTTCTATGACATTTCTATAACAATTTGAAATTAATCTAATTCATCTAGATAAAACTAACATTTCTAAAATTTCTGACATTTCTATAACATTTCTATAACAATTCTAACATTTCTATATACTATTTGACATTAATCTAATCTAATTAATTAATTCATCTAAAACTTTGTATGAAAAATAGAAAAACAGAAAAAACTAAAAACTAAAAACAAAAAAATTGTGTGTGTGTGTGTGGGCGTGCGTGTAGTGTGAGTGTGTGTGTGTGCGCGCATGTAGTGTGTGTGTGTGTGTGTGCGCGCGTGGACGGGGCCGGCGGCGGCGGTGGCGCGGTGGATTGGAGGGAGGAGAGGCCGGGGGAGGGGCTCACACATGCACGCGGCGAGGTCGAGGCGACGGCGAGGGCGAGGTCCAGGTGACGGCGACGGCGAGGCAAGGTCGATCCAACGCGACGGCGACGGCGAGGTGAGGGGCAGGACGGTGATGGGCAGGATGGGGCGACGGTGCGATGGGCACGGCGATGACGGGGACAGCGACGGCGCGGGACGGGGGCGGCGACGGGAGCAGCGACGAGGGGCGGCGGCGACTGGGCAGAGGAGAAGAAGCAGAGGGAGAACTGACGAATTTTTTTAAAGTGTTTTCTTATATAGAACCTACTTTAGTACCGGTTGGAGCCATTAACCGGTACTAAAGGTCTGTTTTGGCCAGTCAAAGCGGCTGGAAGCGCACCCTTTAGTATCGGGTGGTGGCTACAACCGATACTAAAGCCCCCCCTTTAGTACCGGTTGTAGCCACGACCTGGTACTAAAGGGGGTGCGCTGGCTCGTGGCGGTGCACAAGTTTAGTCCCACCTCGCTAGTCGAGGAGCGCCGAGGCTAGTTTATAAGCCCCGGCGCGGCCACTGCATTGAGCTCCTCTCCAATGCAGGCCTTCTGGGCCTACCTCTTCTACTCTGCCATGTTGGGCCTACTGGGCTAGCGGGCCTGCATCCTAGCCCAACTACAGGTTGGGTTTCTAGTCGTATGCAGGCCGATGTGGGCCAGTAGGTGGGCTTTTTTTATTTAGTTTTTGTCTCAGGAAAAAATTAGTTTTTTTCTTTTCTACTTTATTTACTTTCATTTATTTATTTCTGAATATTTTTTCTTTAGGTACAAAAAATTACAAACTTTCTGTTAGTGCGAGTAGTTTTCAAATTTGAATAGTTTAAAAAAATAGTTTTTGTCTCAACAAAAATTTATATTTTTTTCTTTTCTACTTTATTTATTTTCATTTATTTATTTCTGAATATTTTTTTCTATAGTTGCAAAAAATTACAAACTTTCTGTTAGTGCGAGTAGTTTTCAAATTTGAATAGTTTAAATTTGAATTATTTGACGAACTAATTTGTAGACGAAGTGCATCCAGTTTTTGCACATAAATTTTCTTCGCGTTTCAAATACCAAAACACATAAGTACCCTAACTATTACAAAGATTCCCTCCGGTTTGTTCGAAGCGACACTTTCCAGATATATATGTCTGGAAAGTCACTACAGAAGAAAGTGATGACGGCGAAGCCTATCACATGCCAGTGTGGGATCTTTGGGTGTGACACTTTTTCTTCACGCGTGTCCCTTTGCACCGTAACCATGGACAATCTTCATCATTTAATTGGATGCTTGGGTCAATATTCACTGTGAATGGAGCAATATCATCAAACTTTTCATAATCTTCTGACATGTTTGTCTTGTCATCCACTTCAATGATGTTTCTTTTCCCTGAAAGAACTATGTGGCGCTTTGGCTCATCGTATGATCCATTCGCTTCCTTATCTTTTCTTTTTCTCGGTCTGGTAGACATGTCTTTCACATAGAAAACCTGCGCCACATCATTGGCTAGGACGAATGGTTCGTTTGCATACGCAAGATTGTTGAGATCCACTGTTGTCATTCCGTACTGCGGGTCTTCCCCGCCTCGTGTCATATTGACCCATTTGCACCGAAACAAAGGGACCTTCAAACCACCTCCATAGTTAAGTTACCATAATATGTTTCCTTTCCCGTGTTGGTTGTTGCATCAAAGCGGAGACCACTATTTTTGTTGGCGCTCTTCTTATCTTAAAATGTATTCCCATTTATCTCGTACCCTTTGAAAGTAATTATATTCGAACATGGTAAATGGGATAGCAAGTACATGTCTGCAACCAACCGGCGAAAGTCCTCGTTTGTTCACGTGTAATCCAGTCATTAGACTGCCCCGGGTGTTTGGAGTGTAGAAAATTCTTGTGTTCCTCCATATACCGTGCCACCAAGGCGGAATTCTATAGAACTGTGTAGTGTGCTTCAGTGAGAGAATGTCTGTCCATACATATTATTTGATCCCCTCCTAACGTGCCTTTTCCATCTAGTATGCCCTGATGTCGCGATTCAGGAACACCAATCGGCTTAAGGTCGGGAATAAAGTCAATACAAAACTCAATGACCTCCTCATTTTCATGGCCCTTCGAGATGCTACTAGTGCAGGACCGGGCTTTAGTGCCGGTTCGTGACGGCCTTTAGTGCCGGTTGGTGAATCGGCACTAAAGAGTGGGG
>NC_041393.1:704586554-704592778 GCF_002162155.2 Triticum dicoccoides
TGTCTGGGTGTTTTTTTTTAATTTTTGCTTTAATTTTGTGTTTTCAACTTGGCTTTATTTCCAATTTAATTCTTTTTTGTTTGCTGGTATTTCACGATACTACAAATTGTACACGTTATGCATATATATTAAATAGATTTTCTCGTACGTAAAACCGCATATATATGTATATATATAATATCATCGAATGTCTCACAGCCAACACCATTAACTATTAACACATGCACATGTATATACATATACAATTTCTCCTACATGTTGCCTTGGTTCCTTAGGAGCACGATGACAAGTGGTTCATGGGGGCGGTAGCGGGTAATAGTATTCTCCTTTCGGATCTATGACCTGGTCGAGCAAAAATCCGGCTATTTTCTCTTGAAGTGCTTGTATGCGGTCCGATGGTAGGAGCTTATCCCGCACCGATCTGAACTGTTAAGAAGGAGATCAATATGCATGTGTGTTAGTTGTGTGACTAGATATCGATAATGGTGTGAATAGTGTTCTAACAAAAACGTACCCAGTCCTGTCTATCAGATCTGCTCCTTTCGCACGTCATCATGCGAATGTTCTCACAAACGTAGTATGCCACTAGTGCAGAACCGGGCTTTAGTGCCGGTTCGTGACGGCCTTTAGTGTCGGTTGGCGAACTGGCACTAAAGAGTGGGGACTAAAGCCCCCCCCCCCCTTTAGTACCGGTTCGTCACGAACTGGCGCTAAAGTGCAAACACGTGGCACGAGCCAGGCCCGTGTGCGTGTAGGACATTAGTACTGGTTGGTAACACCAACCGGTACTAAATGTTTGGGTGTTTTTTTTTTATTTTGCTTTAATTTTGTGTTTTCAATTTGGCTTTATTTCCAATTTAATTCTTTTTTGTTTGCTGGTATTTCACAATACTACAAATTGTACACGTTATGCATATATATTAAATAGATTTTCTCGTAAGTAGAACCGCATATATAATATATATATATATATCATCGAATGTCTCACAGCCAACACCATTAACTATTCACACATATACACATGTATATACATATACAATTTCTACTACATGTTGCCTTGGTGCCTTCGGAGCACGATGACAAGTGGTTCATGGGGGCGGTAGCGGTAACAGTATTCTCCTTTGGGATCTATGACCTGGTCAAGCAAAAATCTGGCTATTTCCTCTTGAAGTGCTTGTATGCAGTCCGATGGTAGGAGCTTATCCCGCACCGATCTGAGCTGTTAAGAAGAAGATCAATATGCATGTGCGTTAGTTGTATGACTAGATATCGTAATGATATGAATAGTGTTATGACAAAAACGTACCCAGTCGTGTCTATCAGATCTGCTCCTTTCGCACGTCATCATGCTAATGTTCTCGCAAACGTAGTATGCACACAGATTATTCCCTTTCGCCTGCCTCAGGGCCTTTACGGGAATGGAATTGAATCAGATAATGATTAATCAAGCATAATAATTAATTAATGATATTGAAACAAGAATTAAAGAGATGGTAGCTAGCTAGTACTACTTAATTACTTACCTTGGGTCGATGCCAAAACAATTTTTTTTCCATTCTCCTGGAGTCACCGCGATCAACTTTGCCCATGCCCTGCCCGCCGGCAAAGAAAATTAATAAAGGGGTTATTAAATAGCTCATATCAGGAACTAATAGTTAATAATGATTGAAATTACCTGTTGACTATCCCCTTCACGATGGTGTGGTCTTTATTTTCGTTAGTTAGTGAGTCCAGTAATTCAACTTTTCCTTCCTCAACTTTAATGTCTATCAAGACCCAGTGCCAACTGCATACGCACACGTTTGCATGTCTTAATTAAGCAGGCATGTGCATAAAATTAATCAACTAGCGTAAACCGTATGCACTTAATTATTAACATCTAGATAGCTAGTAAGCAAAAACAGAATTTGTAGTACAAGACAGTGTGACTCACGGGAAGTTGTGAGGAAGTAGTATATCTTCATTGGTATTGAGGCGCTTCAAGAACTCTAGCATGTTTTCCTCTACAGCATCTTGACAATGTTCAATCTCCCATATGTCCTGATTAATGGTATTTGGGTCAATGAACCCAACGCCATAGCGTCCAGCTTTTTTCATTTCATACATCTTCATCCTGCATATAATACCACAGAAAAAGAATATAGTGAGGAAAATTACATGTAATGATTGATCAAAATAATCACTACATAACTAGCTTGAGACTTAAATTATAGAACGAAATCACTTACAGACAATAGCAACTGACGATGGACTTGTCGAGTGCGTCTTGATTAAATAACTGAAATAGTTCTGGATACTCTATGGCCAGAGCTTTCTCATGGTAATAATGCTCATGCTTAAAATTCACCATGAGGGACTCTCGATAGGAAATCTTGGTAATGTTCATGTACCATTGATGCAATTGATACATTCTCGTTGGGAGGTCCTTGACCTTGTCTGGATGGACCAAAGGTTTGCCCCGGACATATTGCCATGCTATTTCCAATTCTTTAAGAGTAGGCATGGGCTCGATTTCGAGGAGTTTTCCAACAAAGATATTGAGCATTTGAGCCTGCATTATATGATCCTCTATTATTACCACATTGCCATGCTGGGGAACGCTAACGGTTTGCCCACAATAATATTTGGCGCGCGTACTACTCCTCTCATGTGTTGTTGGCACAACAAGCGGGGGGATCGCTTGCGCCGCCTGTTCTCCCAACTGGGGAACGGTTTTCCCGCATTTTTTGGCAGCTGCTTGTTGGCTCGAGCTTGAGCTCGCTTCCTTCTGTAGTCGTGCTCGATGTGCCTTCCTGAATTGGCGCTCAAAGTCCGAGTCAACAGGCTTGGGAGCTAGTTCTCTAGCCATACGAATGAAGTGGTCAATAATTTCTCAGGCACTTTCTCCTTTGCGGCTGTGTCGGTTTCGGTCCAAAATGGGCGTCCACTTGGGCTTGCACTATGGCTGTGTTTTGCTCCTTAGTCATGTCGTAAGGCCTCTGAGGAAGAGGAGCAAGGCTTGGACCATATTTGTATCGCTTGGCTTCGCCTGTACTTCCTGAACTACCTCGACTCGTACCGCTACGCACAAAAGCTGCGGGATGTCTCTTCTGCGATTGATGAGACGGCGGAGACGGCTGACGTGGAGTTGGACCAGGAGAAGTGGCCTGACGATGTGCCGGACTTGAAGCAGGAGGTGTGGCCTGACACGATGCCGGACTTGCAACCGGAGAATTGGCATGACGCTGTGCCGGGCTTGAAACCGGAGGAGTCAGCTCACGCGTTTGGGGACTTGGAGGAGGTGGTGGACTTCGAGGAGGAGGAGTCGCACGCATTCGTGGACTTGGAGGAGCGGGAGCCTGCTGACTCGGTGGCGGACTTGGAGGAGTCGGCAGACGACGTGGTGTCGGTGGACTTCGAAACATTATGCAATCCTTTCTCCATAGGATGATACGATGTATGGCCTCTCCGAGTGTGCGCTCGTCTTCACCTCCAGGAATGTCAAGCGTTAGCCCCGAATATGGGTCGACCACTTCATCAACCATGACACGAGCATAGCCCTCTGGAATCGGGATGCAATGGTAGGTTGCTTCGGGGGTAACTGGAAAAGCAACACCGTCCGCCACCTTCATGGATATGTTCTTCATTTTGGAGTGTAGCTCGCAGTTAGTGTTCTCTATGATGTCATCCACAGGGTATTTATCCAGCAGTGTGTCGCCCGGGGCAGAACCAATGCTGCTTCTTGGCATGGATGGGACGGTGCTATCCAATGCTGGACGATCATCCACTTGCTGCTGCCGCTGCTGAGACCCCCTTTCCTTGCTAAGTGAGTCGATCTGCTGTTGCTGCAGCTGGAATTTGAGTGCCAGGTCCGCGTGCCTTGCTTCTAGGCCTTGAAGGCGTTCTGCGTCCTGCTTCCTCTGCTCCTCCTCCAGCTTCCTTTTCTTCTCCTCCTCCATCTTCCTTCTTGCACGGCTCTTATAGTCCTCGTTCCATTCTGAAAAGCCCTCATACCAGGGAATAACGCCCATGCCTCGTGTTCTTCCCGGGTGTTCAGGATTTCCCAGGGCGCGCGTAAGCTCGTCGTTCTCTTTGTTGGGCGTGAACACCCGCCCCCCCTAGAGCTTCATCTATTGCGTCAATTATCTTTTGTTCGGCTCCTTTTAGACTTGTCTTCCACGAAACTCCGCCTGTCTTCGGGTCCAATGCTCCCCCATGCGCATAGAACCAAGTTCTGCACCTGGGGGGGCAGTGCCGGGTAACCGGAGTGACCCCTGCATCCTCCATCTCTTGCTCAGACTTATCCCACTAAGGCAATGCCACCGCGTAGCCACCTAGACCCACCCTATGGAACTGCGTCTTTCTTGCAGCCTTTGCCTTGTTTTTCATCGACCATTCCTTAGATAATTCTGAATCCTTGAAGGTCACGAAATCGTCCCAATGTTCTCTTTGCTTCTCCGGTGTTCCCTTGAAATCTGGAGTCTTCCTTTCATTAGCGAGGTAGTTGGCCCATACAGTTTTCTTGTGGGTGTTGAATGCAATTGCCATCTTCTTAAGAGCAGTGGCCTTGACTTTGTCCACATCTGCTTTAGTGAAATGATCTGGTAGGGTGAAATGTTCCATCAGAAATTTCACCGGGTCTTCTTTGGCTCTGCCATCGACCCAAGTAACACCTGGATGTTTAGTCTTTGGCTCTTTCCATTCTTGAATGGAGATCGGGAGTTTGCCTTCACAAGAACTCCGCACTGATGAGTCCATTTGTTTGCAATGTTCTTAGGCGTGAGGGGTTCGCCACTAGGTTTGATGGATTCGATGTGGTACTTTACACCATCCTTCAACAATCTGCCCAGGCCTCGCTTTGTCTTGCTGTCTGTAGAAGCAGATTTGCTCGATCCGAAGGGCTGAAAGAAAAAAGATCGATTCGTTAATATATCTTCAATAAAAAAACATGTGATGATCACCATGATGCATGCTTATATAAATATACCTCGCCGGTAGTGTTTGTTATTTGAAGATCAGCATTGTTTGTGTCATCACAAACATTGTCTGTGTCATAATCATAATCATAGTTCATGACTTCATCAGCCCGGTTGTCGAGATCGAATATCATTTCAGCACCCTCTCCGGTATTGTTAAGATATTGGGAGCCGTCATCTGCTTCATTCAGATCATCTAGCCTGTGAGGGCTGCGTATGATGTCGAACAATTACTCTTCTCTCTCTCTGCCGGTATTGTCCGCCATAGCTTTTACTTTACTAATAATACAGAAGAAATATAAAACAATTTAGTATTCAAATTACAATGCATGGATGCAATTAATCAATAAGGAAAATCTGAATCTCGAATACATCCTCTCGAATATATAATCTCGAATACATCATCGTCTTAATATATATAATCTCGAATACATCATCTCGAATACTATATATCGAATACATCACTGGCTAGGTATCTAATAAAGATCGAGTACTACAGAAGAATCTAGGGCGCCACTCGCGGTTCCTGGGGCGCGGGCGGTGCACACCCAAAGAGAAGGAACCATCACAGGATCATATCTCCGGTCATCTATCCAAAGAACCCGCCAAAGAGTGGAGAACCTGACGTCGTCCATAGCAGCCATGTAGCGATGGACGTGCTCATCTTCCTCCCTGACACGGCGACGCACCACCTCTGGCGGGGCCGGCTGCCTCTGCACCGAATGTGGCCCACGCGAACGCCACCAAAGAAGATCAGGGTCGACGACGGGACCCGAGGTCGGGTTCCTCACCAAGCGGCGCGCCCCTCCAGGTAGCACCTCCCAGTGCCAGCCCGGCGGAGCCCAGTCTCGGACATGGGTCCCCTGAAGCATGACGTCGTCGCGAACGGGTCGACGGCGAGGATGTGGGCCGGGCATATGGTCGAGAACAAATACTATATGCCCGCAAAATGTAACATTTTTTAAATGATTGGATTGTGATAACTAAAATTCTATATATATGCAAATTCTAACAATTTGACATTAATCTAATTCATCTAACTAAAACTAATTCTAAAATTTCCTGATTATATAACTAACATTTCCATAACAATTCTAATATTTATATAACTAAAAAACAGAAAAATTGCTAACATTTCTATAAATATTTCTATAACTAAAAAACAGAAAACATTTATAACATTTCTATAAAACTAACATTTCTAATATTTATATAACTAAAAAACAGAATAATTTCTAACATTTCTATAACTAAAAAACAGAAAAAATT
>NC_041393.1:704593218-704647765 GCF_002162155.2 Triticum dicoccoides
GGCGCGACGGAGGGAGGAAACAGAGGGAAGAACAGAGGGAAACTGAATTTTTTTAAGTGTTCTATATATAGGATGGACCTTTAGTACCGGTTGGAGCCACCAACCGGTACTAAAGATCTGTTTTGGCCAGGCCAAGCGGCGGGAAGCGCACCCCCTTTAGTACCGGGTGGTGCCTCCAACCGGTACTAAAGGCCCCCCCTTTAGTACCGGTTGGAGCCACCACCCGGTACTAAAGGGGGTGCGCTGGCTCCAGGCGGTGCGCAAGTTTAGTCCCACCTCGCTAGCCGAGAGGCTACCACACTGGTTTATAAGCTCCAGTGCGGTAGCTCTCTCGAGCTCCTCTCCTAGTCCGGCCTACTGGGCCTACCTGTCCTCTTCGCCCAGTGGGCCTACTGGGCCTTTGCGGGCCTGCATCCTGGCCCAACAAAAGATTGTGTTCCTAGTCGTATGCAGGCCGCTTTGGCCCAGTAGGTGGGCTTTTTTATTTTCTAAATTTTTTTCGCTTTATTTATTGTTGTTTTATTTATTTTTTCAGTTGTTTTTTGCTGTATTTAGAGTTTCTTTGTGAATATTTTTGCTTTAGGTACAAAAAATTACAAACTCTCTGTTAGTGCCGGTAGTTTTCAAATTTGAATAGTTTAAATTTTGAATTATTTGAAATTTGGGTGAATCACTAGTTTGTGAATAACTTAACTTTGAAAAAAGTTTTTTCGGTGATTCTTTTTTCTTATGTTTAATATTAGTGTGTTTTATCATTATATTCAATTTGGTAATGCTTAGGTTATTTAAAAAATGAAATGCCTTTGTAACAGTTCAGTATTCATCGGAAACCCTCATACTTCGAAAGAGATTGTCGATTTTGTACACGAAGTGCATCCAGTTTTTGCCGTAACCCTCTCTACTTTCTTGCACATACTATTTGTATGAAATTATGATACCATGCCAACTTTCAACCTTTTCCGAGTTCATTTGAAATGGTTTTCAATTTCAAGGTCATTTAGCTGGAAAAAATCAGTAAATGCATGAAAAGAATTTGTTTGCACATAAAATTTCTTCGCGTTTCAAACGCCAAAACACATAACTACCCTAACTATTACATACATTCCCTGCTGGGTGTGAAACACAGAAGAAAGTGATGATAGTGAAGCCGATCACATCCCAGATCTTTGGGTGTGAAACTTTTTCTTCGCGTGTGTCCCAGATCTTCATCATTTAACTGGATGCTCGGGTCAATATTCAATTTGAATGGAGCAATTTCATCAAACTTTTCATAATCTTCTGACATGTCTGTCTTGTCATCCACTCCCATGATGTTTCTTTTTCCTGAAACAACTATGTGGCGCTTTGGCTCGTTGTATGATCCATACGCTTCCTTATCTTATCTTTTTCTCGGCCTTGAGGAATGCACATAGCTTCACAATGGCTAATTGAACGTTTTCCGGTAGAAGCCCCCTCAATGCAACCGGAAGGAGTTGTGTCATAATCACGTGGCAGTCATGAGACTTTAGGTTCTGGAACTTTTTCTCTGCCATATTTATTATTCCCTTTATATTCGACGAGAAGCTAGACGGTACCTTCATGCTGAGCAGGCATTCGAAGAAGATTTCCTTCTCTTCTTTGGTAAGAGCGTAGCTGGCCTGACCCTGATGTATGCCGTCTTTTCCGTGCATACGTTGCTGGTCCTCCCGTGCCTCTGGTGTATCTTTTTTCTTCCCATACACGCCCAAAAAGCCAAGCAGGGTCACGCAAAGATTCTTCGTCACGTGCATCACGTCGATTGCGGAGCGGACCTCTAGGTATTTCCAATATGGCAGGTCCCAAAATATAGATTTCTTCTTCCACATGGGTGCGCGTCCGTCAGCGTCCTTCGGAACAGGTTTTCCGCCAGGACTCTTTCCAAAGATTACCTCCAAATCCTTGACCATATCATGTACATCAGCACGAGTACGGTGGCGAGGCTTCGTCCGGTGATCCGCCTCACCTTTGAAATGCTTGCCTTTCTTTCTTAGGGGATGCCTTGTCGGAAGAAACCGACAATGTCCCAGGTACACATTCTTCCTACAACTATCCAAATATATACTATCAGTATCATCCAAACAGTGTGTGCATCCGCGGTATCCCTTGTTTGTCTGTCCTGAAAGGTTACTAAGATCAGGCCAATCATTGATGGTCACGAACAGCGACGCCTTTAGGACAAATTCTACCTGTCATCCCACGCACGTACACCTGTTCCATTCCATAGCTGTAATAGTTCTTCAACTAATGGCCTTAGGTACACATCAATGTCGTTGCCGGGTTGCTTAGGGCCTTGGATGAGCAGTGGCATCATAATGAACTTCCGCTTCATGCACAACCAAGGAGGACGGTTATACAAACATAGAGTCACAGGCCACGTGCTATGGTTGCTGCTCTGCTGCCCAAAAGGATTAATGCCATCTGCGCTTAGACGAAACAATACGTTCCTTGGGTCACCTGCAAACTCCTCCCAGAACGTTCTCTCGATTTTTCTCCACTGCGAACCGTCAGCGGGTACTCTCAACTTTCCGTCTTTCTTACGGTCTTCTGCGTGCCACCGCATCGCCTTCGCATGCTCTTTGTTTTGGAACAAACGTTTCAACCGTGGTATTATAGGAGCATACCACATCACCTTGGCAGGAATCTTCTTCCTGGGGCGCTCGCCCTCGACATAACCAGGGTCATCGCAACTGATCTTATAACGCAATGCACCGCATACCGGGCAAGCGTCCAAATCCTCGTACTCACCGCGGTAGAGGATGCAGTGATTAGGGCATGCATGTATCTTTTGCACCTCTAACCCTAGAGGGCAGACAGCCTTCTTTGCTTCATACGTACTCTCGGGCAATTCGTTGTCCTTTGGAAGCATATTCTTTATCATTACCAGCAACTTTCCAAATCCCTTGTCAGATACACCATTCTCTGCCTTCCATTGCAGCAATTCAAGTGTGATGCCCAACTTTTTTTTGTCAGCTTCGCAATTCGGGTACAAAAATTTCTTGTGATACTCTAACATGCGTTGCAACTTCGTGCTCTCCAGATCACTTGCGCAGTTTCTCTTTGCATCGGTATTGGCCCGACCTAGATCATCAGCGGGCTCATCTAATGCCTCTTCTTCAGCTTCTTCCTGCATTGCCGGCTCAGCTTCTTCACCCATTGTTGTATCATCGTATTCAGGAAACCCATTGACAGGATAGCCGTCGTCCTCCTCTTCTTCTTCATTGTCTTCCATCATAACCCCTATTTCTCCGTGCTTGGTCCAAACATTATAGTGGGGCATGAAACCGGACTTAAATAGGTGGACATGAATGGTTTTTTCTGTAGAGTAACTGTGACCATTCTTATAGCCAGCACATGGACAAGGCATAAAACCATCCGCCCGCTTGTTTGCCTCAGCGGCCCACAGAAAATTATGCACGCCATTAATGAACTTGGGAGAGCATCGGTCATCATACATCCATTGTCGGCTCATCTTCATTACACAACACCAAATAGACCAAATTAATACAAGTTCATACATAAAGTTCATATACAATACTTAATTAAATGCAACATACAAATAACTCTCTAGCTAAAGAATTTAAATGCAACAACAAATGCGATGAAGATAGCAACTAAGGTAACAATTGATCCAACAGCATAATGATACCAAGCCACACTATCAATGGCATATTTTCTAATCTTTCTAATCTTCAACCTCATTTTCTCCATCTTGATCTTGTGATCATCGACGACATCGGCAACATGCAACTCCAATTCCATATTCTCCCCCTCAATTCTTTTCAATTTTTCTTTCAAATACTCGTTTTCTCTTTCAACAAAATTTAACCTCTCGACAATAGGGTCGGTTGGAATTTCCGGTTCACATACCTCCTAGATAAAAATATCTATGTCAACTTGATGGGCATAATTTGTCATAAACACGAAATGCAACAGCTAGTTTTCAAAGAGAATATACCACATCCGAATCATAACAAGGACGAGGGCCGACGGGGACGGATATCAAAACCATGGCACTATGTATAACAAACAACGTACGGGTAAGATAATTATACGAGTAACTATATATCCAAATCACATAAACATCAATTTGGTAATGTAAAACATTCATGAACAAGAGCCTCACCAGAAGGTGGTGCCGGCGACGGGACGGTGCGGGCGATCGACGGTGGTTACGACGGAGATTTAGAAGGCACTAAGTAAACCACGCCTACATATGCAAACTAAGTGTTATTTTTGACCTCAAATTGCATATAAATCAAATACTAGAAAATATAATCATTCCTCCCAAATTAATCACTATACAAAGCATTGCAAGAGCTAATCTAGCAATGAGAGTTGAAAGGACAAAGTTGCTAACCTTTGTGATCATTTGAATGGATGGGGGCCTTCAAATCTTGACAAATTTTGGGCAAAATTTGTGAGGAGCTCGAGGAGAGAGGGGTAGAACAGAGGAAGTGAGGGGAAAGGGGAAGAACAAAGTGGCTCGGGGGGACAAAGGGTTTATGTATGTCGACCTTTAGTACTGGTTCGTGCCACGAACCGGTACTAAAGGTGCTGGACGGGCCCCAGACTGACAACACCCTGCCACCACCCTCTTTAGTACCGGTTCGTGGCACGAACCAATACTATAGGTTCGCCACGAACCAGTAATAATGAGAACGGCCGGCTAGCCGTTGGAACCGGCACTAATGGACACATTAGTGACGACTCAAAATCAAACCGGCACTAATGTGTCTCATATTAGGTTCTTTTTCTACTAGTGTGCTTCCTTCTGGCCTAGCATGGTTATGAACATATTTCTTCAAAACTCCCATGAACTTCTCAAAGGGGAACATATTGTGTAGAAATACATGACCCAAAACGTTAATCTCTTCGCAAAGGTGAACTAAGACGTGCGTCATGATGTTGAAGAAGGATGGTGGGAACACGAACTCGAAACTGACAAGACATTGCACCAAATCTACTGTAACCTTGGTATGATTTCTGGATCGATTACCTTCTGAGAGATTGCATTGAGGAATGCACATAGCTTCACAATGGCTAATCGAATGTTTTCCAGTAGAAGCCCCCTCAATGCAACCGGAAGCACCTCCGTCATAATCACGTGGCAGTCATGAGACTTTAGGTTCTGGAACTTTTTCTTTGGCATATTTATTATTCCCTTTATATTCCATGAGAAGCCAGACGGTACCTTCATATTGAGCAGGCATTCAAAGAAGATTTCCTTGTCTTCTTTGGTAAGAGCGTAGCTTGCCTGACCCTAATGTATGCCGTCTTTTCCGTGCATATGTTGCTGGTCCTCCCATGCCTTCGGTGTATCTTTTGTCTTCCCATACACGCCCAAGAAGCCAAGCAGGGTCATGCAAAGATTCTTTGTCACGTGCATCACATTGATTGCAAAGCGAACCTCTAGGTCTTTCCAATAGGGCAGGTCCCAAAATATAGATTTCTTCTTCCACATGGGTGCGCATCCATAAGCGTCCTTCGGAACAGGTTGTCCACCAGGACCCTTTCCAAAGATTACATTCAAATCCTTGACCATATCATGTACATCAGTACCAGTACGGTGGCGAGGCTTCGTCCGGTGATCCGCCTCACCTTTGAAATGCTTGCCTTTCTTTCTTACGGGATGCCTGCTCGGAAGAAATTGACGATGTCCCAGGTACACATTCTTCCTACAACTATCCAAATATATACTGTCGGTATCATCCAAACAGTGCGTGCATCCTCGATATCCCTTGTTTGTCTGCCCTGAAAGGTTACAGAGAGCAGGCCAATTATTGATGGTCACGAACAGCAACGCCTTTAGGTCAAATTCTTCCTATTTGTGCTCATCCCACGCATGTACACCTTTTCCATTCCACAACTGTAATAGTTCCTCAACTAATGGCCTTAGGTACACATCAATGTTGTTGCTGGGTTGCCAGGCCTTGGATGAGCACTGGCATCATAATGAACTTCCGCTTCATGCACAACCAAGGAGGAAGGTTATACAAACATAGTCACAGGCCACGTGATATGGTTGCTGCTCTGCTCCCCAAAAGGATTAATGCCATATGCGCTTAGACCAAACCATATGTTCCTTAGGTCACCTACAAACTCCTCCATGTGTTTTCTCTTGATTTTTCTCCACTGTGACCCGTCAGCGGGTACTCTCAACTTTCCGTCTTTCTTACGGTCTTCTTCGTGCCATCGCATTGCTTTGGCATGCTCTATATTTTGGAACAACCGTTTCAACTGTGGTATTATAGGAGTATACCACATCACCTTTGCAGGAAACTTCTTCCTGGGGCGCTCGCCCTCAACATCACCAGGGTCATCGTGGATGATCTTATAGTGCAATGCACGGCATACCGGGCACGCGTTCAAATCCTCGTACTGATCGTGGTAGAGGATGCAGTCATTAGGGCATGCGTGTATCTTCTGCACCTCTAAACATAGAGCGTAGACAACCTTATTCACTTCGTACGTACTCTCGGGCAATTCATTTTCCTTTGGAAGCATATTCTTTATCATTACCAGCAACTTTCCAAATCCCATGTCAGATAGACCATTCTCTGCCTTCCATTGTAGCAATTTCAGTGTCGTGTGATACATCTCCGTCGTATCTATAATTTTTTATTGTTCCATGCCAATATTATTCAACTTTTATATACTTTTGGCAAGTTTTTATACTATTTTTTGGGACGAACATATTGATCCAGTGCCTGGTGCTAGTTCCTGTTTGTTGCATGTTTTATGTTTCGCAGAAACCCCATGTCAAACGGATTCCAAACGGGATAAAAAACGGACGGAGAATTATTTTGGAATATTTGTGATTTTTTGGGAGGAAGAATCAACACGAGACGGTGCCCGAGGTGGCCACGAGGGTGGCCCACACCACCACTTTAAGTGGGCACGGCCCCCACCCTCGTGGGCCCCTCGTAAGGAAGTTGCTGCTCTTCTTTGGCCGCAAGAAAGCTAATTTTTGGAAAAATATCTGGGTGAAGGTTTCAATCCAATCGGAGTTACGGATCTCCGGATATAAAAGAAACAGTGGCAGGGCAGAATCTCGGAATGCAGAAACAAAGAGAGACAGAGAGACATGTCCAATCTCGGAGGGGCTCTCGCCCCTCCCACGCCATGGGAGCCAAGGACCAGAGGGGAAACCCTTCTCCCATCTAGGGAGGAGGTCAAGGAAGAAGAACAAGAAGAAGGGGGCCATCATCATCATCGCGATCTACACCAACACCTCCGCCATCTTCACCAACATCTCCATCACCTTCCCCCATCTATATTCAGCGGTCCACTCTCCCGCAACCCGTTGTACCCTCTACTAGAACATGGTGCTTTCACTACTGGAAACAGGAAATTTGCCATCAGGCAGCTCTTTGCCGTTTGCTAGCGGACGGCAAAGAAGGTCTTTGCCATCTGCTTGCAAAAAACAGACGGTAAAGAACTAACAGACGACAAAGAACCTGATTGCCATCAGTCAGCTCTTTGCCGTCTGCCAGCAGATAGCAAAGAATCTTTTGCCGTCTGCTAGTAGACGGCAAAGAGGTGCCCCATGGTAGCCACCGCCCCTCTCTCTCCCCAGCCCCACCACACCGGCCTGATCCACTCCCACCCCACCACTCTGTCTCTCTCTCGTCCCTAAAAAAACACTCTCACGAACTCACCCCCACCCCTCGGTCCACCCCACCCCGGCTCCTCTCCCCATGATCTCCTCGCTGTCGCCACCACCCATGCCGGCCGGTTCCCACGAGCACCGGCCGCGCGCATAACTCCCCCAAGCTTGGCCCCTCCCTCCCCTCCGTCCAGATCCGTGCCTCAAGGCCTGCACCCTTGCCCGCGGCTAGGGTTTCGGGCGCCTCCCGTGTTCTTGCTGGAATCCACCACAATCGGCGATGGCGAGACAGGAGCTTGCTGAATCCGTCACCGGCGTTGCCCAGGTAGGCCCTTCCCCTCCTTCCTTGCTCGGGTCCACCCTCTCCTCCTCACCTTGCCTTCCCTTATGATCCATCCCTTTGCTGTATGTCGCCATGGCAGCCGCCGCCACAGCCCCAGCGCACACGCACCATTCTCGACAGCTACGAGATGGCGATAGCCACCCCCGCTACCTCCGAGGTCAGGGTCGATGCGTTGGAGAGCGATGACATCATAGCGTACGCGCTACAGGAGGAGCTCGCGCAGGTCGCCATGGCCGAGGCATTCGGGGCCGACGGCGGCGAGGCTGAGCAACGCGCCACCATCCTCGCAGGAGCCCTCCGCCAACCTCCCCGTGAGCATCCCCTTCCGTCCTCCCTTCTCTCTGTATGTTTCCCCTTGCATAAATCTGAATGAAACGTGTGTCCTCGTAAATCTGAATCAAATTGTGGATTCTAATTGTTGTGAACTCCATAGGTGCTCACATGCTAGTGGCCTTTGATGACATTTTAAGTTCTTGGCTGTTGTCTTTAATGCCAGTGTGTAGCAGCAAAAAAATTGTACTTGGAAGTGTCAAAATTTATCATTTAATATCAGCCATAGTAATATTGCTATAGATATATACACACTGAAAGTCTGAAAATTTTCTAGTAAATATACATGTCAGCTGCCATATCCGTTGCTTTGTCCCTTATTCAGTGTTTTTATCTTTTCTTGTTTTGATGTTACAATTTTAGATGTTGATTTTATTTTCTCTGTAGTTGAAAAAGTTCTGTATCAAGCTTCTATGTTTTGTCACAAGGATGAGATTTTTAGAATGCTACAAAACTTCATACCTTAGTAATGTTTTAGAATGTTTTAAACAGAATACATTAGTTGACATCTATTTCGTTAGCTTTTATACTAATGTTTTACTTCTCCGAACTTAATTCTTGCAAATCAAAGTGATCTAGTTACTTGGGGCCTGTTCGGCAACCCACCACAGCCACGACATCCTCAACTCATATTTAACTATGTACAGAGAGCATACAGAGAACAAAAGCCTCACATTCAGCATAAGTTTGCAAATCAAAAAGGCACACACATGTCTCAGTGTGGGCAGCCATGCCTTGCCATCAGTGTGAGCAGCCATGCATTGCCACCAGTGTGAGCAGCCAAAGCCTTGTGCAAATATGTGGTGTGCAGTTCACAGATTCTTCCCATGTTTATCAGATCTGTTAAGCTAAATTACTCTGCACCTAATATTCACATTGGTTGCTCAAAGTAAAAAATATGTACTGTAGACTGAATATGTACTTGTTGTCGTATTTTTTAGAAGTATGCAATATGATGTCAGAAGTAGTAACAGGTGAAGCTCCCTCTCTTCTCTTGTAATCCTGCAGGAGGGACAGCCTCGGGGATGCTAGCTTCCTGCTTAACTGAACCTGGGGTTTCTCTTTTGGTTGCTGCATGTGTGAGTGCAGGAGATCAACTTCCTTCTCAACCGATGGGTGGGTAAGCAAGCTCCCCATCCAGTCAAGTTCTAAACAAGCAGATAATCATTTGGGGTGCTACCCTGCTATTTCTTCTATGCTATAGTTACTTTACTCATGAATAGATACTCACTTGTTCTTAGTTGTTTTACTTCTAATACTGATATGAACAGATACCACTTGGTTGGCTATTCCTATTGGTCTCTTTCTAATAGCCTATGAACAGATGCTATACTTGGTTTTGGCTGTTACTTTCCTAGTTTTCTACTGATACGACAGATACTACATCTGATTTGGGCAGTGATGCTGGTCTGAGCCCCCCCCCCCCCTCTCTTAGTCTTAATTTACATGTGGCTATCCCTGTGCTGTGATGAACTAGCCCTAGCACTTCCAGCCTGTCTGAGCACATAATCCCTCAAGTATACCTTGAGGTCTTCTGTAGCTTGGTCTTTTGGATTCTGGTAAACCTGCTTCTTGTCGACAGCATGCTGACGGTTGGATAAGTGTTCATAGATATGTGTTGGATATATATGTGTTCATGACTATTGGATAAGTGTTCTAATCAGGCTGACTGTTGTTTTGTGCTCCACGGATACAACGGTCCGGCAAGCTGCTATGGTGGTCAAGTGTGTGCTACCTAGGAAAATAGATATTTAGTTTTAGGTCATTTCTTGTAATTTCAGATATGGAGTGCTTGTCTTTAGTTTTTCTTTTTTACTTTGTGAAACTTGCTACCTATGGATGAAACTGTGTAATATTGATGAAACTATGTATATGTATGGATGAAACTTGCTACTATTGGTAAGATGTGTTGGATATCCTATATTGGTCATATATATATGTATGTGTGTGTGTGTGTGTTTGATTTTCTATGAAAATGAATGGATATAAGAAGAAACAGAATTAATGCCAATTTGGTCTCTTTGCCATCTGCCAGCAGATGGCAAAGAGCCTGCAGTCTTTGCCGTCTACCAGCAGATGGCAAAGAGCCATGCCCTTTGCCGTCAGCCGCTGATTGCAAAGGCCCCTTTGCCGTCTGCTTCAGAAAGCATACGTCAAAGTAGCTCTTTACTGGACCTTTCTTTGCCGTCCACTTTTGCCGTCCGTGGAGGACGGCAAAGACCTTTGCCGTCCGCCATTCATGCCTTTGCCGTCTGCCGTGGCGGATGGCAAAGTAGCTGATTCCTGTAGTGTTTATGCTTCATATTATTATCCAATGATGTGTTGCCATCCTATGATGTCTGGGTAGATTTTCGTTATCCTATCGGTGATTGATGAATTGCTATGATTGGTTTAATTTGCTTGTGGTTATGTTGTTGTCCTTTGGTGCCCATCATATGAGCGTGCACGTGGATCACACCATAGGGTTATTTGTATGTTGATAGGACTATGTATTGGAGGGCAAGAGTGACAGAAGCTTCAACTTAGCATAGAAATTGATGCATACGGGATTGAAGGGGGACCAATATATCTTAATGCTATGGTTGGGTTTTACCTTAATGAACATTAGTAGTTGCGGATGCTTGCTACTAGTTCCAATCATAAGTGCATGTAATTCCAAGTCAGGGATGACATGCTAGCAGTGGCCTCTCCCACATAAAACTTGCTATCGGTCTAGTAAAGTAGTCAATTGCTTAGGGACAATTTCACAACTCCTACCACCACTTTTCCAAACTTGCTATATTTACTTTATTGCTTCTTTATCTAAACAGCCCCTACTTTTTATTTACATGCTCTTTATTATCTTGCAATTCTATCCAACAACACCTACAAAGTACTTCTAGTTTCATACTTGTTATAGGTAAAGTGAACACTAAGCATGCGTAGAGTCGTATCAGTGGCAGATAGGACTTGAGAGAATATTTGTTCTACCTTTAGCTTCTCATTGGGTTCGACACTCTTACTTATCGAAAGAGGCTACAATTATTCCCTATACTTGTGGGTTATCAAGACCTTTTTCTGGCGCCGTTGCCGGGGAGTCATAGCGTGGGGTGAATATTCCCGTGTGTGTTTGTTTGCTTTATCACGAAGTAGTTTTTATTGTGTGCTCTTCTTTTCTATCTTTAGTTATGGGTAGGAAACGCAAAATACCAAAAAATTAGTTGTACCTACTACACCAATGGTTGAAGAACCACTCAAAATCTATCACACTCCTGAAGCTTTTTACTTGGATCATCTTTGATCCCTATGTGCTCATGCTGAAACCCCAACTAGCTTAGTTGAGGGCAAATCTTTAGATGAGCATGCTTGTTATGTGCGACACCGCTTATCTCAAAAAGAGGAACTTTTACTAGATCAAATTCATCGTTTGGAATGCTATGCTTGGAATTTATGTGAAATATATGATTTTACTTGTTGTACTGAAAACGCTAAGAAACACCTTCCCTATCAATGTGAGTTTAGTGATAATGGAATCGTATCTTCGTATGCTAAGAGTGTTTATAATTACTATGATGTTCAACAAATTGAAGAATTTGTTGCTTTTAAGGGTGCTTATGAAATTCCTTGTTTGATTGAAAAGTATGATGCTACTCTTTACAAATCTGAAAATTTTGCGATACTTCAATATTGTTATGATAATTATGCTTCTAATGCCTATGTTAAACCATATACTGAGGACTCCTCCGCTGTCCAAGAAGAGACTAATATTTTGCAGGAGTCTATGGAAGAAGAAATTGATGAAACTGTGAGCTCATTGGATGAAAAAGATGATGAGGAGAGCGATGATCAAAAGGAGGAAGAGTGGATTGATCACCCATGCCCACCTTCTAATGAGAGTAACTCTTCAACTCATACATTGTTTAATTTCCCTTCGTGCTTACTGAAGGATGATTGCTATGATGATTGTTATGATCCCGTTGATTCTCTTGAAATACCCCTTTTTCATGATGCTTGCTATGCTTGTGGCCAAGATGCCAATATGAATGAGGCTTATGGAGATGAACTTGCTATTTTACCTTATGTTAAACATGAAATTGTTGCTATTGCACCCACACATGATAGTCTTGTTATCTTTTTGAGTTCTCCAAACTACACTATACTGGAGAAGTTTGTGCTTATTAAGGATTATGTTGATGGGTTGCATTTTACCGTTGCACATGATAATTTTGATAGATATAATTTGCATGTGCTTGCTGCTCCTACTTGCAATTATTATGAGAGAGGAACTATATCTCCACCTCTCTATGTTTCCAATATTATAAAATTGCAAGAAACTATTTATACTATGCATTGGCCTTTACTTGGTGTGCATGAATAGTTCTTTTATGACATGCTGATGCATAGGAAGAGAGTTAGACTTCGTTGTTGCATGATATATGTAACTTTGTGCTGACTACTATATTACAAATCATTGTTAATTAAAATTGGGTTTGATATACCTTGGGATCCAGGTGGATTCATTACTTGAGCACTATATGCCTAGATTAATGGATTTAAAGAAAGCGCTGCCAGGGAGACAACCAGAAAGTTTTAAAGAGTCATTTAATTCTGTTGAGTGCTTTTATATTGTTTAAAAACAAAAATTAAAGAGGGGCACACAAAACTTTTCAAAAAGGAAAGTGGAAGTCAGAGAGACAAGCATTGTTGAAGTGGGAGCTAGCCTTGAACTTTGTTCATGCTCATGGAAACTTTGTGAATCTTGATTACAGAAACTTTTCATCAAACATAATTATCCCCTTTGTACAATTCCATTTTATTATAAAAATAATGTGTCAAGGTTTGCCTTTAGGATGTTTACAATGCTTGTTGGATTGTGCGGTGCAGGACAGAAACTTTGGCTATAGTGTCCGATTTTACATTTTTTACTGGAACGTCAAATGGTTTTGATTCCTTTTGCACTATCTTACTGTACAAATTGTTTATTTTTCAGAATGTTGGTAGAATTTTGGGGTACCATAAGTATGGTTAATGTTCAGATTGCTACAGACTTTTCTGTTTTTGACAGATTCTGTTTTTGATGCATAGTTTGCTTGTTTTGATGAATATATCAATTTATATCATTGTATTAAGCCATGGAAAAGCTATATTACAGTAGACACAATGCAAAAAAAAAATATGAGTTGGTTTTCTACAGTAATTAGAGTAATGATTTGCTTTATTATACTAACGGTTCTTACCGAGTTTTCTGTTGAAGTTTTGTGTGGATGAAGTGTTTGATCGAGGAGGTTTTGATATGAGGAAAAGGAAGAGAGGCAAGAGCTCAAGCTTGGGGATTCCCAAGGAACCCCAAATAAATATTCAAGGAGACTCAAGCGTCTAAGCTTGGGGATGCCCCGAAAGCATCCCCTCTTTCTTCAACAAGTATCGTTATGTTTTCGTATTCGTTTTGTTCATGCGATATGTGCAAGTCTTGGAGCGTCTTTTGCATTTAGTTTTCACATTTATTTTATGCACCATGCTGGTATGAGATAGTCCTTGGTTGATTTATAGAATGCTCATATTATTTAACTTAAATATTTTGAGTATGGCTTTATAGAATGCTTCATGTGCTTCACTTATATCAATTGAAGTTTGGATTGCCTGTTTCTCTTCACATAGAAAACCGCCATTTATAGAATGCTCTTTTGCTTCAGTTTTATTTGTTAGAGCGTGTGCATATATTTTATAGAAAGAATTAAACTCCCTTGCTTCACTTATCTCTATTTAGAGAGATGACAGGAATTGGTCATTCACATGGTTAGTCATAAAATCCTACATAAACATGTAGATCGCTGAATATGATATGTTTGATTCCTTGCAATAGTTTTGCGATATAAAGGTGGTGATATTAGAGTCACGCTAGTGGGTAGTTGTGCATTAGTAGAAATACTTGTGTTGAGGTTGGTGGTTCCCGTAGCATGCACGTATGGTGAACCATTATGTGATGAATTCGGAGCATGATTTATTTATTCATTGTCTTCCTTATGAATGGCGGTCGGGGACGAACGATGGTCTTTTCCTACCAATCTGTCCCCCTAGGAGCATGCGCGTAGTACTTTGTTTCAAAGGCTAATAAATTTTTGCAATAAGTATGTGAGTTCTTTATGACTAATGTTGAGTCCATGGATTATACGCACTCTCACCCTTCCATCATTGCTAGCCTCTTCGGTACTGTGCATTGCCCTTTCTCACCTCGACAGTTGGTGCAAACTTCACCGGTGCATTCAAACCCCATGATACGATACGCTCTATCACACATAAGCCTCCTTATATCTTCCTCAAAACAGCCACCATACCTACCTATCATGGCATTTCCATAGCCATTCCGAGATATATATTGCCATGCAACTTCCATCATCATCATATACATGACTTGAGCATTCAGTGTCATATTGCTTTGCATGATCGTAAGATAGCTAGCATGATGTTTTCATGGCTTGTCCGTTTTTGATGTCATTGCTACGCTAGATCATTGCACATCCCGGTACATCGCTGGAGGCATTCATATAAAGTCATATCTCTGTTCTAGATATCGAGTTGTAAGTAAATAAAAGTGTGATGATCATCATTATTAGAGCATTGCCCCAGTGAGGAAAGGATGATGGAGACTATGATTCCCCCACAAGTCAGGATGAGACTCCGGACTTAAAAAAAGAGGCCAAAGAATCCTAAAAAAAAAGGTAGGCCAAAGAAGCCTATTCAAAAAATGAGAAAATAAAAAAATGAGAAAAAAAGAGAAGGGGCAATGTTACTATCCTTTTACCACACTTGTGCTTCATAGTAGCACCATGTTCTTCATAGATAGAGTCTCCTATGCTTTCACTTTCATATACTAGTCGGAATTTTCATTATAGAACTTGGCTTGTATATTCCGATGATGGGCTTCCTCAAATGCCCGAGGTCTTCATGAGCAAGCAAGTTGGATGCACACCCACTTAGTTTCAATTTGAGCTTTCATACACTTATAGCTCTAGTGCATCCGTTGCATGGCAATCCCTACTCCCCTCATTAACATCAATTGATGGGCATCTCCATAGCCCGTTCATTAGCCGCGTCGATGTGAGACTTTCTCATTTTTGTCTTCTCCACACAGCCTCCACCATCATACTCTATTCCACCTATAGTGCTATATCCATGGCTCACGCTCATGTATTGCGTGAAAGTTGAAAAGGTTTGAGAACGTCAAAAGTATGAAACAATTGCTTGGCTTGTCATCAGTGTTGTGCATGATTTGAATATTTTGTGTGATAAAATGGAGCATAGCCAGACTATATGATTTTGTAGGTGTTGGGGATATAACTATTGGTATGACCCGCGCAGGAGGGGCCGGGTTATACTTACAAATATTCTTTAAGCCCAAGACCTAGGATAGAGATGGCGGCTCAAGCAAGGGCCCAAAGCCCAGAGGCGACTTAAGGCCCGTAGTGATAAACCACCATGTATGCGTGATTTGTATTGTAAGGTAAAATAGTTAAGAGACCAAGCCGGACACTGTTTATGAGCCGGCCGGGACTCTCTAGAGCCGCTGAGCGTCGACCTCTATATATAAAGGGACGACTCGGCGGCGGTTCAGGGCAAGTAACATCAGATCGAGAACTAGGTCAAGCCGATTCGCTCCCTGGTTATCGATTCATAAGTAATCCCACCCAAAACTGGATCGTAGGCTTTTACATTCACCGCAAGGGGCCGAACCAGTATAAACCTCTTGTCCTTTGTCCCGTTTAACCCCTTTAAGCTTCCTAGCTGTGATGGCTCCACGACTAAGTCCTTACGCTAGGACATCTGACGTGACAATTCCACAACAGTTGGCGCCCACCGTGGGGCCTGCGCATGGTGGATTTGAGTTCTTGAAGGGTAGCTTCGAATGGCTCAAGGGATACGATGTGGGCCGGATGACCAAGAGTCATCGCGGCAAGCTCTACATTGATGACGCAGGTTGGGGCCCCGATGCCGGCTCAATTGAGTATGGGTACCGGGTCCCCTTCGGTGGAATCCACGTCTTCATCCGCAAGATCGGCAAGTCGGGCCCTGAGCCGGACATCTGCACCAACATCATCGAGACGGTTCAGCATGCGAGACCCGCCTGGGCTCAACCCGCCATGAGGCATGCCTTCGTGGGATGCATCCACGGAGGAGAATTTTCTGAAGGATCTGACTCCGGTTGTGAGACGACCATCTACTCCGATGGCGAGTCGTCCAGAGGTGAGACGGATTCGTTGTACCAACTGCAAGACGGCAGGCTTGGGGGCTGTTCCGATGGCAATAGTATTCCGGACCCCTTTGAGCCACCAAGCAGAGTTGGAATCTTCATGGCAGGCACTAAACCTGCATTAACTTCATCAACTGCGGCGGCCATGACCTCTGGGACAGCAGCAGCCGGGGCAGGAGGCCCTGTGCACTCGCCGGATCAGGAGTTGATGGATCTCACTGATAAGTTGATAACCCTATTAACCGCCATGGTCAACCCGGTGGATCAGGCTCAACATGATGCAGAGGTGTCATAGTTGAAGCTTGATATAGCACAGGCTAAAGAAAACCTAGCGGTGGAAGACGTCAGGATGACTGCTGAGCGGGTGGCTCTGGATGTCCGAGCACAACAGATTCAATCTCAGGCTTTTCAGCTCACGATGGAGCAGAATGCATCATATGAGGTTATGAGGAGAAGGTATCAGAAGGCTCAATCTCGTCTACCTCCGGTTTATGATCCTAGGAACCTTTTCCAGACACCCGGAGTGGAACCTAGTAACCCACCGAGAGTAAATAAGGTCATAGTGCCCGAGACCAACACGCCAATTCAACCACAGGTCATGGGACCCCCACGTCTGAATACTGCTCCGCTTCCTTATGTGCCGACACCATCGGGTCATTACTCTAAAATGTTGGAGAACATGATCGTGGTGGCAGCAAGATTGGCGACTCTCCCAACTGATGGCGATTCACAGGCGGCGATTGAAACACGAAGAGTCAGAGATATTCTTCAAACGGCCTTGGCACAGCAGGAGGCATACTCTTACAGTAGAGACATGATTCATTCTACCCCATGCCCGAGCCGGAGCAAGAGTTATAGCAGGCATTTGGATTCGCCAGCCGTATCAAGCAATGCCCAGCGCCGTAACCAGCCACGCGGGTACGGCCCGGCTCAGGGTGGGGCTCCTAGTGTTCATAATCAGGATAGAGTGCGTCAGCAAGTTGAGCAGGCGGCTCAGTAGGCAGTAGAAATAGCAGCTCAACAGGCAGCTCAGCAGGCGGCTTATCAGCCCTTGCCAGTTTATCCAGCAGTGTCAGTTGAGGCAGGAATAATCACCAGAACTGGAGGTGTGCCTTGTTTGGTGTCGCCTCTGCGTAATGAGCAGTTGCCCAAGGATTTTAAGGGGCCTCGTAAGATACTGAATTATATAGCTGATTTGCAGCCTGGAGCATTGATTGGAACTTATGAGACGGCCATGGAGTTGCTAGAAGTGAGTGGCGCTGCAATGGCCAAGTACTTCACCATGATGTTAGATGGAACGACCCATAATTTGTTGAAAGCCTTGCCACCTAATTCCGTTGGTTCATGGGCAGAATTAAAGGAGAAGTTTATCCAGAACTTTAAGGATACATGCAAGCATCCCATGTCAATTGTGGATCTGACTGGTTGAAAACAATAGGAGGGTGAGTCCATGACCCATTGGGTGCGCCGGGTCAAGGAAATAATACACTCCTCTGATAAGATGTATGCTGGCTCTGCAGTGTTAATGTTAGAGCAAAATTGCCGTTTTGAGCCTTTAACGATGAAGCTGGGGCGGCTCAAACGTGAATGTCCTGACAAGGGGCAATTGATGGCGGCTCTGGTTAAATATGCTGACTCTGATAGTACCAAGGATACTGAGTCTGACGATGAGAAGGCAGGGAAGGGAAAGAAGAGCGGCAACGCTAAGGGCACTCGGCCTAACCCGGCAAATCAAGGTGGCAACAATAAACATAAGGCGAATGGTAACTTAGAGTTTGTGGCTAACACCAATACACAGGGGAAAAAATCAGCGGCGTAAGGGGAGGCCACCTCCACGATTTGGCGGGTTAGGTCCTACTCTTGAGCAGTTGTTAAATGAGCCTTGCCCGAAGCATGGCACGGAAGAAAAGTCGGCTACACACATGTGGAAGGATTGCAACATGTTCAATGGAAATCACGGGTCGGACGACGGTTCAGGAGGCGGCGGCTTTCATGGCCCGAACAATGGAGGTGGCGGTTCTAGTTCCGGTTTCCAGAGTCACGAGAATAATCAAGGCAATTTCAATCAAGGTGGCTACAATCAGCAGTCTGCCAGGGGGGTCAGCAGCAGCAGCAGCAGCAGTCTGGCTATCAGAGTCAACCAAAGCAGTTGAGCAGTGGGCAGTATCGTGTTTTCACCACAAGTTTATGTAAGCGGGATAAGAAACTTCACAAGAGGGCAGTGAACGCCATTGAGCCGGCAGTTCCTCGATACTTACGATGGTCTGAGCAGGCCATCACGTGGAGTCGGGTAGATCATCCGCCCCGGGTTGACAATCAAGGTCACTTGGATTTGGTGGTAGCACCTCAAGTTGGGGGGTACAAGTTCACTAAGGTGCTCATGGATGGAGGCAGCAGCATCAATATCCTTTACGAGACCTTCCGCCGTATGGGGTTAACAAATAAAAACCTTAAGCAATCCAATACTATTTTTCACGGTGTGGTTCCTGGTAAGTCGGCATACCCAGTTGGTAAGATTGAGCTGGAGGTAGCCTTTGGAGATGAGTATGATTCCAGGGCCGAGAAGTTAACCTTTGAGGTGGTCATGATGAGGAACCCGTATCACGCTCTGTTTGGGCGGCCGGCTTACGCCAAGTTCATGGCACGGCCGTGTTATGTATATTTGCAGCTGAAGATGTTGGGTCATAAAGGGACCATCACAGTTCATGGCAGTCGGAAGGTGGCTCTGGAAAGCGAGGAAGGTGACACGGCTTATGCAGAGTCGGTCTATGCCGCAGAAGAGTTAAAATACTATAAAGACAATGTTGACCCTACAGATATGACATCTTTGAAGAAGCCCACCACAGAGCGTGAGTCGGAGATGAAGTTTAAGTCGGCGGAGGATACCAAGATGGTCGATTTTGTTCCTGGCGATTCTTCTAAACAGTTTAGTATCAGTGCCAATCTAGATCCCAAATAGGAAAGCACGCGCATCGAGTTCATCCATGAGAATCAGGACATCATTGCATGGAAACCTTCTGACATGCTGGGTGTACCGAGAGAACTCGCTGAGCACACTCTCAACATTGTTCCAAAGTTAAAGCCTCTCAAGCAGTTCCTTCAGCGGTTTAACAAAGAGAGACACAAGGCCATTGGAGAAGAGGTGGCCCGGCTCTTGGCGGCCGGGTTTATCATTGAGGTATTTCATCCGGAGTGGTTGGCTAACCCGGTGTTAGTACTCAAGAAGAATGGCACTTGGCGCATATGTGTAGACTACACGGACTTAAACAAGGCTTGTTAGGCTGATCCCTTTGCTCTCCCGCGTATTGATCAAATTATTGAAGCTACGGCGGGATGTGAGTGTTTGAGCTTTTTGGATGTTTATTCCGGATATCATCAGATCAAGATGGCGGTTAAGGACCAGGAGAAGACGGTGTTCATTACTCCATTTGGAGCCTTCTGCTATGTTTCTATGCCTTTTGGTCTTAAGAGTGACTGAGGGAGTCCTGGATTAGGGGGTGTCCGGATGGCCGGACTATGACCTTTGGCTGGACTCCCGGACTATGAAGATACAAGATTGAAGACTTCGTCCCGTGTCCGGATGGGACTTTCCTTGGCGTGGAAGGCAAGCTTGGGGATATGATATGTAGATCTCCTCCCATTGTAACCGACTCTATGTAACCCAAGCCCTCTCCGGTGTCTATATAAACCGGAGAGTTTTAGTCTGTAGGACAAACAACAATCATACCATTGGCTAGCTTCTAGGGTTTAGCCTCTCTGATCTCGTGGTAGATCTACTCTTGTACTACCCATATCATCAATATTAATCAAGCAGGAGTAGGGTTTTACCTCCATCGAGAGGGCCTGAACCTAGGTAAAAACATCGTGTCCCTTGTCTCCTGTTACCATCCGCCTAGACGCACAGTTCAGGACCCCCTACCCGAGATCCTCCGGTTTTGACACCGACAGTGCCCAGGCGACTTATCAGCGTTGTGTGGAGAATTGCCTTCATACTCAGATTGGCCGTAATGTGCATGCTTATGTGGATGATATTGTGGTGAAGTCTAGATAGAAGGAAACACTGATAGATGATCTCAAGGAGACCATTGATAATCTCCGGGTGTACAACATGATGCTTAACCCGGCGAAGTGCATCTTTGGTGTGCCAGCAGGTAAGCTTTTGGGCTTTCTGGTTTCTAACAGGGGCATTGAGGCTAACCCGGAGAAGATCAAGGCTATTACTTCTTTGTCAAAACCCAAGTGCATCAATGATGTTCAGCGATTAGCGGGTCGTATTGCTGCTTTAAGCCGGTTTATAAGCCGGTTAGGTGAGAAGGCCATACCGATGTATTAGATGTTGAAGAAAACAGATGAATTTTTCTGGAGCGATGCTGCTAATGTGGCTTTTGAAGATTCAAAGAGACAACTGGCTGAGCCGCCAGTCCTTGCTGCTCTCATTGATAAAGAGGCGTTGCTGTTATATGTGGTTGCTAATGCACGCGCTGTCAGTATAGCTATTGTGGTGGAGCGGAAGGGGTCCGGTAAAGAATATCCGGTTCAACGTCCGGTTTACTACATCAGTGAGGTGCTCATTGAGTCCAAACAAAGGTATCCACATTGGAAGAAGCTTGTTTATGGTGTGTTCATGGCCAGCCAGAAGCTTAAGCAATATTTCCTGGGTCATCCCATCACTGTGGTCAGGTCTGCTCCTTTGGGGGATATAATCCAGAATAGAGAGGCTACAGGACGAGTCGCCAAGTGGGCATTGAGCTTGGTCCTCATGGTTTGAAATGCGTGCCTCGGACTGCTATCAAATCTCAAGCACTGGTGGATTTTGTCAATGATTGGACAGAGTTACAGGCGCCTGAAGACAAGCAAGATACCACATATTGGATGATTCACTTTGATGGATCCAGGCAATTGGAAGTCTCGGGGGCTGGAGTAGTTTTGGCTTCCCCTCGAGGTGACAAATTTTGTTATGTGATGAGGTTGATGTTTCCTTGTACTAACAATGCAGATGAGTATGAGGCCTTGCTCCATGGTCTTTGGATGGCTAAAGAGATGAACTTAAGCCGAGTAAGGTGCTTTGGCGACTCAGATTTGGTAGGTCAGCAAGTCTCAGGCAAGTGGGATTCAAAAGATCCTCTCATGGTGGCTTATCACCGTCAAGTTGATGTTGTGGCTGGACATTTCAAGGGTTATCAAGTGGAACACATAGATTGCAGGAAGAATGAGGCGGCTGATGCTCTAAGTCGACTTGGATCTCAGCGTAAACCGGTACCCCCGGATACCTTTTTGGATGTTTTGCATAATCCATCTGTCAAGTTACCTACAGAAGAAGACTTGGTTGTGCCTGACCCGGAGGCACAGTTGGTGGCGGCTCTTCACGTCATCCCGGATTGGACGGTGCCATACTTGGCTTACATGACCTGGGGAGAACTGCATGAGGATGAAACCTTAGCTCGACAGATAACCCGGTGGTCTAAGTCAATGACGATTACCAATGGCGAGTTACATCACTGCAGTGTCACTAGGGCGTTTCAACATTGTGTATCCCCTGAAGAAGGCCAAGAGATTCTTCAGGAGATCCATGAAGGGGATTGCGGCCATCACGCCGGTTCAAAGTCCCTTAAGGCCAAAGCTTTCCGTCACGGATTTTACTGGCTTACGGCTCATGCTGATGCTGAGGATCTAGTCAGTAAATGTGACGGGTGTCACAAATTTTCAGGGCACGCTCATGTGCCGGCTCAAGAATTGAGGATGATTCCAATTACTTGGCCGTTTGTTGTATGGGAGATTGACTTGGTTGGACCTTTCAAAGGATCCAAGGACAAAAAGACTCACCTCTTGGTGGCAGTGGATAAATTCACAAAGTGGGTGGAAGCAGAGCCGGTCAGTAAGTGTGATGCAGTGACGGCGGTTCAATTCATGAAAAAGGTGGTTTTTCGTTTTCGCTTCCCCCACAGCATCATAACTGATAATGGCACTAACTTGTCCAAGGGGGCTGTGGAGGAGTTCTGTCAACGTGAGCATATCCGGCTTGATGTCTCATCAGTAGCTCACCCCCAATCCAATGGCCAAGCAGAAAGAGCCAATTAGGAGATTCTAAAGGGTATCAAGCCCCGGCCTTTAGTTCCTTTGCAACGAACGCCGGGTTGTTGGGTGGAGGAGTTACCATCAGTGTTGTGGAGCATCAATACTACCCCCAACAGATCTACGGTTTATACCCCTTTCTTTATGGTTTATGGAGCAGAGGCGGTTCTTCCTAGTGACATCCGCCATGACTCGCCCCGAGTGGCGGCTTATGTGGAAGCTAACAATGAACAAGCACGACGACAGGGACTTGACCTATTGGACGAAAAGCGTGACTTAGCAGCAGCTCACTCAGTGATTTACCAATAGGACCTGCGGCGTTATCATAGCCGCCACGAAGGCGACTTGGTGCTCCGACTCATCCAGGATTAGACTGATACACACAAGTTATCCCCACCTTGGGAAGGACCCTTTGTGGTCAGCAAGAATTTGAACAACGGGTCATACTATCTTATCAACGTTCGAGAGCACAAAGACTCACGTAAGTTGGAGGAGGAGACCCGCCAGCCGTGGAACATAGCTCATCTTCGGCCTTACTACAACACTTGATCCACCGGCTTACATGATGTACATATCTTGGCGATGTCAGTAATAAAGCAGGACCTCTGTCCTTTTCATCCCCACAGATCATATGTCTTCATTTTCATAATTGCACAAAAGACCATTGGGGGATGATTGTATTCGAATCCAGCTTAACCCGTTGTTGGTCCGACTTAGATCGTATTCGAATAAGAGTCATTAAATATTCTCAAGGTCACTTGGGGGCTTCCTGTTCAAACATTTGTCGTATTCTAACCAAAGAGAATATAGCTGTTGGTAGCCACTTGATCGGCGCAATGCCAAAACTCACTTGGGGGCTTCTTGATCGTATTCGAATCATAGCTTAACCTCTCTTGGGTTCGACCCAGATCATATTCGAATCAGAGTTGTTAAATATTCTTAATGTCATTTCAGGGCTTCCTGTTCAAACATAGGTCGTATTCGAACCAAAGAGAACATAGCTGTCGGTACCCTCTTGATCGGCGCAATGCCAAAGCCACTGGGGGCTACATGGTCGTATTTGAACCCTATCTTAACCCCTTCGGGATGGTTTATTGGTCATATTCGAATCAGAAACCTTAAGTTTGTCTTTTTTCTTAAAGTCTTTGATTTGTTTTATAATGTTTTTTTGTCCATGAGTCAAGACAGATAAGATTTTTTGAGTCGGCTTCAGTTTGAAGTGGTCAGTGGCCCGGCTTATTACAAGTTCTAAGAGAGTCGTGGTTTATAAACTGAGTCATCACTCTTACTGTCCAGGTCATTTAAACCGGCAGTAAAAATTTGATATCTCAGGTATGAAATTATCAGAGTTATATTACTAGTTATGTTCAGAATTGTTTATAACTCATATTTTACATTTATAATTATGTGGGATAATTATAACCCGCCCTGCGTTGAGCCGCCGAGGATCTCTGTGATTTACCTCTGTGCAGAGTTAATTACAGGATTTCTTATGCACAAAGGAAATCAAAAAGCATTAGACGGAGTAAAAATATCGTGGCGATTTAAAGCAATGTTAAGCCATCAAAACGTGCAAGAAGGCACGGTGGCAGCAAAAGTCATCTCTACTCCTATTACACGACTCCCCGAGTCGAAATGATTAAGCATTGTTTTTCAGCAAGGCTACAAATATGAGCCACCAGACGGATTAGTTCCCCTGATTACCTGCAGCTTCCGGATCAACCCTTTCCACTTCTTCGTCTTGCTCCTAGGCTTGGAAGGTTGACGACGACCAGTCAATGGCACTCAAAGCTTTAAATTCAGCTTCGTCGCCAACTAGCCTGACCGGGTCAATCTCAAGGGCGAAGGTATGCTTACGAGTTGGCGGAATCAAGCTTGTCAGGGTATACTGTGGTGTTGGGATTCTCCGGTTGTCCGCATCGTAACCCATCTGGTAGTTGGAGAGATCCGCTTCTTTAGCAATTACGGTGTCTACAGGGCGTATTGCCTTCACACAGGCAGCAAAATCTTCTTGTTCGAAGGACGCACCGTCTTCTTTGAGGCTCGGATACCCAATGGCAATGCCATCCAGGTCTAGTTCCGGAAGCCAAGCCTTGGCCTGGCTCAATGCAGCTACAGCACCAGATCTTGCAAATGCCCTCCTTAGTTCTGTAATCCGTTGGGGCAACACAGAAAGCTTTCTTAACATGTCCGCCAACATGGTAGGAACTTCATTGGACAGAGCCACACTGGGTAAAGCACGCTGAGACCCGGTGTAGAGTTGCTCCACCAGGGTATAAACCGCCTTCAGCTTTATCAGAGAGTCCTGGTTCGGATTTGAGACCCTGGGGCCTGCATAGCAATGTTAGGTGCGTTAAGAAACAAAATTTATATGATCATTGAAAAGTATAGTTTCTCTAACTTGCAGGGCGACTTACGAAAGATTGCGGTAACCATCTGAGTCACACGGCGGTTTAAGCCGGACAGTTCATTGGTTGCCTTTTCAAGAGCCGCCTCTGAATCAGCAGCCCGTTGAGTTAAAGCATTCTTTTCATCAGCCCAAGTTTTTCTCTCTGCTTCAAAGTCGACCTTCAGCTTCTCTTGTTCAGAAACACTGAATTCAAACTTGGAGTTAGCTTTTTGGGTCTCTGTTTCTTGAGCTTGCAGGCGTTTCTTCAAGTCAGCAATTTCTGTTTGCAATTGACTAGTGGTAACCTGCACAAGGACCGAATCAAAAACATGATCATTACCATCTTATATTTGAAAGTCCCAAGAACTTTGCAAGCAAGACTACTTGGCACTTGAGGGCTAATGTCTACCGCAGAAGTCTATTTATAATGGCGGTTCATAAAGATTGGTGATCCACAAAATTAAAGTCCCAAGCAGTTTGCAAGCAAGACTACTTGGCACTTGGGGGCTAATGCATATTGCAGTTCAAAATTACACAGTTAAACATGACCTATGCAAGCATGTGAAGGACCGGCTCATTCATTTTTATTAAACCGGCCCTTGGGGCTATGGATTAAACCGTATTTTTTACAGGTTTCTAATCTGAAGGTATTGTTAATGAGTGTCTGATGTTTCTCTAAGTCTACAACACATTCTTCATAAGCAATAGACTTGGGGGAAAGAGGAAGTCATACCTCAAATTTATGGTGCATCTGTTTCACCATGTCGATTTCAACGTCGCGGCTACTATGCACTTGGCTCATGTAGACGGAAAAGATGTCCCCAATACTCATGTGAGCATAATTTGCAACATCTAGCTTGACCCGGCGATGGTCCAGATGTTCTTCCTTGGTGGGACACTTGGCCAGTACAGTTGGCCTTCCCGGCTCAACAAAGCCAGTTCTAGTAATTTGAACGTCAGTGTCTTGCTGGTCATCTGTTTGGACCGGGCTAATGACTTCTGGATTTTCTGAGTCATCAACGGCTTGTTAAGTAGGCAAGTCAGCAACGGGAGTTGGTATGTTTTGAGCTGGCTCAGACGGCGGATCATGAGTTGACGAGTTCGGTGCAGCTGTTTCAAGAACCGGCCCAGTCACGGTTGTGTCTTCAGCCGGCTTGCTGTTTCTAACTTGTTTGCTGGGTTTGGCTTGTCTACTGCATCAGAACAAAGTTTAATACAGATGCAAGGGATTAAAGTAAATACAAGATAAGAAAATTATTGTTACCCTGGTGCAGTCTTCAAAGCCGGCAGATTGGACTGCATTGAGTCGCCGGAGGAAGGGGAAGTTTCCTGATAATCCGAGTCAGAAGAGTTGAGTGGTTGACGAGTAAGACCCGCCAAAGGGCAAAAAATATTTAAAACGGAGGTGACCTCATTCCGGCGCTTCCTTGGTGTGTTTGGTAAGCCGGAGGAGAGCTCTGCATCCTTGCTGGTCCGGATCTGCCCCCGGCTCTCATGAATCTGCCGCTTCAAAAGAAATTGAGGATCGTGATAAGCTGAAGGATGGGAAAACCTTACTTTCTGGGTCACTCCATGGATTTTCCGTCTTGGCGAAGGCTCGGAGTCGGAGGAAAGGATAGTTACCTCATCAGCCTTGTTACGGCTTGCCCTTGTGTCCTCCTGCTGATAATCAGTGTCAATAAGATAATTAAAAAAGGAGCCAAGAGAGTCAAGGGCTACCTCCAACTCAGAAGAATCTTCAAGCCGAAGTAAGTCAGAGGCGGTGGCTTTCTTGCCCTTCTTCTTCGCGGCATCTTTCCTGGTGGCTTTCATCAGCTTTCTGGCTTTCTTTGCGGCCTCATGATCATAGTTGGCCTTCCAGAATTTATCACCCGCCTGTGAGCAGTTAAGCAGAGATATGAGTATGGGTGAAACATCGAAAAATCAAAGTAATATATTCAGTTGGGCAGCTTACCGCTGGAGCCAGATTAGCTTCACAGAAGGGAGCTAAGCCCACTGCCGGTGTCAAAACCGGCGGATCTCGGGTAGGGGGTCCCGAACTGTGCATCTAGGCGGATGGTAACAGGAGACAAGGGACACAATGTTTTTACCCAGGTTCGGGCCCTCTCGATGGAGGTAAAACCCTACTCCTGCTTGATTAATATTGATGATATGGGTAGTACAAGAGTAGATCTACCACGAGATCAGAGAGGCTAAACCCTAGAAGCTAGCCTATGGTATGATTGTTGTATATCTCTATCAACTAGCCTGGCCTCGGTTTATATAATGCACCAGAGGCCTAGGATAACAAGAGTCCTAGCCGAATACGCCGGTGGGGGAGGAGTCCTTGTCTTGATTGCCAAGTCTTGCGGAATCTTCCTTGTATGCGGCAGCTGTCCCGACTGGCCCATCAGTATACGGCCATGGGGGTCCTCGGCCCAATCTAACAGATCGGGAGATGACGTGGTGAGTACCCCCTAGTCCAGGACACCGTCGGTAGCCCCCTGAACCGGTCTTCAAGTTTAGGGATGCTCCTCGATTCTTCCGAACCGTTCTTCATCTTCAGTCATCGGTCTTGAAAACTGGTTCAACAAATCTTCTCATCTTCGATCTTGAGGATCGCCGAAATGCATTCGATGAGTTTACATGTCGGGTATCCGAGGAGCCCCTTTAAGTTTCCAGCCTTTATCAATGCCTTGCTATTTTATGCCACACCTCGGGTTTGAAGTTGTTCCCGGGCCGCAGCGTCCTCTTGCGTCCGAGCTCCAACGCCGGACTGCATTCGAGGTATCTTTTGCAGCCGAGCACCAATGTCGGACTGCTTCCCAGCTCTAACGCCGGAATGTATCCGAGCTCCAACGCCGGACTAGTATCCGAGCTCCAACGCCGGACTATGTATCCGAGCTCCAACGCCGGACTGTATCCGAGGTGTCGTAAATCACCTTGGTTCAAAGAAGTTTGAAGGAGTTTAGCCGAGCTTAATGTCGGAAATGCCCTCTATGGAGCCAGCCACTAGCGCCCGAGCTTTATGCCGGACTGCTTTCGAGGTGGTGCACCACCCCGAATGTGGGCCGATTTTTGTCAATATTTTTTATTGGTGCAATTTATTCTCTGCCGAGATACATAGCTAGTAGCCCTCAAGGTGGGTATCGGTCCAAAACCCGAGATGCACATGAAGGATGACATAAGACCGCTGATCCCTGTAGCTGCTGAGACTCAGGTTGATTTGCAAAATCGGTCTGAGGATCAAGTCCTAGCTCAGCAGAATACTTCGGGACACAAAAAGCAGCGTGCTCAGTCCTCAAGACTCAGGTTGGATGCGGCCGACCAACCTGAGGATCAAAATCTCCTCGGAGACTGTATTACACTTAAAATTTTCTGCATTGGACAGACAATGCAGTAGGCCCCAACACACTGGTCGGGTGGCAACACCAGTTCAGGGGATCGATGTGCCCCTTTAATATTTGTAAATAATAAGCCCGAAGCCCAGTAGCGCCCGAGCCTTAAAGCAGGCACGGGTGGCCGAATTAAGGATTGATATCCATAGTAAAAGCACAAATTATGTGGAATGACTCTATGTATCCAAGTACTTTACGTCATTAATGCTCGGATCCGCATTGTACAAAACTTTGTTGACCAACCATCGGCTTCCACCTCCTCGGCCAATAGCCGAGGAGTGTTTGTCCTACTTTATAAAGCCTATATGAGGGCAAAGATTTACAACAAACAAGGCAATCTGGCCATACGGTTTTATAAACAATGGTACGCAGAGAGATATGTTATATTACTGTTTAACAGAAGAAATGTCTTCCAAAGAAAATAGTCCCGCTATCGGTTCCTTTCTTTGGGTTGTCATCCTAAGCATGATCATGAAACCTCAGCTCCAATGTAAGAGCAAAATATCGAGGATTTAGTTTGGGAGGCCAGGTAATAGCCCCCGGTAGTATTCAGCGACAGTCGAGGTCAAGCCGTAAACACTTCGGGCATTGTTATGAATGGCCCGTCGTTTAACACCGTCATCGGATCGCTGACTAGTTTACACTTATTGTGACAGTCAGTTTTCGGCTTTCTCCACTGAGGTGCTTAACCATATGAGATGGAAGCACAATCGCAGTGGTTCTCCCTTTGCACACCTAGCCGAACAAAGCGGAACGTAGGAGGCAAGCGTAGGAGCCGGGCAACCCAACTATTGACCGAAGACACAATTCGAAACCGATGCATATATAGCAATATCCGAGAATGTTTTTGCCGAATCTCTAAAGGTGTCCGGCATTGCACTGCGAGACTTGTGCTGAAAACACACAAATAGTTTAAAAAGTGCCATAAGCTTGGAAAACCAAAAAAACGTCAGTAAAAACTTGACATCCGAATGAGATCAAGTGTTCGGTGCCAATTCGAAAATTAGCCTTAGCAAAAGAAGTGCTTCTGTCGTGCTTTAACATGATACATCCTATCTCAAGACTTCAAGCGGGTCATCCTACGGCTTCAACCTCCTATCCCGAGGGCGGAGTACTTCTCATTAGGCCAGCTTAGCAAACTAAACTCTAGCGGCTTTGAGAGAGAAATTAGGCTCCCCGGCTAGTGACCACACGCTCGTGTCGAAAAAAGGAGTGATAGATAATAATAATAATAATAATAAAACTTTGCAACGACTAAGAAGAAGAACACTTATCATAAAACGGCTCATATACAATTAAGAGCCCCCAAGTGACTTGGGTAAAAGAATGATTGCATGTACTGAAGTACTTATATCATATCTATGTTCAACCGAACTTTAAACGCGTCTTAACCGACCGTCGGCTTCTCCCTCCTTGGTCAAGGACCGAAAAGTGTTATGTACTCCATCTGTCGAGAATATCGATGGTGTTTCCAATAACCAGGCAATCAGGCCATAAGGCTGTAACAGACAAAGCGCGCTCAGGGAACTTATGCTATAATACTGCGAAGTGTAAGAAGCATCTTCGAAAAAATAGTACCGCCACCGATACCTTTCTTTGGTGCTCATTGTTATTATGAGACTTGTGCAATAGATTTTTTGTACTCATGAGTTCCATTGTGTGCCGACCATCATTGAAAACTATAAGAGCGCTAGCTTTCAGCTTCCCCCAGTCTGTGGTCCGGCTTGGATGACCCGATCGTGACAATCGCAGAGGTGCTCCCTTTACTACCTAGCCGAACAATCGGGAACGTAGGGGTAAACACAGGAGCTAGGCAACCCAGCTTGCAAATTGCTTAAGTCAATATGGTGCATATTGTGGCGTAATACATGAACAAGGAACGAAGTCGTACAAGTATAATCATATGCAAGAGGAAAAGCTTCATGAAGGAAGCCCCCAAATGAATTGGGTATTTGAATTTATGCGTCACAAACAAAGTTTGGACAAGAAAATTTTTTACAAGCAACATTTTTCCAAAAAAATATAATGCTTGGTCAAACCGAACACAAGTTAGAAATTAAAGCTTTGAGCATGAAAGCGACTTAGCTGGTTAATGTGTTCAGTATTGATGACGTGGTCCGAGCTTGATACGGGACAAGGTTCCATCCCCCAAGCCGGTCCCGAGGTGGCAGAGCGGAGAGCTCAACATGCCGAAGTGGTGACATAGCACGGTCAATGCAGACCGGCAGAGTGACACCGAAGTCCCCTAATCATTTTCATGTGCACAAAAAATTGTGCAAACCAGAGATAATAGTAGTAATGATAATTAAAAAAATCATTGCATAATAAATAATTTATGCAAAGTGAGTAATAAAAGAAATATGGCCTGGCGCCGAAGTCAATGTCGATGCAGGGCGTCGGCGTGATGCGGTAAAGGCGTGGCAAAGCCTGAAATCACAGGTCGGTCCGAGCTCCGGATGCGGCGTTCGCCAGACTATGTACGGAAACTGACCGAACCACCATGCGACTCTCGTTAATGCGGCCACCATTTGATAGACCTGTGTACATATGATGGACAAACCAGAGTAATAATTTCTTAGGAAAAATGAACCCAAACAAGCAAAAAATACTGGGATTAATAGCACCTGGTTTATTTGTTGTAGCAATCTGAAGAAACATGATTCCCAAAATTGGGACTCGATCTGCGCACCCATTGCCTGATGGATGATAAAACGACGGCATGGCAATGCTGGCAAAGGTTGGCTCGCCGAGGCAAAGCCCTCGGTCCAGCTAACGTGACGGAGCTGGTTGGCTAGTGATGCCGAAGTGACCGGAGTAGGTTGATGAAGAGATGGCGGAGCCCCCGGTCCAGCCGAGATGTCGAAGTAGGTCGGCGTGATGGACACCAGCTTGAAGAAGCAATAGTGTGGCCCTGCCGATGCAGGTCATGACGTGGTCGATGCCGGCTTGATGAAGCGACCGTGCGGCGATGCCGGTATGCCCACTCCGTGTAATCCGTGGGGCGGCGATGTTGGTGATGATTTATCCTTCGCGATGCCGGACTCTTGTTCGGCTTTCCGAGATGATGTCTGAAGAAGTTGAGCTCGGCTCAACAGAGTGACGACGTGTCTAGCGCAGGTCGGCAGCCGTGGAGAAATATTGCCGGACTGGTTTGACACCAGCATGATATTAAAGATCATGTTCAAAAGATTTTAAAGTGAGTAGGATCTGTTCGGGAACAAAACACAATACCCCATACAAAACTTCCTTCAAAAAGGATGTCCGAAATCCCGTTCGTAAAAAGGACGAACTCGGGTCGGATTTGTTTTCGCGCAGAAAATAGATCTGAAAAGTGATGCACTAATCGGAAGGTTCCTGGAGTTTGGACAGTCGGATCGAGCTGAAATTTTGAGGGGTGGTAGATATAGAAATTACGCAGTCGATCAACGGTTGGATCTTCCAAAGGAGGTCCGAGCTAGAAGCTGGACACAACGCCCTAAACTCGTCCAGATTCTCGTCCAGATTTGATAGGGCTCCGTTATATCGTAGATTGTCGGAGATTCCTCCATCGGAACTCGACGAAATTTAGTGTGGCTGTTGTAGACGTAATTCCGCACTATTCCACCGAAGCAATCGTCAAACCGACGCTCGACGAGGCGGTGACGGCGGATACAAGTTCGCTGTCCAGAAAAACAACACGGTTGCCCGAGGGCAATGTTGACGTTGAGCCCCCGGGCTCCCTGGATGATTCCTCCATGATCTTGATAGAGATCGGAGCTGATGTTGATGAAGGCCCTCATCCGGACATGATGATCGGTGGCAGGGCGTAGTCCTTCGTTGAACCAAGGTGACCAGTCGAGCTAGTGACGAAGATGCCGAAGTCGTAGTTGATCTGCAGGCGAGCCATCGACCTTTTGCCGAACACACAGCGGAACTCTCAATGAAAGCACCAATGTCGGTGTCAAAACCAGTGGATCTCGGGTAGAGGGTCCCGAACTGTGCATCTAGGCGGATGGTAACAGGAGACAAGGGACACAATGTTTTTACCCAGGTTCGGGCCCTCTCGATGGAGGTAAAACCCTACTCCTGCTTGATTAATATTGATGATATGGGTAGTACAAGAGTAGATCTACCATGAGATCAGAGTGGCTAAACCCTAGAAGCTGGCCTATGGTATGATTGTTGTATATCTCTATCGACAAGCCTGGCCTCGGTTTATATAATGCACCAGAGGCCTAGGATAACAAGAGTCCTAGCCGAATACACCGGTGGGGGAGGAGTCCTTGTCTTGATCGCCAAGTCTTGCGGAATCTTCCTTGTATGCGGCAGCTGTCCGGACTGGCCCATGAGTATACAGCCATGGGGGCCCTCGGCCCAATCTAACAGATCGGGAGATGACGTGGTGAGTACCCCCTAGTCCACGACACCGCCACCCACCTTACCGCAGTCTGATAAACTCTTGTCCAAAAGTGACTTTGTCATATCGTTGATGACATCTTCACGCAAGTCATCAGGGCTGTGCCGCCGAGGGTCATCCTTTTTGTCAATATAAGTGCACATCAAACCGGGCGGCGGCTCAATGGAATAACCCGCCAGGCAAGCCAAACCCGAACTAAATCTATGCCATTTAGCCCGTTCCCCAGAAGAGCCTTGATCTTATCCAGGGTGGGGGCGAGCGTTTTACGTTCGACGGCTGTTATATTGTCAGGGAGCAGATGTGTGGAGTCCAGATGGAGAGCACGAAGGCCGGGCAGAGGATTTTCACCAACCGGAGAGGTGTCTTGGCAGTAAAACCATGTCTGCTTCCAGTCTTTGGGATGACTCAGCGGATTGGCATAAGGAAAGAGCACGTCCCTTCGACATTGGATTGAGACACCACCAAGTTCCAAGCTCTGGCTGCTGGCGCATTCATTCTGGCAGTTTAAGTAAAATAACTCTCTGAAGAGCAATATATTGGGTTCTTCTCCAAGGTATACTTCACTAGATACTTGGAAGTTGTAGATGTTAGACACGGAATTGTGTCCGATGTCTCGCGGGTGAAGATCAAAGAAGTGCAACACATCTTTGAAGAATTTTGAGTCGGGTGGAGAGAAACCCCGGTTCATGTGATCCGTGAAAACAATAACTTCCCCCTCTTTGGGCTGGGGAAATTTTTCTTCCGGGTTTGGGGCACGATAGGACATGATTTATTTTTTTGGAAGATAGCCGGTCTTCACAAAGTCATCAAGTGTGGTCTCTGTGACAATCGATTTGACCCAGTTGCAGGAAGTGGGTGCTTTTGATGCAATTGTGACAAAATCCTAAGGAGTAAAAATTTCCGGTTTAAATTCAAGCTGGACGGAAGCATTACAGTGCATATTCAAGATGGCGGCTTATGAAGGGGCCTAATGGTATAAGGATGATTATGTCAAGGTTATTTAAGCCGCCATAGGTTCTATAAGACGGTAAAAATTAATTAAACTGCCATGAGTGGTCAAGGCTATCAAGTGAGCATTGCCTCTTTAAAAAGCCGGTGACAAGAGTCGCCATGGCTAGATGGATCTAACAAATTCAGATTTTTGCCTAAGTGTTGCATAAACAGGTTTCACGAACTGCAGCTATTATTTTCGATCAAATGGCTGTTCGGAAAAGAAAAAATTTCTAGACCTAAAAACATGGTACAGAGGAGTTCATGCGTCCTAATGAGGATTCCTTACAAAGAAAGAGGATCTGCTAGTGCATAAAATGGATGCGGAATAGCAGAGGAAACACGAAGAACGGGGATGAACTACGAACTGTACAGAGGAACTCGCCAACCCTAGCATGGATCTAAGATGCAAAAAGGGAAAAACTTATAGCGATGGATCTGTTGCGGATATGCGCCGCCGTTCTCTGGACGGTTTCAGGTAGACACAGCGACCAAAGTCGACGGAGACGAAGGTGCGCTGCAGCAGCGGTGGAGCTCGAGTGACAGCAGGGGGCGAGAGGAAGAAGACAAGGACAGGGAAGAATGAAGAAGACCTAGTCGGGTCTATTTATAAGGAAGGGCCACTAAAAGAGCGCGAAAAATGAGGAGGCCAAAACATAAGTTATCCAACTACAAGATCGCCTCGATTTTCGAGATGGTCATCAAGATAAAGATCCATTGGGATACATTGAACAAAGCATACATTTATGGCAGGTGATGTCATGGCGGGTTATAGCAAATCCAGAGGATATGATGATGTCATGGCGGGTTACAAAAAAATTATAACTGCAGAAGATTTTTCTTAAGTGTCGAAGATTGACATGAACAAGTTCAAATCAATCTGGGGCATAATGTTGGGGATATAACTATTGGTATGACCCGCCCAGGAGGGGCCGGGTTATACTTACAAATATTCTTGAAGCCCAAGACCCAGGATAGAGATGGCGGTTCAAGCAAGGGCCCAAAGCCCCGAGGCGACTTAAGGCCCGTAGTGATAAACCGCCATGTATGCGTGATTTGTATGGTAAGCCAAGAATAGTTAAGAGACCGAGCCGGCCACTATTTATGAGCCGGCTGGGACTTTGTACAGCCGCTGGGCGTCGACCTCTGTATATAAAGGGACGACCCAGCGGCGGTTCAGGGCAAGTAACATCAGATCGAGAACTAGGTCAAGCGGATTCGCTCCCTGGTTATCGATTCATAAGTAATCCCACCCAAAACTGGATCATAGGCTTTTACCTTCACCGTAAGGGGCCGAACCAGTATAAACCTTGTGTCCTTTTTCCCGTTTAACCCCCTTAAGCTTCCTAGTTGTGATGGCTCCACGAATAAGTCCTTACGCTAGGACATTTGATGTGACAATTCCACGATAGTAGTGATAACTTTCTTTAGCCATGTTGTTTTAAAAAGACATGATTACTTTATTAGTATGCTTGAAGTATTATTGTTCTTATGTAAAATGATAGACTATTGCTTTGAATCACTCGTGTCTTAATATTCATGCCATGATTAGACATATGATCAAGATTATGCTAGGTAGCATTCCACATCAACAATTATCTTTTTTATCATTTACCTACTTGAGGACAAGCAGGAATTAAGCTTGGGGTGATACGTCTCCGTCGTATCTATAATTTTTGATTGTTCCATGCCAATATTATTCAACTTTCATATACTTTTGGCAACATTTTATACTATTTTTTGGGACTAACATATTGATCCAGTGCCCAGTGCCAGTTCCTGTTTGTTGCATGTTTTATGTTTTACAGAAACCCCATATCAAACTGAGTCCAAACGGGATAAAAACGGACGGAGAATTATTTTGAAATATTTTTGATTTTTGGGAGGAAGAATCAACGCGAGACGGTGCCTGAGGTGGCCACGAGGGTGGCCCACACCACCACTTTAAGTGGGCGCGGCCCCCACCCTCGTGGGCCCCTCATAAGGCGGTTGCTGCTCTTCTTTGGCCGCAAGAAAGCTAATTTTTGGAAAAATATCTGGGCGAAGGTTTCAATCCAATCATAGTTACGGATCTCAGGATATAAAAGAAACGGTGCTAGGGCAGAATCTCAGAACGCAGAAACAGAGAGAGACAGATCCAATCTTGGAGGGGCTCTCGCCCCTCCCACGCCATGGGAGCCAAGTACCAGAGGGGAAACTCTTATCCCATCTAGGGAGGAGATCAAGGAAGAAGAAGAAGAAGGGGGGCTCTGTCCCCCTTGCTTCCGGTGGCGTCGGAACGCTGCCGGGGGCCATCATCATCACCGCGATCTACACCAACACCTCCGCCATCTTCACCAACATCTCCATCACCTTCCCCCATCTATATTCAGTGGTCCACTCTCCCGCAACCCGTTGTACCCTCTACTTGAACATGGTGCTTTATGATTCATATTATTATCCAATGATGTGTTGCCATCCTATGATGTCTGCGTAGATTTTCGTTGTCCTATCGGTGATTGATGAATTGCTATGATTGGATTAATTTGCTTTTTGTTATGTTGCTGTCCTTTGGTTCCCATCATATGAGCACGTGAGTGGATCACACCATAGGGTTAATTGTCTGTTGATAGGACAATGTATTGGAGGGCAAGAGTGACAGAAGCTTCAACCTAGCATAGAAATTGATGCATACGGGATTGAAGGGGGACCAATATATCTTAATGCTATGGCTGGGTTTTACCTTAATGAACGTTAGTAGTTGTGGATGCTTGCTAATAGTTCCAATAATAAGTGCATGGAATTCCAGGTCAGGGATGACATGCTAGCAGTGGCCTCTCCCACATAAAACTTGCTATCGGTCTAGTAAAGTTGTCAATTGCTTAGGGACAATTTCACAACTCCTACCACCACTTTTCCACACTCGCTATATTTACTTTATTACTTCTTTAGCTAAACAGCCCCTACTTTTTATTTACATGCTCTTTATTATCTTGCAATTCTATCCAACAACGCCTACAAAGTACTTCTAGTTTCATACTTGTTCTAGGTAAAGCGAACACTAAGCGTGCGTACAGTCATATCAGTGGCAGATAGGACTTGAGAGAATAGTTGTTCTACCTTTAGCTCCTCGTTGGGTTCGACACTCTTACTTATAGAAAGAGGCTACAATTATCCCCTGTACTTGTGGGTTATCATGGTGCCCAGCTTTTTCTTGTCACCTTCGCAATTCTGGTACAACAATTTCTTGTGATCCTCTAACATGTGATGCAACTTCTTCTTCTCCTTTTCACTTGCGTAGTTTCTCTTTGCATCGGCAATGGCACGACCTAGATCATCAGGGGGCTCATCTAATGCCTCTTCTTCAGCTTCTTCCCGCATGGCCGTCTCAGCTTCTTCCCCCATTGGTGTATCATCGTATTTCGGGAACCCATGGCCAGGATAGCTATCGTCGTCCTCTTCTTCTTCATTGTCTTCCATCATAACCCCTCTTTCTCCGTGCTTGGTCCAAACATTATAGTGGGGCATGAAACCGGGCTCAAACAGGTGGACCTGAATGGTTCTTCAGTTAGAATAATTGTGACCATTCTTACAGCTAACACATGGACAAGGCATAAAACCATCTGCCCGCTTGTTTGCCTGAGCCGCAATCAGAAAAGTATGCATGCCATCAATGAACTGGGGAGAGCATCGGTCATCATACATCCATTGTCGGCGCATCTTCATTACACACCACCTAATAGACCAAATTAATACAAGTTCATACATAAAGTTCATATAACACTTAAATGCAACATACAAATAACTCTCTAGCTAAAGATTTTAAATGCAACAACAAATGCGATCAAGATCGCAACTAAGGTAACAATTGATCCAACAGCATAATGATACAAAGCCAGACTATCAATGGCATATTTTCTAATCTTTCTAATCTTCGACCGCATTTTCTCCATCTTGATCTTGTGATCATCGACGACATCGGCAACATGCAACTCCAATTCCTTCTTCTCCCCCTCAATTCTTTTCAATTTTTCTTTCAAATACGCGTTTTCTCTTTCAACTAAATTTAACCTCTCGACAATATGGTCGGCTGGAATTTCCGGTTCACATACCTCGTAGATAAAAATATCTATGTCAACTTGATGGGCACAATTTTTCATAAACACGAAATGCAACAAATAGTTTTAAAAGAGCATATACCACATCCGAATCATAACATGGACGAGGGCCGGCGGGGACGGATATCAAAACCATGGTACTATATATAACAAACAACGTATAGGTAAGATAATTATACAAGTAACTATATATCTAAATCACACAAACATGATTTTTTTTATATAAAAAAGATGAGAACAAGAGGCTCACTGCAAGGTGGTGCCAACGATGAGTCGGTGCGGACGATCGACGGTGGTTACGACGGAGACGGGAAGGCACTAAGTAAACTACACCTACATATGCAAACTAAGAATTATTTTAATCTCAAATTACATATAAATCAAATAAATTACCACATATAATTCCTCCCAAATTACTAAAACCCACAAATTAATCACTATATAAATCATTGCAAGAGCTAATCTAGCAATGAGAAATGAAAAGACATAGTTGCTAAACTTTGTGATCGCTTGAATGGATGGGGGCCTTCAAATCTTGACAAAATTTGGGAAAAATGTGTGATGAGCTCGATGGGAAGACAGGAAGAACAGAGAGGAGGAGAGGGGAAAGGGGTAAGAACAGAGCAAGCTGGACGAAGGGTTTATATGCAGGATGACATATAGTACTGGTTCGTGGCAAGAACCGGTATTAAAGGTGCTGGAGGGGACCCGGTCTGACAACATCGTGCCAGCACACCCTTTAATACCGGTTGGTGGCACGAACCGGTGCTAAATGTTCGCCACGAACCGGTACTAATGAGCTCCGCCCCCCTAGCCATTGGAACCGGCACTAATGGTCACATTAGTGCCGGTTCTGATACAAACCGGGACTAATGTGCTTCACATTAGGCCCTTTTTCTACTAGTGTGTGTCATAATAAATGTATGCTACTATATGTCATGCATGATGCCAGTATATGATCGATAGTAGCTAGCTACCTCTGTAATGTGCGCATAGTATCAGAAGTACTCCCACATGGGAGTAACATAGGTAGTAGCATCACACATATCTAGATAAAATAGACGATGTGGCAAGCAATAAATGAAGAAAGAGAGGCATGTGGTAATATAGCTAGCTACTAATAGTATGAGTAACATCACACATATCACGGCAAGATGAGTCTATAGCTTAATGAAGTGTTGCATGTTACCACACATATGTTACTCCCCACTATAGAGGTAGTAACATAGAGTAGTAACATGGGCATGTTACTACTCTATGTTTCTACCCATTGTGGCTAGTCTTAGTATCTTAGGTTGCCTTGTTAATTGCCATGCATGACACAAAGTAGTATGACAATTAATATGTAATACACTATATCATGATATGATAGCCGTCCCACATCCTCCCTTTCCTCATTTAACTCTGCGCGATATCATCCAACAAGTCTAGTTGGCATGCATATGATACCGCTTGATACTCTCATTATGACCAACCTTAGGGTGGCCATAGTGGGGTATCATAGCCGGTATCATGCACTTGAGAATAGCAAATATGATGATGTGTGGCAAAGAAGCAGTAACACAGATACTGTAACATATATAATATAAATGCTATACTACTTTGTGTCATGCACATGGCCACAAATACAGTTATCTATGGTATATATATACTAGTTCTATGATACTATATATATGCACTATATGAAGGTACGTACATTGTATCATAACTAGTATCATATGCATGATACTATAGTATCTTTGATACTTCCCTAGCTACTATACAAAGGATGCCCATAGTGGTGGTATATATCATAGCCAACGATATCATGCACTTGAAAAAATAGCAAGTATGCTGATGTGGCAAAGAATTAAATATAGTGAGGGTTATACCGTTAGAGTAACATATAGGTAGACACGATATCATGTTAAATGCGATGCTAATTTGTGTCATGCATGGCAATAAATATGATCTATGATACTATATATAATGTATGTATTATACTATGCGCTATATATATAGAAATTAAATGAGATCTCTTTTATATTTGCATATTCAAAGTTTGGGATTGCTAGCGAGGCCTGCCGCCTGGTAAAATGTACCAGAAAATCGAAACATAGGGTACAATCGTGATTTCTTACCGTAGGAAAAAAATTTGGTGGCGAAACGATGAACTCGGGTTTTCATTCAAACAAAAAAGATACTGTTAGTTAATGTAAATGTTTTCAAATAGCACACGCTTCACTCGCGAAAGCCGTGTGTCCACTAAACTGTTGCCGATGCCTCCCGCCATGCGCGCGATCTGAGTCGTGCGTTCTGATTGGCCAGAACCCAAACCCCACGGATCGTATGTCTGCATCGTTGGATGCTCCCAGATCAACGGCGATCCTCATCCCTTTCGACAGCGGATGCAGTTCCGGTTGTGATTTTTTTATGAGGTTCCTCCTCCTCTGACGACTTCTTCACCACCCGGGTATGCTGTTAGTTAATGTAAATGTTTTCAAATAGCACACGGTTCACTCACGAAAGCCATGTGCCTGCCAAACCGTGGCTGATGCCCTCCCCTTTGCTGCCCGCGCGATCTGAGTCGTGCGTTATGATTGGCCAGAACCCAACCCCCACGGATCATACGTCTGCACCGTTGGATGCTTCCAGATCGAACGACAATCCTCATCTCTTTCGACAGGAAATGCAGTCCACCTAGGAATTGATTTATATGCCAAAATGCACGGTAAATGCCAAAAAATGTCTTACATATAGCACACGAGACCTAAAATGCGCCTGCAAATCAAAGCCGTGGTATAATGGTGATTGCTTAACGTGAGAAAAATTTAGAGGCGGTGAAACGATGAACTCATGTCTTCATTTCAAAATTAGTATGTCTTCATTTCAAATGAAATTATTCTCTTTGTGCACACGAGCACTTAGAGGCAACTGTTTGCATAGGCCTTTCCACGCGATGACCGGGGATATTTTCCACCCTTTTCACCTAGGCCGCCAACACCCCCCCCCCCTCCCACCACGGCCCACCCGCGTTTCACTCAACTAGTCCACCCAATCTCCATCGCCAGCTCCCCCTCTTCCAGATCCACAGCGAAACCCTCTCCGGCACCGGCATGCTCACCCCGGCCATGTGCCCGCTCTTTGGCGTCAAGCCTACCTCCACTGTAGTTCCCAACACGCGGCTGCCCGCACCTCGCCGTCTTCGTTTGCTCGCCAACCACCCTCGAGCATATCGATGATGTAATCCTCGCCTCTCCTGTGGTCCAGCCAAATTGGCATTAAGAAGCCTGTTAGTTACTACTCTCCATCGCGATGAGGCATATTTCCTCGCAATCCCTCTAACACTGACAGATAGTCAGCAGATGGGAGGGGAGGCGGGCATGGAGGATGCTACTTATTGCGCGATAACACAACACAAGAGTACATGTGCATTAGTTGACCCCAGCGACACTGAGACTGCAGCTGCTCATGATGATGCTATATCTGGTCTATCTGAAACGAAAGATAGACTGAAGGCGTGCTTACACATTATGAAGTTACATTAAAATATGCAACAGCCTGGGTTTTCCCACCCTTATTCGAAGAGGAACTCTTGTTGGACAATGTGCCATTGAACCTGGGTTGTGTGAAGTGCTACGTGACTGAAGTAAAGCGTAGATTCAATGAACTTGCCCTCAAGAATGTCCTAGGAGACTTTGATGAGAAAAGGACCTTGGGAGAAACATAGTTACATCACATCTAGTGGCCACGAAAGGAAATAGAGTTCATCGATGAGATCCCTGAAGCCCCGCCAAGAGCAACCAATGTCGCCCCTCAACCCGTGGTGCTCTCCTTGCCATAGCAGCTCTCGCGTGCTTCCTCCAAGGAACCTAATACTCGTAACGGCTGATGCATCAACCTGTGATCAGTCGGCCCGACTTTGTGGCATACAGGCCATGTCATCCTCTGCCCCAAATCATCCAGTGGCAAGGCCTACAACTGCTGAAGATGCACCACCAGTTCATATGCCAGCCGCTGAAGCAGCGGGGGGAGACCCAGCTGCAGCACATACTTAGCAGACCAACCTGATGGAATAGACTACTAAGCAGTCTGATGCTTCGGAACCGCCTGCTAAGCAGTCTGTAGGTCTAGAACCGACTGCTCATCAGTCCATCGGTCCACAGTCGCGTGATCGGCATACCAATGCGTCAGCACTTCCTGCTCAGCAAACCAACGCATTGGCATGACCTCCTCGGCACACCGACAAGTTGGCACCACCTGCGCAGAAACTGGACTTAGCTTCAATGCATGGTCAACTGTCCGATGCCTCTGCTCCTACAGCCCAACAGTCCGTCACATCAGCACCGCCAGCTCAGCGGTCTGGCAAAGATAAACTGTCTGCTAAGCAACTCGTTGAAGCTTCATCGTCTGCTCGGAAGTCTACCTTGCAGCCAACCAGACGTTCTGCCAGAAATGCTTCAAGTACCAAGAAGGAAGTGGACAAAAAGCCTACACCCACGAAGAAGCACGGCGGGAGAGTGAAGAGGAAAGAGAACGATTGCCTCTTGCTTAAAGCACTCATCACCTAGAACCAAATTAACAGCAGGTTGAATGAATCGGGGAGTAATATTATTTCTGACGACATGGATGATGAAGAAGTAGAATTGGTGCTTGCTAAAAGTAAAGCAGACGTACTTGAAGTACGCAATTACGTCCATGGCCAGCCATTTCTTGTTGGCAAATACTTTGATGAGTGCAGCTCCAACTGCCGCAAGTTATACATGAATATTGCATGGATCAAATGTCAGCAGGTCTTCATGGTTTGCTAGTCCACATCAACAGAGATCATTTCCGACACGATGTTGGTTCATATGTGAGTTTTGAGGACTTACATCTCTTCTTCAACTTCAACGAGCTCGATGCCACTCTTGTTAGATGCCTGATTTTGTAAGTACTTCACAAACTTTGATCAACTTCTCCATACAAGGCTGTAAATGATAAATAGCTAACTGCATTTTATTCCTCTCAGGGGATTGAACACACAGAGAAGAAAAAGGGAGAGTGTGTATTTCATACACTACAGGAATCAGGAACTTTGTTGTCCGCCACATATGACGGGCAAGGCACACATAGCGGATGGCAAAGAACTTTGTCGTCAGCGAGAAGACGGCAACACGTCCGGCTGAACAGGATATGACAAAGAATTCTTTGCCGTCTGCTAGCGGACGGGAAAGATGCAATGGGATTTTCCGTCCGCTGACAGATGGCAAAGAGGCTGGACATCACACGTGTCAGCTTAGGTCCGTTAAGGGGTTAACGGTGTGCTTTGCCGTCTGCTGGCAAACGACAAAGACCTTTGCATATTTTCCGTCTGCCAGCGGACGGTAAAGAACATTGATTGTTTTTCGTCAGCCAGCAAACGGCATAGCATGCGACATGGCAGCGCCTGGGGGGCTAGCCTATTTGGTAGCTTTATCGTTAGCTGGCTGACAACAAAGATGCAATGTTCTTTATCGTTAGCTAGCTGACGGCAAATCTACTAAATAGCCAGCCTACTGCTCCAAGTTGCATGGGTGGCTGACACGTGGCATGTTTGCCATCCGCTAGCTGATGGAAAAGCTCTTTGCCGTCCGCCAGCAGACGGCAAAGAGTCTATACATCCCTTGTTTTTTCTTGATTTCATTCAATTTGACAGAATTTCACACACACACACACACACACATATATATATATACACACACATGTGAAAATACTTTCGACAAGCATACGAACACATATACATAGCAAATCATATCCCTGCCATATGGATATGATCACCCAACACATATACATAGCAAATGGTTCCATCCAACACATATACATAGCCAACATATCCAACAACAAGCATACAATGGTTTCATCCATCCATACATATATAGGTAGCAAGCTTCCTTATATAAAGCAAATCAAAACAAGATGGAAGCATAAAGAGAAGAGTAGACTCCATCAATGCAAGCTTCCTCATCTAAAGCAAATCTGCAAATTGGGAAAGAAGCAAGTTAGAAGAAGACTAGATAGAAAAAGAAGAAGACAAGGAAGAAAAGGAAGAAGAAGAAGAAGAAGAAGAAGATTTTTTTCTTCTCTTTCTTTTTCTCCTCTCCTCTTTTTTATCTTCTTATTATTCTTCTAACTAAGGTAGGTAATAATGCCTTTTTTTTTGCTAAGCTAGGTAAAAATGCTAAGTGTAGGTCATTTTAGAGCTAAGCTAGGTAAATAGGTCATTTTAGATCTTACTAAGGTTATTATGTCATTTTTGAGGAAAGTAAGGTAAGTCTATATCATTTTGGAGGTAACAAAGATTATCATGACATTTTTTAGGAAATAAAGCTAAGTATAGCTCTTTTTTTGTCTAACTTAGGTAGTTATGCCATTTAGGAGGAAAGTAGCTAATTATGCATTTGTTAAGAAAAACATTAGAGGAAACTTACCCTCATCACAACAACTGGGATGAAGATCGCAACTAAGGTAACAATTGATCCAACGGCATAATGATACCAAGCCTCATTATCAATGGCATATTTTCTAATCTTCTTAATCTTCAAGCGCGTTGCATCCGTCTTCAAACGCATTGCATTCATCTTCATCTTGTGATCGTCGACCACATCGGCAACATACAACTCCAATGTCATCTTCTCTTCTTCAATTCTTTTAATTTTTTCTTTCAAATACTTATTTTCTTTTTCAACTAAATTTAACTTCTCGACAAGAGGGTCGGTTGCAAATTCCGGTTCACATAACTCCTAGATTAAAATATCTCTATGTCAAACTTGATGGCCATAATTGTCATAAATGCGAAATGCAACAAATAGTTATAAAAGAGGATTTACCACATCAGGATCATAAAACGGGCGAGGACTGAAGGGGACGGATATCAAGACAATGCACAATGTATAACAAACAATCATAGAAAGTAAGAAAAATATACAAGTAACTATATAAATCATACAAGTAACAATACAAATCAAGTACAACATAAAAAATCTAATAACTAGTAATAATCTGGTTCAATAAATGCTTCGGGATCAATAAATGCATAATCATCATCACTATCAGTAATGACGTGCTCATCATCATCATTAATAAATGCATCATCATGTGGAAGGCCACAACTATGTAATCTGTCAGGCATTGATAGGTCATCCGCAGCAGTAACCTCTTCTAGTTCAGGCTCTTCTTGTTCCTTCTGAGGGGTGAAGTCGGGTTCACTATCGCTGTCTACTTCAATGTTCTGGGGTGAAGTAGAGCGATTCTTGAAACATTGTTTGGAAAAACGTGTTTCTTGGAAGAATTCTCCTTCATATGTGTCTGGGTTAATGTGAGGTTCATAATCATCATCATTGGGGGGAGGTGGTTTGACACGTGGCGGCACTTCATAAACGGCATCCCAACCTTTGAGATTAGGATCACTTTCACAGGCCCACGATAGATAGAAAACTTGAGTTGCCTGTTGAGCCATAATATAGACATCGGGAACATCCAAATGGGTGCTTTGATTGATTTCCACTAGCCCTATATGTTCATGAGTCCTTCTAGTCTCCTTCGGCTGGAACCAATAACATTTGAAGACTACGATGTTTGGTGGGTTTGCACCATAGAATTGAAGTTCATAAATTGCTTCAACTCTTCCATAATACTCAGTATCTCCTTCGCCGGTAGCAGAGAGACAACAATTTGTAGACTTTCGGTCGGCCATAGATAGCTCTTTGCCATAGGTACAAAAGCGATACCCATTGATGTCGTATTTGTCAAATGAACGGACCCTATAGTCAAAACCATTAGCGACTTGTCTCAATTCGGCGTCCATAAGCTCTGAATTATCCTGCAAGTTTAATACGAAAGGGATTGTTGCATTAGCCACAAATTAGATGAGGAAATTAAATGGTCTAATGGAAATTACCGTTTGTTTGAACCAAGAGATGAAACCGGGATAGCCGCCTCCATGCTTTGCCAGAAGCTCATACACTTCGACAGAATCCTTTTGGAGCACCACTCCATACGAGAATTTGGTGACGTATCGACTGTATCAAATTTATCCGGTAATAAGAGCGGTTCAAAGTAATTAGAAGTTGTGAAACAATGTACCAAGAATTTACTCGATCTATGGACGCACTTCTGTTAGGTTTTTGAAGATATACAACGAAATGTTCTGCCATTCCTCAAAATCCAACGTTAAGGAATTAGAAGCACCGGTTGGTGCCAGATCCCCTTTGAATAGGCTAAGGTTTGATCGACCCTTTTTAGGGTCCCCGGCATTGTACCGGGGCTCGGATTATGCAAATGACAATTTTTGGCTTCGTAGTGTGTTGTCACAAAGTTTGTCGCCTCCTCAGTAATGAATGCCACGGCCATCAATGCTTCAATTCTACATTTATTTTTACATTTTGCTCGAAGCGTTTTCTGCATCCTCTTAGTTGTGTAGCACCAACGATTCTGCACAGGCCCCCCAATCTTGCCTCGGTTGGGAGATGCAAAATCAAGTGCTGCATTGGATTAAAGAAGCCCAACGAAAATATCTTCTCTAACTTGCAGATCAACTCCGGCGGCAACTCTTCCATTTCTTATACCAGGTCAGGCGATAGTTCTTTAGCACAAAGAACACGGAAGAAATAGCTCAGCTATGCCAGTACTAGCCATTCATCCTTAGGGATGAAACCACACAACATCACCGGCATTACCAGCTCAATCCATATGTGCCAACCATGACTCTTGAGGCCAAATATCTTAAATTTATCAAGACTCGCTACCCTCTTTAGATTCGTTGCATACCCATCGGGGAACATCAACTGGATTTTCACTCACAAGATAATTTCCCTCATAGCTGGCCTTCCAAGATTGAACCATGCCTTTGGCTTTGTCCAGTTCTTCTTTCCTTTCGGTGGTTGCATGTTTTATAACGGTCTATGACATAGCGCCTCCTGATCGACTCTTGCCTTAGGATTATCCTTCAACTTCCCATCTATGCCAAACAATGTACCAACAAGTGCATGGGCGATATTTTTCTCAGTGTGCATCACATCGATGTTGTGTGGGCAAAGGAGGTCTTTGAAGTAAGATCCCACAACCATGTCTTGTGAGTCGAGTCGTGTTCTGAATTATACCCCTTGAAATACCCTGGGTGCTCTGGATCTAGCTCAAGAGCGTTTAACTAATCAAGGATCTCTTTGCCTGTCAACGGAGGTGGTGCAGAGTCTTTCAAAAATCTACCTTTGATGAAGTTCTGCTTGTCTTTCCTGAACTTGTGGCGAGGATGGAGGAACGGTCTATGCATGTCTATGCAAGAAAACTTGTGACCGTCCTCAAGCCAACAAAACTGAAGAGCTCCCTTGCATGTGGGGCACGAGAACCTTCCATCGACACCAGCCAACGAATAGCGGATACGCCGGCAAGTCATGCGTCGAGTACCTGTACCATACACGCATTATGAAGTTCTTTTTGCTAAAGGCGTCGTATGTCTTGGACCCATTATCATAGGCTTCTTGCAATGCATGTACACATTCATAATCTTCCCTGGATAGTTCGGCCCTGGAATTATCAACGTTAGAAAAATTTTCTTTCTTTGCATAATCTGCCCTGGGGGGGAGATTGAGTGGAATGACAAATATGGGCCAACAACTGTATTGGGTTGCCGTCAGACCAAACACACTGAACCATCCGTGCTGATGGCGACTCGAGGATGCCTCGGATCTGCCGCTTTGTCATCTGTAATGCATCGAGGCGCTTCCACGCTTCACCGTCTGATGTGTGCACCATCATCAGCTTCACATCTGCATCAAGTTGGGTTCTTTTGCCCGTTTTGTGCCATGTCATCTGTCTTGCCATCTCTTCGACCATCAAAATACATTGAAGTCTTGGTACGATTGGCATATACCGAAGAATATTAATGGGCATTTTGGTCTGGGTCTTCTCACCCATAACGTTTTCTACCACAACATACCTGGATGACTTGCAAATGGGACAATAGTTCAAGTCCGCATACTGAAGCCTAAATAAGGCACATCCATTCTCACAGGCATGTATCTTCTCATATGGGATCTTAAGAGCACGGAGGATTTTGTCTGACTGGTACAGGTTTGTAGGTAGTACGTGGCCATTGGGTAGAAAATGTCCAAATACTATCATCATCGCATCGTAGCATTCTCTGCCCAAGTTGAATTGAGACTTCAGAGCCATTATCTGTGAGATGGCGTCCAGCTGACAAAGCTCAGTGTGCTTGTGGAGAGGAAATTTTGAAGACTCCAGCATTTCATTGAAGGCCTTTGCAGATTCCTCCATCTCATCGTCGGAGTCCCGAGCATCATCAAAGTCTTGCACATGTCTTGCATCCCGGTACCATGCTCGTCGGTGTGACGATGAAGCACCTCAGCTCTAGCATGTTGGTCAGACTCGCCATCAAATGTCCACATCGTATAATATGGCATAAAACCCCTCTTCTGCAAGTATTTGCCCATTTCATCCTCTGTCCTCTTGTGCCAATTGTTGCACACTGCACAGGGGCACCAGTTTGTCCTCTGGCCATTTGCAAATGCAGTTCTCAAAAACCCCTTGGTTTTTGTTAACCATTCAGTTGTCATGTATTTCTGACTAGTGTGACCGGTGTACATCCATGCATGATCACTCATCTTGCCTAGCTACTGGACACATAAGAAATATATATATATATTAATCAGCATGTATATATTCATCAGTTAATAGAGTTTGTCACTTTTATTACGTCCATGCAACCTAGACGCTAATAGGTAAAGATAGGTCCTAATCCCAACAGAGTGTGTGTAGATTGGGTTCGTTTTCCCATGCTCTGCTCCAGATCCGACGCAAAATTTCGGCAACACCTCCCCACTGTTCTCCTGATACACATATCGACAATAAGCAGAGAGGATGTGTACCTGGAGAACAACAGGGAGGCACTGACGAAATTCTGCATCTGATCCGGAGCAGAGCATACGGGAAAAGGAAACCGATCTACACATACTCAGGTTGTCCATGGATAAAGTTGGACAATTCGAAAGACTCACGATTATAAATATGCAAATGCATGCATATTAATAGATGTAACTCTTTCGAACGGGAGACGCATAGTGGTCACGCATACTGATGATTGAAGACACCTATAGCTAGCACGTTTCATCGGCACGAAGACTGGAACAGAGCAAATCAAGGGGGGAGGAGATGTTATTTGTGCTAACCCACGAACGCAGGGGCGAAGCTCGTCAAACACTAGACCCTCACAGCAACGAAAAAACTGCACATCTAAATCGAAAGATGAGTTTCATAGCAATATTGTTTTTTCCGTCAACATAACTAAATATTTACAATAGGACGAGAGGGTTAGGGGTTCCTCGGCATCGATAGAACCCTAAATAGCAAGTATCAATGGTGCAAGATACAAGAGGCGCTCGGCATTGAGCACTAGATCCACCTCCCACAAGTGACCCCGACGCTCGGTGTCCCGCAACAATAGTTCTGGTGGACGATGACGGTCGAACACCTTAGCAAATATGTCTGGTAGCCTTTGCAATGAGGATTAAAGCCATGTTTTGAAAGTTAAAACAATGAAACTGAGTTGAGTCAGTTTGGGTGTTTCAAGTTTCAACACTTAGCTTTCAATCGTCATATCAGAGCCTGCCAGAAATATTCGCGATGGTGTTTGACCACCATCGACGCCGAGAACTGTTGTCGGAGACACAGGACCCCTGTGTCACTTGTGGGACATTGATGTAGTATTCGACACCGATGGCCACATGTATCTCGCACTAACGATACTTTCTATTGAGGGTACCATCAACTCCGAGGAACCCCCTAACCCGCTTGTTCGCGGGTAAACTAAATTAGCATGCATTAAATAAGCAAAACTACATCATCTGTTGCGTCCGTACATTGTCGAATATTATCACTAATACATCTCGACTAGTATCGTACATATAGCATCGCTAATACAGCTAGAACCGTAGCGAACGACGGGTATCGGCGCGGGCGGTGGACACGCAAAGAAAAGGAACCATCACAGGATCATAGCTCTAGTGAGGTCCCTGAAGAACCTGTCAGGTATTGTCGAACCTGCCCTCCAACGCAACCATGTTGCGACGGACGTGCTCGTCCTCCTCGCTGACACGGTGACGTACCACCTCCGCGGTGTCCGAAAGCCTCGGCACCATCACTGGCCCATGCGACCGCCACCAAACAAGGTTCGGGTCAACGACGGGTTGGCTCCTCACAAAACTGCACCCCCGGAAGGTAGAACCTCCCAGTAGCCGCCCGACGGAGCCCATTCTCGGACATGGCCCCTCTGATCGAGCAGGCCTCCTCCGTCGAGTCGACGACAAGGATGCGGGATAGGCATCGTCGACCTTGATGCGGGAATAAATGATTTAACTAAAATAATAACAACAAATTTCACATGTTCAAAATCAACCAGAAACTTAACCTAAACTAAACTAATCTAAACCTAAACTAAAGTAACTAAACTAAACCTAAACCAAACTAACTAAACTAAACCTGAACTAAACCAAAAACTTAACCTAATTTAAACTAAACTAAATGAAAACTAAACTAACTAAACTAAACAAAACCTAAACTAAATTATACTAAACCTAATTAAACTAAATCTAAAAAACAAAAAAAATCTCACCTTGGAGCGGCCAAGGAGGCAAGGCGGGTCGGCGGGGCGGGCCGGCGGGGCATCCGGGGCGGGGCGAGACGGCGCGGAGGGGCTGTGCTGCCGCGGCGGGGCCGGGGCAGCGCCGCGGGCCGGAGCGGCCCAGCGCGGCGGGGCGGCGAGGCGGGCCAGCGCGGACGGGGCGGCGAGGCGGAATGGGGCGGTGGTGCGAGGTTGGGACGAGGGGGGAGAGACACGTGGGGAGAGACGGGCAGGGCTGGGCATTTTGTTAGATAGGGCATGGCTCTTTGGCGTCCGCTAGCAGACGGCAAAGATTCTTTGCCGTCAGCTAGCGGATGGCAAACAAAGTGACCGTTAGGTGGCTCTCGCCAGCGGTCCACCATGCCTCTTTGCCGTCCGCTAGGTTCTATGCCATCAGCTAGCTGACGGCAAAGATATTGTGGACGACAAACAATTTCTTTGCCGTTAGCTGCTTCTTTGACATCTGTTTTTCTCAAGCTGATGGCAAAGACCGTCTTTGCCATCAGTTAGCTGACGGCAAAGAATCGACTGACGGCAAAGTTCCTGATTCCAGTAGTGATAAAACATGCATTAGAAAATGGCACAACATTACATGGTAAGGTACAGGACTGGGCCGTTAACACGGTTGTCCATATCTTCGAAACCACGTCCCATGCAGAATCATTTCTCTGGCCATATCATGAAAGGTGAGTCAAGTAAACAACCACGCATACACGGATTGTATTTCAGATTTCGGCATAATTCGTAAGTTAATGGCTTTCTTAATATGTAGCGGTCACTGGATATTGGTATTCATTGCTCCAAACAAGAACACGGTTTATTACATCCATTCTCTCAGTGAGTCAACAAACGCTCAGGATCTGACGCATCTTCAGCAATTCATGGATAGGTATTGAATTCTATGATGTTGAAATTAATTTGCATTCGTATCTGGTTCAATAATTGATGTTATCAAAATTCATCTTCATTTGCAGTGTGCTCGCATTGTGGAAAACTAAACCAGGGAACCTGTTCAGGAGGGAACTACCTCTGCAGCACGAGATCATTTCTCCGGTAATACACCGAAATCCGTTATATTCGGAAAATTTATCCAATAGTCTGCAAATACCTTTTCTTACACTAGTCAAATGTTCAAGCTTCTAAATAAACCTCTTTCTATTTTGTCCAAAGAAAAAATAATACATCTAACACCGGTTAGGTTTTTTCTAACAGGACAAATACATGACTAATTATGTACAAAAAAATTCAGTATCCTCAGCATGAAGCACGGACCAACCTTTGTGGATACTATGTTTGCAGACACATGAACTCCATCTACAAACCTGTTGATAGTTGTGATGATCCTTGCGAATTAGTTCCAGTAAGTCTATCTTAATTAATTTCTTCTACTCCACTCATATGGCACATTTTGGTCTTAAAAATACTGTAGCTCATCTTAGAAATGAGGACCCCTGAACCGCTCCCGGCTGGTGAATTGCTGATGGTTTGGAAATGTATCAGTGACTTCTTCCCGAATCACTACATCAATCCCACTGATGATAATGAAGATTTCAGCATGCCTTCTCCTGAAACATTCAGTAAGAGTTAGCCACTAAACATATACGCATGGATCCATTGTTTTCCACCTGATGAGGTCTTCGTATTTCGTACACTATGATTAATTATGTAATGCATATATGTGTGCAGAAATCATTGGGGTTTAGCTACCATATGTTCAATTGCAATTGTTGCGAAATCTGATGAATATTCTTCCTGTGGACACTATTTGTTCAACTGAATATTGTGGCGAATTTGCTTTTTGCGTGCCAATTCAAAATGGGATATTTTTGATTATTTGTTCAATTGAATATTGTGGCCAATTTGATTTATGCGTGCCGATTCAAAATGGCATATTTTTGTTTATTTGTTCAATTGAATATTGTGGCAAATTTACTTTTTGCATGCCGATTCAAAATGGGATATGTTTGCTTTAACCTGGCAAATTGCTCCGCACACGGTTCAACTGAATTAGTATGTGTGATCCACATCGGAAAGCATACGTCAATCGTAGCGGAACCGTCGGTGATACGCAGCAGATCGCAAATGATTTGCAGTGCTACTACGTGTGCGTAGGCTCTCCGAAACAATTTTTGATATCAAGTTATCACACAAGATAACTCAGAGTAAACCGTGCCCAATGTAAAATATAATCTCAGTCGTAATTTTTTCAGGAAACGTGTGTGATCCCAAACGAAAAGCACACGTCACTCTAGCCGTAACCGTCGGTGATACACAACAAATCACAAACTGCTGCAGCACTTGTACGTGTGCGAAGGGGCTCCTAAACCGTTTGTGACAGTAAATGTTGGGAGAACGTGTGCGATGGAGTCTTGCATGGTAGATGGGTTCTGCAGAAAACTTGTGTGTAATACGGCACATATCGCACACTGTTCATATGTTGGACCGTGTGCCTTACATACTGTTTCCCAAATGGTTTATTACGACACATCGTTTGGTTTCACTGTGTCATTATAAACGTTTAATCACCGATCCTACACATGCGAAAGATTTTAGTGTGTGCTGCATCGCACATGATTACGTTTTGCAAGGCCTCTGGATCATGGCTCCATATCCCCAACGGTTTTTGGACGTGTGGGAACGACCCCCTATCACCCACACTCACTTGACGACGGTTCCAAATGTCATCGCGGAAAGGGGTTTAAAACCGTTTGTAGAGCACCGACGTGTACCAATGGAAAGAGATTGCCCATTTTGTAGACGAAGAGCATTCTGTTTTTGCCGCAACCCTCTCAACTTTTTAGCACATGCTATGTGGATGAAATGATGATACCATGCCAACTTTCAACCTTTTCAGAGATTATTTGTAGTGCTTTTCGATTTCAGGGTCATTTACCTAAAAAAATCAGTAAATGCATGAAAAATAGCAAATGAAGTCAGAAAGGGTTCAAAAATTGATGATGTGGCTTCGAATGGTGCATACTGAAAGCACAAAATGTCTGGATGTTAAATAAGTTCAAAAAATGAAATGCCTTTGTAACAGATGAGTTTTCGTCCGAAATCATGATACTTCGATTTTGTCATTTTGTGCACGAAGTGCATCCACTATTTGTCGTAACCATCTCAACTTTTTAGCACACGCTATGTGGATCAAATGATGATACCATGCCAACTTTCAACCTTTTCATAGTTCATGTGTAGTGCTTTTCAATCTTAGGGTCATTTAGCTCAAAAAATCTATAAATGCATGAAAAATAGCAAATGAAGTCAGAAAGGGTTGAAAATTGATGACATGGCTTCGAATGGTGCATACTGAACGCACAAAAAGTTCTGAGTTGAAATAATTTCAAAAAAATGAAATGCCTTTGTAATAGATAAGTTTTCTCCCAAAACCCTAATATATACTTCGAAAGAGATTCTCCATTATGTACACGAAGTGCATCCAGTTTTTTCCGTAACCCTCTCAACTTTTTAGAACATGCTATGTGGGTGAAATGATGATGTCATGCCAACTTTCAACCTTTCAGAGTTCATTTGTAGTGCTTTTCAATTTTATGGTCTTCTAGGTCAAAAAAATCAATAAATTCATGAAAAATAGCAAATGAAGTCAGAAAGGGTTGAAAATTGATGACTTTTGTCCGAAGCACATAAATACACATTTCAAATGCCAAAACACATAAGCACTCTAACTATTACAAAGACTCCCTCTGGTTGTCCATGGGACTTTCCAGATATATAAATCCGAAAACTTGATCACTAGAGAAGAAAGTGATGACAGTGAAGCTGGTCACATTCCAGAGTGGGGTTCCCTCTCGGAACCACGAGCATTCTAGTGAGGTTCTCTGGTTTGTGAGGGGTGTGTGTCCAAACTTTCGTCAAATAGGCCAATTTTTGTACCACATCATCTTGGTGGCATGACATTACATCGAGCAAGGTTTCATGTTTTCCTGATCATTTTTTATTTTTTTGGAACTAAAATGCCTCCACCGAGGTACTCCCTCCATCCCTCCGCCTCCCTCCTCCCTCCTCCCCTCCCTCCTCCTCCCTCGTCCTCCGGCCGCCCCCCTCCCA
>NC_041393.1:704648134-704658510 GCF_002162155.2 Triticum dicoccoides
CTCCTCCCTCCATCTCTTTTTTTCTGTTTTTTATTGTAGTTTTTTTACTATTGTATAATGTAGTTTTTTTACTATTTTTAGTAAGTGTTTCAAATAATTAGTAAGTAAATTAATAAAACTAGTTGAACTAGTTTATTTTTTGTAAGAACTAGTTGAATTAATAGAACTAATGTATTTTTAGTAAGAAAATTAATATAACTAGTTGAACTAGTTTATTTTTAGAAAGAACTAGTTTATTTTTTATTTATAGTAAGTTTACTTTTAGTAAGAACTAGTTGAATTAATAGAACTAGTTGAACATGTCACATTTGTTGTGATTCTTTAGTTTAAGCAATTATTCCCGCATCGACGTTGACGATGCCTATCCCGCATCCTCATCGTCGATACCCGTCGTTCGCTAGGGTTTTAGTTGTATTAGTGATTTTATATGTATGATACTATTTGGGATGTATTAGTGATAACTTATAGGGTTTTTGTTTTTGCAGAAATCTAGGAGCCCCTCCATCATCCCCATCGTCGTCCCCGTAACCGACCCCCTCCGACCTCGAGGTGAGACCAGCCAAATCTCCATGTCAATATGAGTCCAATAAGATATGACGTAGATAAAAACATGTATATCTTGTGTTGCTCAAATAGGATATGTGGTTGCCCAAGTGGCTGGTCATGTTTGCAGATTACACCTCTGAGTGGCCTATGTTTTGCCGGAGTGTTGATTAAATTCTGTTCTGGCAAATTTCAGGCGCTCGATATGTCCTTTTTTTAGCAAATGTCATGCCGGAATTTTCTGTGATTTTTGGCATGACTTGTGCTAGAATATGTCGGAAATATCGAGTGGCCTGGATTTTCTAGAAAGATAATTAAACGATATTTCAGGTTGATTTTAAGTCTGTCGGGGCCGAAGAATCCCGACTGTTGTAGTGGGGGTCGTTTCTCCTTCTTCTCCTTGTGCTAGACCTTTGTTATGCACTAGGGGAAGGAGGAGTAACGACCATCACCGATGGTCGCAAATGTCAGAGAGGAATCAATGAGGGAGAGTCTCCACCATATATGAGAGGATGAAGAATCCCGACTGTTGTCGTGGGGGTAGCTTCTCCTTAATTCCCGTGTGCTAGACAATTTGGTGTAATGCACTCGGGAACGAAAGGAGGAGCTACCATCACCGACGGTCGAATATATACACCACGTGAGCTGAGAGTTTTCAAGAAAAGACTCAACAGACCGATAGTCAATCCGTGATGAATAATAATGATCTAATTTAGTTTTGTAGTACATATATTTAATTGTACAAGTTAAATCTTTGAAATATGAACATAGGAAATGTCGTCGGATGAAGCATGTCCCGGGGAGTGCTCCTGGTGCAGCGACAACTGGGGTTTCTGCGACAGGCCTCACTTGGTAGAAGGTCGGCGCTTTAGCATTAAGCTCGAGGAGGCCTTCGATTTTGATACGGTAAGCTACGATGCAAAGTGTTTTTTCGTAATTAAGCTCGACTTCTACTACTTCAACGTGTAATTTTCGTCTTTTACAATTTGACTAGCTTATCCCATGCCATGCAAGATGCTATGTCTTGGAGATAATGGATTTTGAAGATCATGAGAGGAATGAAACAAAGAAAATTAACCTAAGGACCGTTCATGGTATGGATTTTGAGGTAAATCTATACATTCTGAGAGTGTATCCCATTTTGGTTGCCCGGGTTGGGAAGCACTTTGCAAGATGTATGATTTTCAAGAGGGTATGTTTTTCACCATGGATCTTGGTGATCCTGACATCGAGGTGGACAATTTGGACATCTGGTCCTTATTGATATGCTTCCAATTCTACCGCCATGTGAGTTTCCCAAACATAGTTATTAACTAATTTATATTGTTTATTTCAAAATAGTTAACAGCTTATTTCCATTGAAAGCTTATTTTCATTCTTCAAAGAATGTGCGGAAGATGGTAGACAGAACCTACTACACTGATGGCTCTGAGTTAACTTATCAGGAGAAAAATTATCTGGTCGCATATTGTAACGACCTTGAGAATGACAATGCCTATTATCAAACTCCTCCACATTATGGTCAATACGTGCCACTAGTGCACATGTTGAACCATGATAACTTCCATGGAGATGCCCTGATAAGATTTTTTACTATTACGACATCCGTGCATCTTTTGCATACTTCTAAAACTAAACTACATTGCTAACTACGAAGTTATTATTATGTTTTTCAACCGAAAATCCCGATGGATTGTGTGCCGCATTTGATGTATCAGAATGGTCGCCTTGATGTTTTGAACATACAGCCAGGTCATCCTACGAATCTCACCTGTCCATACAGGATTTCTAAAACCGGTCAACACATGATAACCAAAGAATGGAAAAATGTATGGATAGTCGTAAGGAGGTTCTTGGAAGCAACATTGTGCGTAAGGTAAGAATTGGAGACAGGATAATCTCCATTCTCCATAATGGAGAGTCAGGGGCTATCTTGTTTTATGATATTTTACCTAAGAGAATATAGTAGGTCCTAAGAGAATGTAGTAGGACCTATGAGGTACAATATGTTTGTGAGAGTTGATGATTAGGAGTAGTTGTGATTATGACTAATGACCAACTTGCTATGTGATGTCTCATTGATGAAGATGATGATCATGAGGAGGTGTTATATGACAATGATGTATTATGATGATAAGTTGTTAATGGTATGATGATGATGATGATGATGATGATATTTATTATATCATTGGGTGAAAGAACCGCGGATTAGTTTCAAGTGGATGTCCATCCAGTTGAAACTAGTCCACGGTTCTTTCTCCCAGTGATGTAATAACTCATTATGATGTAAAAAAAATCTCTAAATTGCTGCGGTATGAAAACTTGTATAAAGGTGTATGAATACAAGATGAAATAAAAAAGAAGTAAAATACGGAATAATAGTAGTAGTGCGTGCTGGGAAAAGCGCTACTCCTAATTACCAGTAGCGCTCATTGTAGAAAGCGCTACTACTAAGTGGATGTCCATCGATATAGCAGTAGCATGGTCTAACCCACGCTACTGCTAACCTTTAGCTGTAGCGCCTTACTAGTAGCACGGTTCCCCGCGCTACTGATAGGCATTAAACCCGCGCTACTGCTAGGGTTTTCCCTAGTAGTGTTTGATCCCTAGTATCCATTATGTTATAAGATCGATGTTGCTATGACTTTGCTATGCTTAATGCTCTTCACTAGGGCCCGAGTGCCATGATTTCATATCTGAACCTATTATGTTTTCATGAATATATGTGAGTTCTTGATCCTATCTTGCAAGTCAATAGTAACCTACTACGTGTTATGATCCGGCAAATCCCAAAGTGGAAATAATCGGGACCACTCCCGGTGATGACCATAGTTTGTGGAGTTCATGTATTCACTAAGTGCTAATGCTTTGGTCCGGTACTCTATTAAAAGGAAGCCTTAATGTCCCTTAGTTTCCAATAGGACCTCGTTGCCACGGGAGGGTAGGACAAAAGATGTCATGCAAGTTCTTTTCCATAAGCATGTATGACTTTATTCAGAATACATGCCTACATTACATTGATGAACTGGAGCTAGTTCTGTGTCACCCTATGTTATAACTGTTGCATGAGGAATTACATCCGACATAATTATCCATCATTGATCCATTACCTACGAGATTTTCACATACTGAACTTTGCTTAGTTACTTCTCCGTTGCTACTGTTACGATTACTAAAAAACTGCTATTGTTACCTTTGCCACCATTACCGTTACCTCCATACTACTTTGCTACTAAATACTTTTCTGTAGATATTAAGTCTTTCAGGTGTGGTTGAATTGACAACTCAGCTGCTAAGACTTGAGAATATTCTTTGGCTCCCCTTGTGTCGAATCAATAAATTTGGGTTGAAAACTCTACCCTCAAAAACTATTGCGATCTCCTATACTTGTGGGTTATCAATGTCTTGACCATATCACATCACAACATACCCTGCAAAAACAAGTTAGACGTCCTCTACTTTGTTGTTGCAAGTTTTACGTGGCTGCTACGGGCTTCTAGCAAGAAACATTCTTACCTACGCATAAAAACCACAATGGTGTTTCGTCAAGTTTGTTGTTTTAACCTTCTTCAAGGACCGTCTGCAGTCAAATTCGATTCAACTAAAGTAGGAGAAACATACACCCGCGAGCCACTTTTATGCAAAACTAGTTGCACGTCTTTCGGAAGAACCAGTCTCATGTGCGTGGACATGTAAGGTAGGTCCGGGCCGCTTCATCCCACAATACCGCCGAATCAAAATAAGACGTTGGTGGGAAGCAGTATGGCTATCACCGCCCACAACACTTTGTGTTAAACTCGTGCATATCATCAACGCATAAACCTGGCTCGGATACCACTATTGGGGAACGTAGCATGCAATTTCAAAAAAGGTCCTACGCTCATGCAAGATCTATCTAGGAGATGCATAGCAACGAGGGGGAGAGTATGTCTATGTACCCTCGTAGACCATAAGCGGAAGCGTTTCACAACGTGGATGATGTAGTCGAACTTTCTTCGCGATCCACTGATCAAGTACCGAACGTACGGCACCTCCAAGTTCTGCACACGTTCATTTAGGTGACGTCCCTCGCCTTCTTGATCCAGCAAGATGTCGAGGTAGTAGATGACTTCCGTCAGCACGACGGCGTGGTGGCGGTGACGGTGAAGTGATCTCCGCAGGGCTTCGCCTAAGCACTACGAAGTTATGACCGGAGGCGTAAACTATGGAGGGGGCGCCGCGCACGGGGGGAGGATGGAGCAGCCAGGAGGCGCCCCAAGTAGGATCCAAATCCTACTTGGGGTTTCCCCAAGTGGCACCCCCTGCCTTTTTTCACCGGGGAAGAAAGGGAAGGGGAAGAGAGAAAGGAAAGGGGGAGCCAAACCCCCCCTTTTTCCTTCTCCCAATCGGCATCCTGCCATACGGGGGCGCGTCACCCCTTGTGGGCTGGTGGGCTCCTCTCCCCTCTCAAGTAACCCCTCCGGTACTCCAAATACCATCGTCCTATAAAACAATCTTTACCTATCAAACATTTCGAGACTCGTCATCATGTCTGTGATCACGTCCGGGACTCCGAACAATATTTGGTCACCAAATCACATAACTCATATAATACTATATCATCAACGAACGTTAAGCGTGCGGACCCAATGGGTTCGAGATATATGTAGACATGACCGAGATATCTCTCTGGTCAGTAACCAATAGCGGAACCTGGATGCTCATATTGGCTCCCACATATTCTATGATGATCTTTATCGGTCGAACCGTTATGACAACATATGTTATTCCCTTTGTCCATCTGTATGTTACTTGCCCGAGATTCGATCATCGGTATCTTCATACCTAGTTCAATCTCGTTACCGGCAAGTCTCTTTAGTCATTCCGTAATACATCATCCCGGAACTAACTCATTAGTCACTTCGCTTGCAAGGCTTCTTATGATGTGTATTACCGAGAGGGCCCAGAGATACCTCTCTGATACTCGGAGTTATAAATCCTAATCTCGATATATGCCAACTCAACAAACACCTTCGGAGATACCTGTAGAGCATCTTTATGATCACCTAGTTATGTTGTGACGTTTGATAGCATATAAGCATTCCTCCGGTATCTGGGAGTTGCATAATCTCATAGTCGAAGGAATATGTATTTGACATGAAGAAAGCAATAGCAATAAAACTGAATGATCAATATGCTAAGCTAACAGATGGTCTTGTCCATCACATCATTCTCTTAATGATGTGATCCCATTATCAAATGACAACTCATGTCCATGGTTAGGAAACCTTAACCATCTTTCATCAACGAGCTAGTCAAGTAGAGGCTTGCTAGGGACACAGTGTTTGTCTATGTATTCACACATGTATTTAGGTTTCCGATCAATACAATTCTAGCAAGAATAATAAACATTTATCATGAATAAGGAAATATAAAATAACAACTTTATTATTGCCTCTAGGGCATATTTACTTTAGTTGGATACTTTCAGGTTCATCACAAAAGACACATGACACATCATCAATATGTCTGCGTTTGATAAGTTATCTCTTGTTAGACTTTTGTTGTGAGCAATAATCTACAAGAATACATGGATGTTGGGAGGTACTTTGATCTCCCAAATAAAATCTTTCAGATCAGAGGATGCACCCCCAAAGTTGATTTCCTTATATAAGAAGTTAACAGAATACAGACAAGATTTTTCCAAGGTCCAGTCAGGCATATCTAAATCACTTGTTGAAGAGAAGTTTCTAACCAAATCCACTAACTCAAACCATCTGGTCAAGGTTTGTTCATCCACGCACCTTCTCAAGGTAAGATGAAGATCCACCCCGTCCCACACTTGGGCAATGGAGGCATCTTGTTGCTCATAGATCACAAAAAGATCCCATATCCTAGTTTTAAGAGAGCACTCCCCTACCAAACTATCATGCCAAAAAGACACATTTTCTCCACTCCCGGGAACCCATCTACAAAAGACATTGGCAGCAGCAAAAGCCCAAGTGATACTTTTCTAGAATGGAGAACCATTCCCAGCTCTAGCCCACAATAAATTGGGTTTATCAATGGTATACTAGAAGCACATGAGTTTTTTCCAATCATTGTTCCTATCATCAGAAAATATTTTACTCCAAGAAGCCAACTGTCGGTGTCAAAACCGGCGGATCTCGGGTAGGGGGTCCCGAACTGTGCGTCTAGGCGGGTGGTAACAGGAGACAAGGGACACGATGTTTTACCCAGGTTCGGGCCCTCTTGATGGAGGTAAAACCCTACGTCCTGCTTGATTAATATTGATGATGTGTGTTACAAGAGTAGATCTACCACGAGATCAAGGAGGCTAAACCCTAGAAGCAAGCCTATGGTATGATTGTTGTTCGTCCTATGGACTAAAGCCATCCGGTTTATATAGACACTGGAGAGGGCTAGGGTTACACAAAGTCGGTTACAATGGTAGGAGATCTACATATCCGTATCGCCAAGCTTGCCTTCCACGCCAAGGAATGTCCCATCCGGACACGGGACGAAGTCTTCAATCTTGTATCTTCATAATCTTGGAGGCCGGCCGACCATGATAGTTCGGCTATCCGGACACCCCCTAGTCCAGGACTCCCTCACCAACAAAGCCATGTTAGAATCTCTAAGTTTGGGAACACTCAACCCACCAAATATTGACTTAGTTAAAGTTAGAGACATTGACTTTTGGATTCAGTTTATGCACCATCTGCTTGGAAACGGAGGTAGTAGAATATAGGATATCATCGGATTACAACAAGACGTAAGGTAGAGAGATACTCCCTCCCTAGTGTCATATATGAGCATTTCGATCACTATTTTAGTGATCTAACCGCTCTTATATTTTTTTACAGAGGGACTATCCTTCACGGAGAGGGACTACCCTTCACGGAGAATAGAGGGGACTGCAACACTTGGAAGAAAAGACAAATCTAGCGGTAAACTTGGTTGCCCATCTAATTGTATTAAATTTGGTTGCCTTAGTGGCTAAGGCTTTGCCCATTCCAAACAAGAAAGACAAATTTCTTGGCTCGATAAATTTATTAGATTGGTATAATAGATCTAGAGCGTTTAACTGGCTACTTACCTGGTTCCCTCATGCGCCGGCCGCATGTGAGATAAATAATGATGGATGCTCTCCATGTTACCATATTCTCCTAGTTTGGTTGGTTCCCATACGAGGTCGCGTGCGCCACATGTTACATCCATGTTACCATACAGCCTAGCTTGAAAGAGAGAGCTACGTAGATTGGCAGCTTTGTGAAGTTATAAGTCAACCGTACGTGATGACCGCAATTTTGAGAGAGCTGTAGACGGCCGGCCTCCCTCCTCATTGGTTCAATATAAAACCCCAGCATCACTCCTCCCTCCCCATGCGTTGCTCGAGAAGCATGTCTGGTCCGGGGCAAAAAACGTTCAAGATCCTGTGCCGCGCCGACGAGGGGTACTGCGTCACCGTCCGCGGCGGAGACGATGGCGATGCCGCCGTCGTCATGGCGGCAGCAGACCCCGACGACGAGTACCAGGCAAGGCAGCCTACCCTGTTCGTTAGTTAGCTAATTTCCATTCAATTGTAAAGCTCGATCGATGGATCGACGTTTCTAGTATTTCATTTCACGGATCATGCATATGGGCTGTTGCAGCACTGGTACAAGGACATGAGGCGCAGCACGAGGGTGAAGGACGAGGAGGGGTACCCGGCGTTCGCGCTCGTCAACAAGGCCACCGGGCTCGCCATCAAGCACTCGCTCGGCCAGTCCCATCCCGTGAGCACCAACCAAACCAATAATTCAGTGCCGCTCTTGACTGAATTTTCTTGGATCTTTCTATAATTGTTGCCCCTGCCGAACTATCAGTCTGTGCTCAAATCACATGAATCTTTGCAGGTCGATCTGGTGCCGTAAGAGTACGACCCAGCGGTAATGGACCTGTCAGTGCTGTGGACGCAGAGCAGGGACGTGGGCGACGGCTTCCGCTGCATCCGCATGGTCAGCAACATCTACCTCAACTTTGACGCCTTCGAGGGCGAGCCGGAGCTTCAGGACGGCACCATCGTCGGGCTGTGGGAGTGGAACGAGGGGGGGAACCAGTGCTGGAAGATCCTGCCGTGGGGCACCCAGGCCGAAGCCGACGGTGACGACGACCAGTATGGCGGGTACCACGCCGGCCAGGACCAGGAGACTACGCGTTTCAGCTACGGCGGAGACGATGCGGCGCCACAGGACCAAGGCCAAGGGTACGACGGTGGCTTGCCTCCTGCGCTGTCTTCCGAGTGCACCGTCCGCATCTTCTGCAGCGCCGGCGGCGATGCGTACAGCGTCACGGCGAGGGACGTTACCGTGTGCCTCGCTCCTACCGACCCCGGCGACGACTTACAGGTGACAACAGATAATCAAAACATCACCATCTCATCGATCTTAATTAATTGGTGACCCGGCTAGTAAATATGAAACGAAATGTGTGTAGCACTGGGTGAAGGACATGCGCCGCAGCACCAGCATCAAGGACGCGGATGGGTACCCTGCGTTCGCCTGGTGAACAAGCTCACCGGCGAAGCCATCAAGCATTCCCATGCAGAGAGCCACCCTGTAAGCTTATAACATGTTCACCGTTAATGAACTCCCTAATTAGGTTTCTGCGACTGCAATACTGCAAACTGAGAATATATACTGTACCTCAGGTTCGGCTTGTGCGCTACGAGAGAGTTTTGGATTTCGTCCGGGAAAAACGAAATTCCGGCGAAATTCGTCCGTTTCATTCAGGCCCGGTAGATATGTTAGCCGGCCAAAATTTTAGGCCCTATTTGATTTTTTTGGCCCATTCCAGTGTCCGGCCCAGCCTGGATAACCCTCCCCAGGAAGTAAAAGGCCTGAATAAACTCCTAAACCTAAATGGAACAAATTCCCCACATCTCTTCTAACGGCGGCGCCTTCCTCGGTCCCGATCCAGATGTGCTCGTGCCGCCGCCTCCTGAGCGCATGGCCTCGGCCACAGGGGGCTAGCTGACCGTTCCATATGCCTCTATCCGGCAGCTTGGTGCAGCAACGAGTGCAAGTATGGCCCTAGCTACGTGCGGCCGGAACGGGACCAGGAGTGAGCAGCGTGATTGGATTTCGCTATAACTGAAGCGAATCATGCGTGCAAGCAATCAATTGGTAGTTGCGATTATGTAAGATCCTTATTTGTTTCCTTTGCTCCAGGATTTCAATTTTTGGTAGAATTTCGGTCGTTTTTCGTCCAAATTTCGTTCTTTTTTCGTTCAAAAATTCAACTTTTAATTCAGTCTTTTCGTCCGGAATTTTCTGAAAAATCCGAAATTACCGAATTTCGCCCATTTCGTCAGGGAACGGTAAAATTTGCAAAACGAAATCCAAATCCTTGCTATGACCCGGAGTTCCTGGACGAGTCGGTGCTGTGGACGGAGAGCGAGCACATTGGCGACGGCTTCCGCTGCGTCCGCATGGTGAACAACATCCACCTCAACTTTGACGCCCTCGACGCCGGCGAGGGCCAGGGTGGCGTGCACGACGGCACGACTATCGTCCTCTGGGAGTGGTGTGAAGAAGAGAACCAACGCTGGAAGATCCCTCCCTTGTGTGAGTAAGGGCGTGTTCGGTAGCCCTCCAACTTCTTAACTCCTCAACTCCAGGCGAGAAGTCCAGCCGAACGCTCCAACTCCTGTAGTTACGGGAGAGAAGCTGGCGATTTGCTAGGTGCAAATTTGCGGAAAAGCTCCTTCGCGTTTGCTCGTCGCATCGATCGAATCTGTCAACACACCACGTACATGCAAAGTCCAGTGACCACATGCAAGAGTTCAGACCCACCCATTAAACAACATATAA
>NC_041393.1:704658686-704661137 GCF_002162155.2 Triticum dicoccoides
ACCGCAATTACCCCATAATCCTTCGTTTAATCATCTAAAAAACGGAAAAAGCCCATTTTAAACCTTAAACTTGTAAAGGGCAGACGAAATGAACCCTCAAGTCGAACCCGGTCGATTGCACCCTGAACTATGCAATCCCGGTCTAAATCAAACCCTGGCATCGTTTGAACCGGGATTCGTCTGATGGGCCGGCCCGCTGGAGTATTTTTTTCGTTCAAGAACAAAAAATCCGAATGGCGTGCACCTAGCTCCCCGCTGAACCAGCCCGCTTTAGTTTTTTTTTCGTTTAGAAAAATGAGCGCGTGGTGGGGCGCGCACCCAGCTCCCCGCTAAACCAGCCCGCTTTAGTTTATTTTTCGTTCAAAAAAATGACCGCGTGGTGGTGGCTCGAACCGAAGATCATTTGTTGTTGATCGAAGCAACAAACCACAAGGACACCACTCGCGTTGTGTTCACTTGCTCTCTTTTTCCTCCTTTTAGCCTTCTTTTTCTTTCTTTTTTCATTTTATTTTTCATTTTCTGTTTTTTCTTAAATTCGTGAACCGGCCCATTTGGAGCTATTGAATAGTAGGCGCGCAAAAAAAATTCTGGAAAAGTTCTACGGGAGCGACTCGAACTCGCGACCTCAAACTAGTGAGTTCAACTGATAGATTCACGACACGAAACATTATGCTTCAAACATCTTTTGAACATTTGAGAATATTATGCACTGAACATTTTGGAAAAACTATAAATATATGTGTTGAACAATTTTTGAATATGCATTGAGCATTTGTATTATGTGATAAACATTTTTTAAAACAAATATGAATATATGCATCGATTGTTTTTTGAAAATACGAATTGAACATTTTTGTAATATATGTTGAACTATTTTCGAATAAACATTGAACATTCATGGACGTTTGTGATAAACATCTTTTTTCATGGACGTTTTCAAATCCATGAACATTTTGTTCAAAATTCGTAAAAAAATCTTTTTAAATTCTGGTTCACAAGGTTATTTTTTTCGTTTGCTATTTCCTAGTAAAACGGCCACGGGTTTTATATAGTTTAAAAAACTCGAGCTTTTAAAAAATTAGAAATTAAAGGGATTAAAAAATAATATGCACATTTGGAAAAAGGTTCGTCAATTTCAAAAGAAATCATGATTTTTTTAAAAGGAAACTAAAAAATAAAATAAAAACAAAGAAAAAACGAAACGAAAGAAAAAGGGAGTAAGTTAACACAACGTATGTAGTGTCCCTGGTGGTTAGTAGTGTCGTTCCAACCACCAGCATCGGTCTCTATTTCGAGCCACAGCGTGCGCTTCTTTTTGTTTTCTAAAAAAAAAAAGCGGGCCGGGCCAGTAGGCTGTAGTCCCCTTTGCATTTTTTTTATTTCTAAAAAAATTAAAGCGGGCCGGCCCAGCGGGAGCAGGGGTGAGCGCAGCAGCGGCCTCAGCGAATTCCCACCGATCCCGGTCATCCAAACAACCCAAAGGTTCAATTTAGACCGGGATTGCATAGTTTAGGGTGCAATCGACCGGGATTTCGATTTGAGGGTTTGTTTCTACAAGTTTAGAGTTTAAAATTGACTTTTTCCTCTAAAAAACTGTCGGCCACTTCCCAAATCGGGAATACCCGGCCGGTCGGAAATAGCGCGTCGGGACGAGCGCGCACGCCACCGAGGGTGCCACCGCGAAGTGAAATCGCTGATACCGGTTCGATCGAGCGTCCCTCGTTTCCCCAGCCGCTGCCATCCCCTGACTAGCTACACCCGACCAGGCCTATGGCCCAGTCCATATTTCCACAGTGTTTTGCATTGACAGCTTGCTTCAGACGGGCCACATGGGGGCAATTTTATGGGCTCCAGCTCGCTCCCTCGCGCGAGCGAGAAGCCACCACGCCGAACGGATCACTCGCTCCGGGATCCCTCGAGAGAACCTGGCGCTAGATTTCCGGCGCAGGAGTTGCGGATTTTTGGGCACGGAGGGCTACAGAACAGGCCCTAAATATGCATGGAAGTCGGCAGGGGCAGCTTCATTATCCGCCACCGTTGTGTTTCTCGGTAGTCCCACAGGATTTTTCATGTGTGTTTTCTCATGTGGTGGATCACTAGCTAGGCACATCTATTTTCGTGTGTCCGTTGATTAATCTGTATCTTGTATTTCCAACAAGTAATAATTAATCTTCTTAAAAAAGATCTTCTTCCCTTTTGGTGTCAAGGACACAAAATTAAATCGCCCACCAAATAGTCACCATAGCTGCAATATAGCTGCCTCGGGGCCGGGAGCCAGGCCGCGACGCTAGGGACGATGCGAAATCCTCCACAAATTCCTAAACAACTCCAAAATCAGCGCGCACACACACACAAAACACTAGAAATCATCACTTTCCTCCTCCCCAAGAAAACACTCCCAGACTTAGGTTTCCTTCTCCCTTAGGCACCACTGCCGTCCGCCACGGCTCC
>NC_041393.1:704661412-704662096 GCF_002162155.2 Triticum dicoccoides
CGACCCCGCTATCCTTTTTGTTAGGTTTAGAAGTTTAGTGTCTTGATTGGGCCTTTGTGGCGGCGACGATGTCCCTCTGTAGGAATACTGTCTCCCATGTTCGATCCTAGTTCAGATGGTGTGTCTAGCATTGTTGAAGGATGTATGGAGGTGTGTCTCCGTCTGATCTCGTGTGATTATGTTGATGTTGGGCTTAGGTGGGTGTGTTTGGATGTAGTCTTCGTTCGTGTATCTACATGTTTGATCCTTTCGATCTACGACTCTATTCATCAACGATGGTTGCTGCTCTGGTGCGCTGGTCCTGCTGGGTTTGAGCACGATGACATCCCTACTTTTTACTACAACAAGATTTGCGTGAGTGCTTGTAGTTGTCACTAGATTGTCCATGGACCTGGTTGTAATTTTTGTTACCTCTCGTGTTCTCTGCATTGCTATGGTTTATTGTGAACAATTGGGAAGTTTCTTCCAGGTCATCAACTGTGGGGGTTTCATCTTTCGCTTTGAGCTCACCTTCCTAGTCGTCGACTTCTTCATCATCTTCCTTGGTCACCCACACCATGGCCGCCTGCTACTAGCTTCTGGTAGTCTGTCAACATAGCATGTGATGCAGGTCAAACCTTAGGGCATGTGGTTGGTGTTGCGCTAACGTATGGCTAATCCACTCACATGTGTGACAGGAGAGCA
>NC_041393.1:704662636-704686469 GCF_002162155.2 Triticum dicoccoides
GCGTGGTGCCCCATCTTGCCTCATTTATCGCAACCTAACCTACCATTGCCCCACACATCCCTGGTCTGGTTGTTCGTGGACCAGCCCCTCCACGTGACTCATTGTTCCACTGCTTACCGCATGTCCATCGGCCCACGGCCTCCCCTGCTCGTGCTCCTACGTCTCTATATCCTCGTTGCCCCCTCACCCACCACTACGACTCCGCCCTTCTCCCCTTGAGCTGTACTGCAAGAATCTCAACGTGTCCACAAGTAATCTAGAAATAACTATGAAGCCTAGTATTACACCCCAACAGTTCAAAATTTATAGTTTCTCTCGTGTGATCATTTCCTCCTTCTTTGCATATTCTCTACATAGTTCGGGTCGCTGTTCACGACACCCTTGGGCTATCCACTTAGTAAATATTCTCTCATGAACAACCAGTCGTTCTAAATAATCTGCGTAGCTCAGTGCTGGAACACCTTACAATTAGCACGTTTCTTCGGAATTGATCTGTGCATTATAATTACTTCATGGGCATCATATTTTAGAGGATCTAACCAACCCTCAAGTTTTTTCCTAAAGGGCTAAACAAAATGTTGCCAATTGTCCAAAATGCCCTTCTCAAGCCCAAGAAAATTTGAATAGAGCCTCATATTTATTAAATGAACCATCCCTATTTTTTAATGTTAAAAATGACTTAATTTGGGTTAAACCCCAAACTCTAGTTAAAATCGTATTTCTATTAAAAGGATATTTTTGGAATATTTGAACTAAGAAACTTTCACAAGGTTATCTAGTTGCGGCTAATTAAGCTACTAACTACCTAATTAGTTAAGAGTATTTTCATCCAAAATCCTTCTCAGTTCCTTGCCTTGGTCACCGTGCCCCCAGAAATACACCTTACATAAAGGAACGGAGGGAGTAGTACCACCTCCCTGCACGTGTAGCACTTGCACCTGCTCTGTCGCTTCCTTCTCAACCGCCCAGGAGAGACGATTCAGCGGGCGAGCAATTGCTGCTTTTCTTGCCGGCGAGTCTGTCGTCTCCCTATCCCTCCGCTCGTCGGTCCGGCGTTAGCGGGAGGGTGGGGGAGCCTGGTTCCTTTTGTCCGGTCTATAGATAGGTATAGGAATAGGATAGGTATGTTAGGTGACTGTGCTCGGTCGGTGCCAATGTCACCACCGCGAATAAAGTTTTCCAGGCCACCATCTCAACATCGTTCTTCAACGGCATTGAGGTGTTCGAGCAAGTTCCTTGAGACGGCAATGGAGATCTTGCGCAGGTTCTTGTTTCTTCGGCTTTGTCTGCATTGTGCCTCCTGTGTCGTCGTGGATACAGAAGTTTGTGTCTTGGCATTGGCCGATGCTGTAGCCGGTCTTGTTCAAGGGATGGTCCACAGGGAGATTTGGAGATGGAAGATGGTTGCCGGTTCCGGAGTTATAGGTGGTGTTGCCACTCGAGATCTTCAAGACCGCAATCCAAGATGTGTGGAGTATCTCTGCAATGGATGACCCACATGGACATCTATGTCACCACTTGTGGCGGCCTTTGTTCAAAGGCTCATAATGCAACTTGGTTGCTATAGTGCTATCTTAGATCTTCGCAAGTTGGAGGCTTGTGCTCTCCTCCGGTGAACGCTTCAGCGACGACAGCAGCTGGATTCTTTGGTGATTATGATGTAAATTTCCTTATGTGTTGTCTCTCCGGAGTGTTCCAGAGAGAAGCCATTGTTGGGTTTCGTAGTAATTTCAAAAAATTTCCTACGCGCACACAGGATCATGTGATGCATAGCAACGAGAGGAGAGTGTTGTCTACGTACCCAACGCAGACCGACTGCGGAAGCAATGACACGACGTAGAGGAAGTAGTCGTACGTCTTCACGATCCAACCGATCAAGCACCGAAACTACGGCACCTCCGAGTTCGAGCACACGTTCAGCTCGATGACGATCCCCGGACTCCGATCCAGCAAAGTGTCGGGGAAGAGTTTCGTCAGCACGACGGCGTGGTGATGATCTTGATGAACTACAGCAGCAGGGCTTCACCTAAACTCCGCTACAATATTATCGAGGAATATGGTGGCAGGGGGCACCGCACACGGCTAAGGAATCGATCACGTGGATCAACTTGTGTCAACTTGTGTGTTTAGAGGTGCCCCTGCCTCCGTATATAAAGGAGGAGAGGAGGGGAGGCTGGCCGGCCAAAGAGGGAGGCGCAGGAGAGTCCTACTCCCTCTGGGAGTAGGATTCCTCCCCCCAATCCTAGTCCAACTAGGATTCCTCGGAGGGGAAGGGAGAGAGGGGGGCCGGCCACCTTCTCCTAGTCCTAATAGGACTAGGGGAGGGGAAAGAGGCGCAGCCACCTTGGGCTGCCCCTTTCTCCTTTCCACTAAGGCCCATGATGGCCCATATGGCTCCCGGGGGGTTCCGGTAACCTCCCGGTAACCCGGTAAAATCCCGATTTTACCCGGAACACTTCCGATGTCCAAACATAGGCTTCCAATATATCAATCTTTACGTCTCGACCATTTCGAGACTCCTCGTCATGTCCGTGATCACATCCGGGACTCCGAACAACCTTCGGTACATCAAAATGCATAAACTCATAATATAACTGTCATCGTAACCTTAAGCGTGCGGACCCTACGGGTTCGAGAACAATGTAGACATGACCGAGACATGTCTCTGGTCAATAACCAATAGCGGGACCTGGATGCCCATATTGGCTCCTACATATTCTACGAAGATCTTTATCGGTCAGACCGCATAACAACATACGTTGTTCCCTTTGTCATCGGTATGTTACTTGCCCGAGATTCGATCGTCGGTATCCAATACCTAGTTCAATCTCGTTAACGGCAAGTCTCTTTACTCGTTCCGTAATATATCATCTCACAACTAACATATTAGTTGTAATGCTTGCAAGGCTTATGTGATGTGTATTACCGAGAGGGCCCAGAGATACCTCTCCGACAATCGGAGTGACAAATCCTAATCTCGAAATACGCCAACCCAACATCGACCATTGGAGACACCTGTAGTACTCCTTTATAATCACCCATTTACGTTGTGACGTTTGGTAGTACCCAAAGTGTTCCTCCGGTAAACGGGAGTTGCATAATCTCATAGTCGTAGGAACATGTATAAGTCATGAAGAAAGCAATAGCAACATACTAAACGATCAGGTGCTAAGCTAATGGAATGGGTCATGTCAATCAGATCATTCTACTAATGATGTGACCTCGTTAATCAAATAACAACTCATTGTTCATGGTTAGGAAACATAACCATCTTTGATTAACGAGCTAGTCAAGTAGAGGCATACTAGTGACACTCTGTTTGTCTATGTATTCACACATGTATTATGTTTCCGGAAAATACAATTCTAGCATGAATAATAAACATTTATCATGATTATAAGGAAATAAATAATAACTTTATTATTGCCTCTAGGGCATATTTCCTTCAGCCATTTATTTGTATGTTGCTGCTATTATGAATTATTACTTGGTTGTTCTACTCGGAAAAAAAATTCACTCGCACTTGCTTATATACCTAGCACTCCCGCCTCAGCCAAGCGTGGGAGCGCGGTTGTCACTCCGGCTACGGAGGCTAAAAAGTTGCTATGTGGGGTTGTCAGTTGTGGTTTGCGGTTAAACAGGCAGGAGATGCCTCCTCCTTTGTGAAAGAAATAGGTAAATGTTGCGCAAGCCAGAGATGTCTCCTCCTTTTCGAAAGAAAGAGCCCATCAAACTAATGTGGTTTGCGGTTTTAAAAAATATTCTTTTGAAGTTTAATTTTTGCAAAATTCACTCACATTTTAAAATCCTTATATATCAACTATTTGCAAACTAAATTAAAATATTTTGATATTTTTGAAATTGATTTTATTTTTCCCTACACAGTACTCCCTCAGTTTGTAATATGCCTCGCATGGGATGGAGGGGGTATGCGTAGGGTAGTGGAGAGAGTATGTTTGTGAAGCAATTCCTCTTATTCCAGTTGCTTCACCCCATGAGTCATTCACCCTCTGTCCCATAATATAATGCACACCCGGCTAGAGGGGGTATGAACATCGAGAACAGTCGATGGCACCACTGCACCAATTGAGAATGGAGGAGGCAATGAAGGGTGGTGATGTGTGGCACAGGAGGCATGATAACATGGATGAGCGGGGATATTGCGATATGCCATGCAGGGACAATCTCGATCCCTTTTCCGTTAGTTTATCATTCCTACCATGTGAAAGTGAACCAGAAGTACAAGGAATGGCGGTGGCTGTCGTGCATGCATATTGCGGTTCTTCATGGTTCCCAACCTAACGAATGTGTTATGCTGCCAAAATTTCCGGTGGAAATTAGCCCGACTTGATAAGAAGCATCAACTTGATAAGAAGGAAAAGAAATCACGTTTATCTATGTGAAGTTAGTACCTAGCTAGTTATAAATTTACTATGTGTATTTCGGACAAGTCCCTTTCTCTGAAAGAATGAAACTGAAAGCAGTTTATTGCTGCATGCACGGTGGAGCAGTAGTAATTAATAGCAAAAATGTTTGAGCAAGAACCGGGGTCAACTCAACTAGTGCTCGCTATATATTCCCTGCATCTTGGTGTCTACTAGAGTATTCTTACAATGAGCAAGTCTTGCAGAGCAGCAGTACATATATGTGGTTGATGCATCCTAGCTACATTAGGGCAGAAAATGCTAGCGGCCACTATCTAGGTTAGTACTAACTAGTAGTTTCTCAGTCAGAAGTCAAGTCACGGCAGTACAAGCACTAGAAAAGAGTATTGAGTTTATCATGCAAATTAATGCCAATAAGCAGTTTATTGACATACTAGATGTTGCCGCCTTCTTAATTTTATTTATCAAGAAGAAGAAGAAACAATTTATTTTTCGGTCTGATTATAAGATCATATATACCTCCAATGTATACTAGCTAGCGAAATAGTAATAGATAAGAGGGCATAGATCGATGTCTTTGCATGCGCAGTTAGTCAGTAGTTGTCAAGAATGAGTTGCTTGAAATGAATAAGGAAGCCAACGGTGACGGTGATGGTGACGGTGGACTAGCTAAAGTTGCACTGGCTGGCATATGTGGTGTCGTTTGCCTTCCTTCATCCCTTCCATGTGAAAGTGAAAGTGAAGCAGAGAAATGGATGTGGCTGTTGTGCATGCATCTTGTGGTTCTTCTTGGTTCCCAACCCAACGGAACGAACACGTTATGCTGCCGAAATCTCCGGAGGAAATCTGCCCAACTTGTTGAAATTTTGGCCTTGTTTGTAAGGAGGTGAAAAGTTGAGGGTGCTGGATGCAAATTGTTAGAGACTTGGTTGCAATAAAGATTATATATGTATGTTGTTTGTGCGGACCAAAAAAATAATGAATTATTATTTTCATGGAAAAGGGCGTGTTGGTGTTAATTACTCGCGTGCTTATGCTAACAAGAAGAAAAAACAACCTGGGAAAACTCATGGGAGAAAACTAGCTGCTGGAGGTGAGAATGATGGTGATGGTCCTCTTAGAAGGTGTATCAGACTTAAAAAGACAAGGAACATAATAGTGTGGAAGATCTTGCGACCCAAAGAGTAGCTGGAAGGGATAATTGTGGTAAGGGATCCCTTTTGTGGTAATGATTCAAAATCCTATACTACTTCTAATTTTCTAACTGGTATGGTAGGAAATGACCTTGATTGGCTCGAAGTGCCCCAAGCGCATCTTCCTGACCAAACAGACCACGTACGTACAACTACTGAAGCACCGACACCGGTGCTTATGCTCGACGTGCCACTGCCCACGATTGCTTGTCCGGTCGACGCTCATCTCAGATTTCTAATTAAGCGCTCATTCATTCCGTGGGGTCAAGTCCTCGGCAAGATAGGGTATTTTATCCGGCGACCGAGCGAGGCACAAGTCCGCCGGTGGTTTGCTTTGTTCGTTGCACATCCACCAGCTACAAAACTTAAACTTATTTGCTAGCAGCTCACCAGCAACAACGTCCCCTGCGTGCTTTGCCGCCATGGTTGCCGCCGGTCTGCCGCACATCAAGCACCAGCCAGCCGAGTCGCAGCCATGCTTTGCCACCATGGACATCGACATCGACACTCCCTCCTCCTCCCCGCGCGGCCGCCCCTCCTCCTGCGCCGGCATCGACCTGCGGTGCCTACTCTCCGTCGTCTTCGGTGGCATCTTCACCGTGTTCCTCCTAGGGGCGTCCCAGGCCGCGCTCCCCTCCGCCTCACTCTTCCTCCAGCGGTACTCCGCAGCCACCCAGCGCCCATCGCCACCGCGCTTCGCCTACCTCGTCTCCGGCTCGAAGGGCGACGCGGCTAGGCTGCGCCGCTGCCTGCTCGCGCTCTACCACCCGCGGAACCGCTACATCCTCCACCTGGACGCGGAGGCGCCGAACTCGGACCGCGCGGAGCTGGCCGCCTTCGTGGCCGCGCACCCGGTCCTCGCCGCGGCCGGCAACGTGCGCGTGGTGGAGAAGGCCAACCTGGTGACCTACCGGGGCATCACCATGGTCACCACCACGCTGCACGCCGCCGCCGCCTTCCTGCACGGCCCTGGCGCCGCGGGCTGGGACTGGTTCATCAACCTCTCCGCCTCTGACTACCCGCTCGTCACGCAGAACGGTCAGTACACACATATCCATCTCCATTGGCCCACCTTGCATTGCATGGCCATGGCGCAATAGATAAATGCCTCCATTCGTGCTGAATTCTACTGCTGCAGATCTGATGGACGTGTTTTCGCGGCTGCCGCGCGACCTCAACTTCATCGAGCACACGAGCGACATGGGCTGGAAAGCGTACGCGTTCTCGTTACCAAATCTGCGGCTAGCTAGCATTGAAGACGCGAACTGCTGAGTGGTGCGGCATTGACGACGGACGTTGTTGGCATGGCAGGCATGCGAGGGCGAAGCCGTTGGTGGTCGACCCGGGGCTGTACCTCAAGACGAAGCGCGATCTGATGTGGATGAACACCGAGACCCAGAAGCGGGAGCTGCCCACCGCCTTCACGCTCTTCACCGGTACGTATCATTCATGCACGCTGCTCCGGTTGCATTGCATCATCCATCCTTCTTGCTCCCAATTGCTCCTTGGCTGATCCAAGCTCCCAATTGCTCATGAACTTCAATGCTTGCTCGTGCATGATCAATTAATCTATGCAAGAGGACGGCCTTTCCTTCTTCTTCTTCTTCATAAAAAAAAGAATAACAGTTAGGTTCATGCAATTCAGGTTTCAGTTGAAAACACCCGTTCAAATACGTGCAGATCAGTTGCAGGCCACGTCGTCTGTGCGACGCCTAAGCACCATCTCGTTATTATATGCACGATCGAGCTGAGTACGGCAAAGGGCCGTACGTACGTAGTAAGAGAGTAGCCGGCTGTTATCATTTTTCAGTAGTATATGCGTGTGTATATGAGCGCTTGTGTGTGTACTGATGTTCAAAAAATAAACTAATCTGCTCATGCTTCGTAGTGGGAAGATGCATGGACGGCACTTCTCCCTCTACGGATCCATAATGTGTTTTTAATTAGTACTGTTAACTAGCATGATGCCCTGGCGGAGCCAGGACTCAAGCAAGTATACTACTCCCTTTCTGTTCGAAAAGAATGCATATAAATTTGCAAAGTTTCTTTGTAGCTTAGGCTACATGAAACCCTACAAATTAAGTTTGATTTGGTTCATCGGAAAATTTTATCAACGACCGGAAATATGAAACTAGTATAATTAAATGAAATATAGCAAAATATATTGCGATATTATTATCAATGTACTATTATTGTAGCTATTGATAGTTTTTGTCTGATATAATAACCAGGTTCTGCTTGGACGGTGTTGTCGCGGCCATTCGTGGAGTACGTGATCTCGGGGTGGGACAACCTCCCGCGCACCCTGCTCCTCTACTATGGCAACTTCGTCTCCTCCCCGGAGGGCTACTTCCAAACGGTAGCCTGCAACGCCAACGAGTTCCGGAACACCACCGTGAACCACGACATGCACTACATCTCCTGGGGTGAACCCCTGGGGCAACACCCAGAGCTCATCAACGCCACTCATTGGGGCAGGATGCTCGGCAGTGACGCCCCCTTCGCACGCAAGTTTGGTCGAGACGCCAACGATGTGGTTCTTGCTAGAATCGACGAGGAACTCCTGGCGCGGCAGCCCGACATGCTCATCCCAGGCGGCTGGTGCATGGGAAATGTTGGTTCTGGCATCGGCGATGATCATTGCTCGGCCGTCGGGGATGCGACACTCCTGCATCCTGGCCTTGGAGCTGCACGGCTGCAGCGGCTCGTCGAGTCGCTCCTGTCGGAGGACAACTTCAGGCCTAAACAATGTAAGATAGTGGAGCACAACAATTGAGCTGCTACTGCTACTGCCGGCGGTGCTCCATTTTCTCCGTTTTGGAAGAGCGAGACATCTCTTCATGGAATTTGATCATTTGTTCTTAGGTTGGGATCACTTGATCAGTGTCTTCTCCTCTTTAGCTACTATTGGAGCCCAGCAGTTGAGAATCGAGATATAGAGGCAGGGTCCGTTTGGTTTGTGCCTAGGATTGCCCTCTCAAAAAATTGCTTGCCAAAACTTTGGTTGAGCTTTTGCTTGCAAACGGATTCGTCAACTTTGGATAGAAGAAGGCAGTGTCTAACTAACAGCCTTCGGATTTTTTTATTTTGTTTGGGCCATTTTTTTCTACCAGTTCCATGAAGACACGTGTTTGTGCCGAGTACTCGGAACAACAACAAAAACATCTATTTTCATTCTGGGTTCCGGTCGAATTTGTGTAACAATTGTGCGCCGGCTGTCCCTTACGGCCCCGCTGACAAACCCGTTAACGTGCAAAACACACAGACCCCGTGGCTCTTCCTGGGCTTCCTGCTTGTGGGCAGTCTAGCTTGCAAAATCACCACCCACCCCCTGTGTTGCGATCTTCCTTCCACCTTGCCGATCCTCCCATCCTGGTCTTCTTTTACCAAGTAAAAACACAAAGCGCACTGCACACCGGCGGCTAGTGGGAAAGAACGAAAGCCCTCCTGCGTTCTCAACCGACACCATCGTTTGCTCATGACACGCAAACACCCTCCATCTCGGTGTATATAACATTATGGGACAGGGTGAAGCAATTGGTAATACTAAGAAGACGTACCTGTTGGAGTAACACTTTAAGATCAAACATTATCATACCCTAATCTCGTGATAAGAACACCTTTCATTAGAGCGGAAGCATGAGAACTTACGGATGTGTATGAGCAAAGTACAGTGCCTGCTTGATGCAGGCATGATGTAGACCATGGCGTTTTGAAGACGATCAGCAGAAGCAGTGCCGCGGGCACTGCCCTCGTGGCGGCCGGCGAAGGACATCGGTCTTCCAGCCCCTTAGCACCTCTTTAGGATCGGGCAGTTAGGTCGATAGGCAGTGTTTGTTGGTCATGATACGTGCTATCTCCTTGTTTTTTATATCAGGTGCTGGGGTTGGGGACCGGGTCCACAACAGTTGGTTTAGAGGCCTCCGATCAAGGCTCCTACGTGAAAAGGTATTGGGTCAAACCCCCTTCTCTCGGTTTGTTACCAGAGATCAAATTCCAACATTCTCCCCCTTGATCGTAAGGTTATCAAACATTATAAACCCACTCGTAATAGAAATAACATACCAAAGTAAGGTGTCACAGTGACCTATCAAATGCTACTGGACCTCAATACTTATAGTATATCATTCTATCTAGAAATGGAAAACATATAACTTTCTGGGAGTTGGATTATTCAACGGTCCTAATTTCCAGGATCAACAAGACTTTCCAGCAACCCATGCTAGCAACATAATCGTACAATTGGGTGGTAAGTCTTTGATAAACGGATCCGTAAAACATTTAGACGTACTCATACGCTCAACTTCAATAGCTTGATCCTGGATTCTATCTTTCACAACATGAAACATATTGTCAATGGTTTTGGCAACGCCATTTGACTTGTTGTTACTCGCATAGAGAACTGCATGCTCATAATCGCAGTAAGTGGCTTAGAGATGCTGTCTACCACTCTTAACTCGGGAATAAAACTTCTTGACATACAACCTGCCCAATAGCCTCTTGACATGCCACATAAGTAAGTGCATTATTTCTAATGCCATCAGTGTCATTATAGAGCTTTTCCACGATATAGCTCCAGGTGCGAAAGTGAGGATGTAACATAGCGTGGAAACTTTAAGATCCACACATCTCGCAGAAACAATATTTGAATATCCCAGGATATCGAAATTATTAGACTTCTTATTAGTGAGCATGTAAACTTTATTTTCTTGCATATCTGGAAGACATTTCTCGGCTTTTCCAGTGGTCCATTTCTGGACTTACTTCTATATTTGCCAATTATCCCGATCACAAAACAAGGGCATGTTCATACTTGAATACACATATTGCTTATGACAGCTGAAGCATAAGGAACCGACATTATCTGATCAGTTCATAATGGTTCCTTGATACCCACATTTATTGCCCTTGACTTTACTAGCAGATGCGATAGAGTACTACCACATAATATTTTTTTTCGTACCCTATCAATGTATGTCATCATAATAAAATGTATACTCCTTTTGGACATATATCTTGGCGAAACTCAATACAAGCAAAGTATGAGGCATCACCAAGATCCTTCATCTTACAAACAAAAGATGGAAATTACTTGGCTCGCCAAAATGTTCCATCTTCACAAGGTAGTGATCTTACTCCCCCTCATCTTATAGTATGAGTGTCCCAACGCTTGTATTATCTCATAATTGCATTTTTTTAGATAACATGCCTTATGTCAACTTCACCCATGACGAAACCGTATGGTTGAGTCATACATACATTCTCAAATAAGTCAACATAAGGGCATGTCATACTAACAAGACAAGCGTCACAACAACTCACTGAGAAAACTCTATTGAGTTTTAGAGATCATTAGAGCTCATAATTTTCATCCTATATGGCAACAAGGCACTAAGATGATCATTCACATACATAATCAATCAGAGAGAAATTCTTAAGGCTCAACACTAAGTGTTGCATTAGGATTTTTTTAAACTTATCTAATGCATATGAACAAAGATCTAATGGAGTTATCCTTAAGATTCATGTTCATATGCTCTAGTTTCCCCGATAATCACTTTAGAAGATGAAAAAATAAATCCAAAATCTTGATGACAATCATCTTAGATCTAAACCACAACACCGTTGTGCAGATGATGGAAAAGAACTTCATGAGTTGTGGCACATGATTATAAACGACGTTGGTCAGAAATATAACCATGAGCCACATGATACTGACAAACTTGCCACTTGAGTGAAGTGTGACACATGATTAGAAACGACGTTGGTCAGAAATATAACCATGAGCCACATGAAAAACTTGCCACTTAGTGAAGTGTGACACATGATTATAAACGACGTTGGTTAGAAATATAACCACGAATCACATCATAATCAACATTAGATTAGCCAGCTTTCCACTTTAACATTCATGTGTGCTTCATAATTATCATAAGGGAGAAAGTAGATATAATTCTCATAAAAAGGAGTCATGACATTCATGTGATTTTTCATTCACTATAATCATTCATTCTCCAAAATAAGACTTCTCGTTGGTTCCATCTCACTTGGAGAATTAATAAATTCATCATTTCCCATATTCAATGGGACATACCATTCTCCCCCTCGAAATGTGGTAAACATGATCACAATTTCGACGAGGTCTCATTATTCCCTTCCCTTACGTCTTAAGAGTGCCATAACACACATCATTAGTACAAATAGTTCATTCTTGAGGGCATGAATTTCTCACCACTAGCAAGGCTAACATCAAATGTTTGCATTACAAAGAACAAAAGATTCATATGAATAAACAAAAAAAAATCATGTAATGCACCACTCATTATTTCCCTCATAAGAAAACTCCTTAAATTCCGTCTTCAATGGGTAAAACATTGTAAAGCATGTACTAATATGGGAATTGCACTATTTATCTCCTCCTCAACAGACTTCTCAATAGGAACTCTCGGAGCCTCTTCAGATAGTGCATGATGAAGGAAAAGGAAAACTTAAACATGAAGAAAGTCCACTCCTTCCATTTGTGAAGATCAGGCCGGTGATCAAGTAAATGAATTCATTTTGTAGTCCATTGCAAAAACAAAGACGGTATTTTATGATCATCATTATTAAAAAAAACATAATAAAAAACTTGAATGATCTGAATCAAAACAAGCTAATTGTGTTCTAAACCGTATCACCGTTGGGTTGAAAACGGAAAAAGAACATTATTCATTCAAAATGGTCATGACAATAATCAACGTTGGTTAAAATACTGTCATGCACCATAAATCATATGCTCATAAAATCTTTAATCAAAGCTTTAAGTTGGTTCTGTTCTGGTTAGAGAAACTTAAAATTACATAATGTCCAGTAAGGGAATTCGCTAAATTAATAGCCAACATTGCATTAAAGCATCAATGTATACTACAATTCAACGTGTTATTAGACACATGGATTCATAATTCATCACTGATCATTTGCCATCAAACTTTGACACCACAATTTCAATAACACGAATCAAACATGTCAGAGTTTATCATTAAAAATGCCATCTCACTAAGCAGGGAAACAATAGAGTGACATTCAAAGTGTGTATGACATTAATATTAATCACAAATATTCTGCAAAGGGAATCAACACATTAAATTACATCATGGCTTCATCAATAATAATACTTAGTAAACATTAATAGTCAAATAAATGACAACATGTGACCATGATATCGCATTAGATTCTCCAAACAAAGATATTCATGTTCAGAGAATTAACCAAAAATTTGAGCCTTCATCTCCTTTGCCACTTTATGTCAAAGCACATAAAATTCACTAACACAATACTTTAACATAATGACTCAAAATTATCGGACCACACGGTTTCCCATTATAAACTTTTCGAACATGAAAATTATTTTTCACATAATTTTCAGTGCGTAAATCATAAAACTAAACTTTAATACACACCAAAATCATTGAAAATAAAGGGAAAAGGGGCTTAATACTTAGTTTCTGCCTAAAAACCAGCCCAATGCAACTCGTTAAAAGCCCAGCCCAGAAGCTGATTTTCTTTAAAAACAAAAAAAGAAACATTTCTGGTGGGCTGTTTTAACCTGGGGTAGATCACGTAATCGCCTGTAGGCCCGTTAACATCAACACAGCGCTCGCAGACGCTCACGATCGTCCGATCAAATTGGATGGTTTAGATCCAACCCGACTGGGACAACACTCCCGAACACGGGAAGCCCTAGCCCATTTCCTTCCTCCTGCCGATTTCTCTGCTCCCGAAATGAGAGAGACGACCGCGCGACGGCGCCGGCCGCCTGGTTCCATGGCGACGCGGTGGCTGTGCTCGTCAAAGCAGCGCAGCGGACCGAGTCCAGCGCGCTCCTCCGTTGAACATGGCTGCCGGCGTTGACTTCATGGTGCTCGGCGGCGAAACCGGGGAGGCAAACACCGGCGCCTGAGCTTTAGGGGTTGACGACGACGTGCGCGGCGCGGAGGCCACTCAGCGTTCGCGTCCTTAAGATGGCATCGCCGGCAGTTCTTTTCCGCGCGCCGCCCTGAGAGACGACGGCGTCGCGGCGTCGGTGCTGGCGCACGGCTGCAGCCGCTGCGGGACCGACGTGGCGTCAACAGGTGAACCCCAAATCCTTCCCTTCTTTGATTTCATTCTTTTGGGGCTTTAATTTGAGGAATTTGAATGGGAAATTTCTGGGCTTAGGGGAAAATCGGCATGAGAGGGTTTCTCAAAATTTGCAATTCCAAAATTCCCCTCCTTCTAATTTCTACCCAGGCCCAATTAGTACGAATTGAACATGAACGTGATAAAACAGCGACAGAGAACATAAGTCCCAAACCTCACTGATTAGCACTAGATTGAAGCAATTGGACTCTTAACCGAAACTTTCACCCTAATCATGGCTCTTTAGGTGTCAACAGACCAAATTGAGATCTTAATTACAAGCAATTAGCATAAATCATGAGCAATTAGACCCTGACATGTGTGATTATACCTTTAAAGGGGCTAATTGAGGTTCTAACAGAGATTAGGAGTGCTCTAGATACCAATGTTGGAGTAACACTTTAAGATCAAACATTATCATACCCTAATCTCGTGATAAGAACACCTTTCATTAGAGCGGAAGCATGAGAACTTACGGATGTGTATGAGCAAAGTACAGTGCCTGCTTGATGCAGGCATGATGTAGACCATGGCGTTTTGAAGACGATCAGCAGAAGCGGTGCCGCGGGCACTGCCCTCGTGGCGGCCGGTGAAGGACATCGGTCTTCCAGCCCCTTAGCACCTCTTTAGGATCGGGCAGTTAGGTCGATAGGCAGTGTTTGTTGGTCATGATACGTGCTATCTCCTTGTTTTTTATATCAGGTGCTGGGGTTGGGGACCGGGTCCACAACAGTTGGTTTAGAGGCCTCCGATCAAGGCTCCTACGTGAAAAGGTATTGGGTCAAACCCCCTTCTCTCGGTTTGTTACCAGAGATCAAATTCCAACATTCTCCCCCTTGATCGTAAGGTTATCAAACATTATAAACCCACTCGGAATAGAAATAACATACCAAAGTAAGGTGTCACAGTGACCTATCAAATGCTACTGGACCTCAATACTTATAGTATATCATTCTATCTAGAAATGGAAAACATATAACTTTCTGGGAGTCGGATTATTCAACGGTCCTAATTTCCAGGATCAACAAGACTTTCTAGCAACCCATGCTAGCAACATAATCGTACAATTGGGTGGTAAGTCTTTGATAAACGGATCCGTAAAACATTTAGACGTACTCATACGCTCAACTTCAATAGCTTGATCCTGGATTCTATCTTTCACAACATGAAACATATTGTCAATGGTTTTGGCAACGCCATTTGACTTGTTGTTACTCGCATAGAGAACTGCACGCTCATAATCGCAGTAAGTGGCTTAGAGATGCTGTCTACCACTCTTAACTCGGGAATAAAACTTCTTGACATACAACCTGCCCAATAGCCTCTTGACATGCCACATAAGTAAGTGCATTATTTCTAATGCCATCAGTGTCATTATAGAGCTTTTCCACGATATAGCTCCAGGTGCGAAAGTGAGGATGTAACATAGCGTGGAAACTTTAAGATCCACACATCTCGCAGAAACAATATTTGAATATCCTAGGATATCGAAATTATTAGACTTCTTATTAGTGAGCATGTAAACTTTATTTTCTTGCATATCTGGAAGACATTTCTCGGCTTTTCCAGTGGTCCATTTCTGGACTTACTTCTATATTTGCCAATTATCCCGATCACAAAACAAGGGCATGTTCATACTTGAATACACATATTGCTTATGACAGCTGAAGCATAAGGAACCGACATTATCTGATCAGTTTATAATGGTTCCTTGATACCCACATTTATTGCCCTTGACTTTACTAGCAGATGCGATAGAGTACTATCACGTAATATTTTTTTTCGTACTCTATCAATGTATGTCATCATAATAAAATGCTTCTAGCCCAAACAAGCCCACACCACAACTCTTTAGCCCTCCGTAGATGGAGTGACAAGCGTGCACCACCACGCTCGGCCGAAGTTATTGGCGAGTGCTAGGTATATAAGCTGGTGGGGGTCGCAGCCGTCTAGCGAGGTGGTACTATTATCGGTGGGACATCTGGTCTGATTAGCATTATTTATCTCCTCTGCGTGCATGAGACATGCTTTGGGTGTAAAAAATTCTTCGCATGTCCCTTTGCGTCGTAACCATGGACAATCTTCATCATTTAACTGGATGCTCGGGTCAATATTCACTGTGAAGGGAGCTATTTCATGATACTTTTCATAATCTACTCACATGTCTGTCTTGTCATCCACTTCCACGATGTTTCTTTTCCCTGAAAGAACTATGTGGCGCTTTGACTCATCGTATGATGTATTTGCTTCCTTATCTTTTTTTCTCTCGGCTTGGTAGACATGTCCTTCACATAAAAAACCTACGCCACATCATTGGCTAGGACGAATGGTTCGTCTGCGTGCGCAAGATTGTTGAGATCCACCGTTGTCATTCCGTACTGCGGGTCTTCCTTTACGCCGCCTCCTGTCAGATTGACCCATTTGCACCGAAACAAAGGGGCCTTCAAATCAATTCCATAGTCAAGTTCCCGTATCTCCTCTAAACCCGAGCAAACGTCAGGCCCGGCTGGGTTTCGGATCGGGCTTGTAAAAGCCCAACCTTCATATCTCAAGCCCGAGCCCGGCCCGAAGTCTGAAATACTCCCTATTTTCAAGCCCGAGCCCGGCCCGAAATCAAGCCCGAAGCACGAAAGCCCGGCCCGAATGTTGCTTTTTAGGATGCACACGTGTAAGCCTGCCCTGAAGCCTGAAAGCCCGGTGATGGGGTTATGTACCTAGGGTAGGGTCATGGACCTGTTCCAAGTAACTTACCCTAGGACATCCCTAGAAGAGGTCGCCTTCCAGTCGACCAACGAGGATTCACTCGACTGGCCTGAAGGACTCGACCACGAAGACTCACTCGACCACGAAGACTCACTCGACCACCAGGAGGTCAAGAGGCACTCTGCACCGCAACGGCCTGTAATGAAGTAGACTTTATGATAGTAAAGGCACTTTATGTGGGGCGTTACCAGTAACGCCCCAGACTTAACTCACCTTAAACCCTCTCCTACGTGGGACGGCTGGGGTCCTGGCGCACTCTATATAAGCCACCCCCCTCCACAGGCAGAGGGGTTCGGCACCTTGTAATCCATACATTCGTAATCCACTCGACCGCCTCCGGGCTCCGAGACGTAGGGCTGTTACTTCTTCCGAGAAGGGCCTGAACTCGTACATCCTTTGTGCTTACAACCTCTCCATAGCTAGGACCTTGCCTCTCCATACCTACCCCCCACTCTACTGTCAGGCTTAGAACCACGACAGTTGGCGCCCACCGTGGGGCAGGTGTTTTAGCGATTTTGTGGAGAAGTTGCAATTCTTCCGAGTATTTTCATCATGGTGTCTGCTGGAGTTTTGATCGAGGGTCAAGAGATCCGTCTCGGCACTCTCACCTTCATCGCCGACGACTCCGCATGGCTCCAGGAGGCTCCACTCGACGTAGATGCGCTCCCCGTCCGCGGTGCGACGCATTTTCGTGCATGTATCCGCGGCGTTCTGCTGCAGCAACCATCGACCCAGTATCGGTCGGCTCCTCCGTCTTCCACCCTCCCGGTCTCCCGTCAGCGCAAGCGCTCAGGCCGGTCGAGGCTTCAGCGATGGGTGAGTCACGCGGTGGCTCGCCAGTCGACCACTACACAAGTTGCGGCAATCGAGCCCAACGAATCTCTCTACGGCTTGTTCGATCAGTCGACTGGCTCCGGAGAGACTGCATCCGAGTGCGGAAGCAGTGATCCAGCGGCGGAAATCTTGATGGTCGACGGGCCCCACAGCCCTCCTGGCTTCGCCCGCGGTGGTGGAGCAGGCGACGGCGGCGACCCTGCTCGAGGCTACGAAGAGTACCAGCCCGAGCCACTCGACTCTCTGCAAAGAGAAGAGCTTCGCCGCAGGAACGAGGATCCCCTGCGTATTCCCATCGCAGGAGAAACCCCCGAGGCTCGTGCCTTGGAGGAGGCGCGTCTGGCCAATTTGGCCGAGCGCACTCGACTGGAGAACCTTCAGCGAGCACTCGACGAGCGCGCGCGGCAACGAGTTCCCGACACCAGTCGACGTCAACTCTTCCCGCCGACTCAGGTATATCGAACCCCAATTCAGAATTTAGCAGCTGCGACCCGTATAGCAGAGTCCATTCAGCCTTCGCAGTCAGAGGCTGGCAGAGGTTTGCTGCAGATCAGGGATCTGCTCCGGGCAGCAGGAGATCAGAATTCAGCCGTGTCTCAGTCGCGCAACAGAATTCACAGTCGATCCGTCACTGTGAATACGGTTCAGTCGGCTCACAGCCCCAGATCGCCTCCGCGGCGCGAAGGGCGTGAGAATCGGCGAGATCAATATGGCGACAGACTCGACCGAGATGATAGGAGTCGAGTGCCCTATTCCCCTCCGAGGGGTGGGTCTTACGCTCCTCGGCAGCCAGATGATAGGCGTCAGTACAGTACAGGGCGTAGGGTTCCAGTTGACCCCAGAGAGCCAGGCTTCGACGCGCGATCCATTATCGTGCAAGGGTTGGTCGACCGGAACAGAGCCCATCGAGGTGCACTCGACAGAGATGTGCCCACGAGCAGTCGAGTTCATGTTTCTGGTCCTGAATGTTTCAGCAGAGCTATCAGAGCCGCAGTTATCCCCCCCAATTTCAGGCTGGCAACAGGAGTCAGCAAGTTCACTGGTGAGTCTAAGCCTGAAACTTGGCTTGAAGACTACCGAGTGGCAGTTCAGATCGGTGGTGGGAACGACGAGGTGGCCATGAAGCATTTGCCCCTCATGTTGGAAGGTTCTGCCAGGGCATGGTTGACTCAATTGCCTCCTAGCAGCATTTACACTTGGGAAGATCTGTCCCGAGTGTTCGTCAGAACGTTCGAAGGGACTTGCAAGCGACCAGCGGGATTGACAGAGTTGCAAGTCTGCGTGCAGAAAACCAATGAGACTCTCAGAGAGTATATTCAGAGGTGGATCACTTTGCACCACACTGTGGAAAATGTCTCTGACCATCAGGCAGTATGCACCTTCAAAGATGGTGTCAAGAACAGAGAACTGAGTTTGAAATTTGGTCGAACCGGTGACATGACCTTGAGTCGGATGATGGAGATTGCTACCAAGTACGCCAACGGCGAAGAAGAAGACCGACTCCGAAGCGGCAAGCACAAGCCGAGTCAGTCGGAAAAAGGAAACACCAGTCGGAAACAGAAGCGGAAGGCTGAACCGGCAGCTCCTGGAGAGGCTCTGGCCGTGACTCAAGGAAAGTTTAAGGGGAAACCAAAAGGATCCTAGAACCCCAAGAAGGTAAAGGATAAAGAAGGGAACGACGTGATGGATATGCCGTGTCATATTCACACGAAGAAAGATGAAGAGGGGAATATCATTTACCCAAAGCACACCACTCGCCAATGTCGACTCCTGATCCAGCAGTTTCAGGGAAAACAGTCTAAGGACAAGGAGAAGGAGCCGGACAAGGCCGAAGACAAAGAGGACAGTGAGGGAGGATATCCGCATATCAACTCCACTCTGATGATCTTCGCAGATGTGGAAAGCAGAAGTCGACTGAAAGTGATTAACCGAGAGGTTAACATGGTTGCCCCAGCAAAGGCAAATTATCTGAAGTGGTCTCAAACACCCATCACATTCGACCAATCTGATCACCCGACTCATATTGCCACCCCTGGGAGGCAAGCTTTGGTGGTCGATCCAGTTGTCGAAGGCACTCGACTGACAAAGGTGCTGATGGACGGTGGAAGTGGGCTGAATCTGTTATATGCAGACACGTTGAAAGGTATGGGCATTCCGATGTCCCGACTGAGCACTAGTAACATGAGTTTCCATGGAGTTATACCAGGAAAGAAGGCCGAGTCACTCGGCCAGATAGCTTTGGACGTAGTGTTTGGCGATTCAAAGCATTTTCGCAAAGAAAAGTTGACGTTTGAGGTCGTGGATTTTCAAAGTGCATATCATGCCATTTTGGGGAGACCAGCCTATGCTCGGTTCATGGCTCGACCATGTTACGTGTACCTCAAATTGAAGATGCCCGGTCCCAAAGGTGTGATCACTGTCACCGGTGATAGGAAAAAGGCAGAGGAGTGCTTTCAGAAGGGCTCCAAAATTGCCGATTCCCAAGTGACAGCGGTCGAGTTCGAAGAATACAAGCAAAACGCAGATCCGAGTGACTTGCTGCGATCCAAGAAGCCCGCCACAGAATCTACATTCCAGTCGTCCGGTGGGACGAAGCCTGTTCACATTCACCCGACCGACCCCGAAGCAGCTCCGACCCGCATCTCCACAACACTCGACCCAAAATAGGAAGAAGCGCTCATCCAGTTCCTCCGTGAGAACTGGGACATTTTTGCATGGAAGCCCGCTGACATGCCAGGTGTTCCCAGGGGACTGGCTGAGCATCGCCTAAGAGTCGACTCATCTGCAAAGCCAGTCAAAGAACATCTTCGGCGGTCCGCCGTCCAGAAGAGAAAGGCCATCGGTGAAGAAGTGGCTCGACTGTTGGCGGCAGGATTTATCCGAGAGATATTCCACTCCGAGTGGCTCGCTAATGTCGTCATGGTTCCTAAGAAGGACAAGTCGCTCCGAATGTGCATTGATTTCAAGCACATCAACCGGGCCTGCCCGAAAGATCACTTTCCTCTCCCTCGCATAGATCAAATTGTTGACTCGACCGCGGGATGCGAGAGGTTGTCTTTTTTAGATGCTTACTCCGGGTACCACCAGATCCGTCTGTATGGGCCCGATGAAGTAAAAACAGCTTTCATCACTCCATTCGGGTGCTTCTGCTATATCACCATGCCATTCGGCCTCAAGAATGCCGGAGCCACATTTATGCGAATGATCCAGAAGTGTCTACTCACCCAAATCAGTCGGAATGTGGAAGCTTATATGGATGATATTGTTGTCAAGTCACGAAAAGGTTCCGACCTGCTCGCTGACCTCGCCGAAACATTTGCCAACCTCAGAAGGTATGATATCAAGCTCAATCCATCAAAGTGCACATTTGGAGTTCCTGGTGGCAAGTTACTCGGTTTTCTCGTTTCCGAACGGGGAATCGACGCTAACCCAGAGAAGATTGGCACTATCCTCCGAATGAAACGCCCTGTGCGAGTGCACGATGTCCAGAAGCTTACTGGATGCTTGGCCGCATTAAGTCGATTCATCTCACAACTCGGTGAAAAGGCACTGCCTCTTTACCGACTGATGAAGAAGGCTGACAAGTTCGAGTGGACTCCAGAAGCTGATGCAGCGTTTGCCGAGCTAAAAGCTCTGCTCTCCACCCAGCCGGTGCTTGCTGCTCCAATCAGCAAAGAGCCTCTGTTGCTCTACATCGCAGCCACAGGACAAGTCGTCAGTACTGTGCTAACGGTCGAGCGGGAAGAAGAAGGAAAAGCTCTCAAAGTTCAGCGCCCAGTGTATTATTTGTCTGAAGTCTTGACTCCATCCAAGCAGAGATATCCTCATTATCAGAAGCTTGTGTATGGAATATACATGACCACAAAGAAGGTTGCTCATTATTTCTCTGACCATTCCATCACAGTCGTCAGCGACGCTCCACTATCAGAGATTTTGCACAACAGAGACGCAACTGGTCGAGTGGCCAAATGGGCGATTGAACTTCTTCCCCTTGATATCAAGTTTGAGGCAAAGAAAGCCATTAAGTCCCAGGCGATAGCAGATTTCCTCGCCGAGTGGATTGAACAACAACAGTCGACTGAAGTTCACTCGGAGCATTGGACCATGTTTTTCGATGGCTCTAAGATGTTGAATGGTTCCGGTGCTGGGGTCGTCCTGGTTTCCCCCAGAGGAGATAAGCTTAGATATGTGCTCCAGATTCACTTTGACTCCTCCAACAATGAGGCAGAATATGAGGCCCTCCTATATGGGTTGCGCATGGCCATTTCACTCGGCGTCCGTCGCCTAATGGTCTATGGCGACTCGGATCTAGTGGTCAATCAGGTGATGAAAGAGTGGGACGTGAGAAGCCCAGCCATGACTGGATACTGCAGTGCAGTGAGGAAGCTGGAGAAGAAGTTCGAGGGGTTGGAGCTCCACCATATACCCCGACTGAAAAATCAAGCAGCTGATGATCTAGCAAAGATAGGTTCCAAGAGAGAAGCCATTCCGAGTGGTGTGTTCTTGGAGCATATACACACTCCGTCAGTTAAAGAAGATCCTTTCACCGAAGAAACTCCGCAGCCCAAGAGCGCCACAGATCCGACTGAAGTTGAAGTCCCAGCAGTGGTCGACTTGATCATGGAGGTTTTGGTGGTCATTCCCGACTGGACGATTCCGTATGTCGCATATATCTTGAGGAAAGAGCTTCCGGAGGATGAGGAAGAGGCTCGACAGATCGTCCGTCGATCTAAAGCCTTTACCGTAATCAAAGGACAATTATACAGAGAAAGCGCGACTGGAGTTGGTCAGAAGTGCATAACACCAGAAGAAGGTCGACTCATCCTCAATGATATTCACTCGGGGACCTGCGGTCATCATGCGTCCTCTCGGACCATCGTGGCCAAAGCATACCGAGCCGGATTTTACTGGCCCAAGGCGAATGAGATGGCAAAGGAGATAGTGGATAAGTGCGAGGGATGTCAGTTCTACTCGAATATGTCGCACAAGCCTGCGTCAGCTTTGAAGACCATCCCACTCGTCTGGCCTTTTGCAGTTTGGGGGCTGGATATGATCGGTCCTTTGAGAACAGGACGAAGTGGCTTCACGCATGTACTGATGGCAGTCGACAAGTTCACCAAGTGGATCGAGGCTAAACCAATCAAGAGCCTCGACACCGGTACTGCTGTTAGCTTCATCAGGGAACTAATATTCAGATATGGAGTCCCGCACAGCATCATTACGGATAATGGGTCGAACTTTGACTCAGAGGAATTCAGAACCTTCTGCAACTCCCAGGGCACACGGGTCGACTACGCATCAGTCGCCCATCCACAGTCGAATGGGCAAGCAGAGCGAGCTAATGGACTGATTCTCAAGGGACTGAAGCCTCGACTGATGCGTGATCTCAAACACGCGGCTGGAGCTTGGGTCGACGAACTTCCATCTGTACTCTGGGGACTGCGGACCACGCCTAATCGGTCGACCGGAAGAACTCCATTCTTCTTGGTCTATGGAGCTGAGGCAGTCTTGCCGAGTGATCTTCTCCACAATGCTCCTCGAGTTGAAATCTACAGCGAAGCAGAAGCTGAACAAGCGCGGCAGGACGCAGTCGACCTTTTAGAGGAAGAAAGGGAGATGGCTCTGATCCGGTCGACCATCTACCAACAAGATCTGCGCCGTTTCCACGCCCGAAATGTGAGAGGTCGAGCCTTCCAGGAAGGGGATTTGGTTCTCCGAGTGGATCAGCACAAACCACACAAGCTTGCTCCTTCTTGGGAAGGTCCCTTCATCGTCACCAAGGTTCTCCACAACGGGGCGTACCGTCTTTACAACGTCGAGCATAATATCGACGAGCCCCGAGCTTGGAACGCGGAGCTACTCCGCCCATTTTACACTTAAGTTTTATCACTCGGATGAGTTGCAATAAAGTACTTCTGTAGTTCATGGGTTTGGAAATAATAGTGTCATCACTTTTCATTTTTGTGACTTAGCCGCGAATCTGTTTCGCCTAAGTTTGTAAAAATCCTACCGAGTGGTGAGCCAGGCTCTCACTCGGAGGCTTAGCTGCGAATCCGTTTCGCCTAAGTTTATCAAAATCCTACCGAGTGGTAAGCCAGCCTTCCACTCGGAGGCTTAGCTGCAGTCCAAGGACTCGCCTAAGTTTATCAAAATCCTACCGAGTGGTAAGCCAGCCTTCCACTCGGGGGCTTAGCTGCAGTCCAAGCACTCGCCTAAGTTGTGAAAATCCTACCGAGTGAAGAGCGATCCTCTCACTCGGAGGCTTAGCTGCAGTCCAAGGACTCGCCTAAGTTTATCAAAATCCTACCGAGTGGTAAGCCAGCCTTCCACTCGGGGGCTTAGTTGCAGTCCAAGCACTCGCCTAAGTTGTGAAAATCCTACCGAGTGGTAAGTCAGCCTTCCACTCGGGGGCTTAGCTGCAGCCTCGTGCTCGCCTAAGTTATAAAAATCTTACCGAGTGGAGAGCAACCCTCTCACTCGGGAGCTTAGCTGCAGCCCTGC
>NC_041393.1:704687650-704744168 GCF_002162155.2 Triticum dicoccoides
GCCTAAGATATAAAAATCCTACTGAGTGAAGAGCAACCCTCTCACTCGGGGGCTTAGCTGCAGTCCAAGCACTCGCCTAAGTTGTGAAAATCCTACCGAGTGGTAAGCCAGCCTTCCACTCGGAGGCTTAGCTGCAGCCTCGTGCTCGCCTAAGTTATAAAAATCTTACCGAGTGGAGAGCAACCCTCTCACTCGGGAGCTTAGCTGCAGCTCTGCGCTCGCCTAAGTTACAAGAATCCTACCGAGTGAAGAGCGACCCTCTCACTCGGAGGCTTAGCTGCAGTCCAAACGCTCGCCTAAGCACAGGCACCTTGCTTTGAACCTGCAAAAGACATTTTGAGCCGAAGGCAATCATATTCAAGCGCCAAATTCAAGTTCGAATCGATATCTAAAGGAACCGAAAGTGCTCAGGCGTCAGGCCTGTTAAAGTTTGTCGGTTACAATTCCACTCGGCATACCGAGGCAAATTTAAAGAGTCGAGCCAGAAGAAGTTTTTTACCCCTCCTGTGGAGGGCTGGAAGGTGCAACAAATTCATCAAGGTCAATTCCGTCGGCAATCCGAGTGGCAGCTGCAAGGAAAGTCTCCATAAAGGACCTGAAGTCGTGCTTCTTGGTATTGGCCACCCGAAGGGCCGCCAGCTTCTCCTCTCGTGCATCTTTGCAGTGGACTCGGGCCAGACACAGAGCGACATCTGCACCACACCGAGCCGAGGACTTCTTCCACTCCTGCACTCGACCAGGGATCGTGTTCAAGCGGGCCATCAGCGACTCAAGGTCGTTCTGAAGTGTCTCCTCAGGCCAGAGCGTCGAGTCGATGCGAGATGTGGCGACCTTCAGCCTTGCGAGATAGTCCACGACAGCTGCAACACGAGACTCCAGTCGAAAAACATCCATGGCAACTTCGTCGTTCACCGGAGAATTGACGGGGTCAAGGTTTGGCTCCAGTCGGCTGGTTTCCTCTTCGAAGTTTTGACAAAATTCTGCAAGAGTGATCACTAAGTCAAGGGGATAGTCGAATGGAAAAAGCCACAGTTGGAAATATTTACCAAACATGGAGGTTTACCTTCAAGCATAAGAAACAGCTTCTTGGCAAGGCCACTCAGGAAGGCTTCCAGTTCAGTTTTCTTCTCAGTCAATTTGCTGACTTGGTCGGTCAAGGCAGCTTTGTCAGTTCTCAGTCGACTGACTTCCTTGTTGGCAATCCCAAGAGCAGTTTTCAGATTGGTATTGTCTTGTTCGAGCTTGGTGACTGAAGCTAACTTCTCGTCAACAAGCTTGATCTTCTCAGCTAGCTCAAGGTCTTTCTTCTGCTGGGCCTCCCTTACCTTGCCTGCAAGTTACAGCAAGATCAGGTGCTGAAACAAGCAAGGGGAAAAGCAGTCGTCAGGGTCTCACCAAACATACCTTCGGTCTCCTCCTTTGCCTTTGTCAGCTTCTCCTGAACCAGCTTCAACCTCAGCTCGACTTGAGTATGTTTTTGTTCCAGCTCTGAGTAGCGAGCCACAAGATCACAGGAGTTCTGCGAAGAACCAATCGACTAAACGTCAAATGTAACTCACTTCCGAGTGAAAAAGGGAAAAACACACGTTTCTAAGACTACAGCCGAATACAAGCATTCGACCGTAGTCTCGGGGACTACACCCAGTGGGTGCACTCAGCGTGCCCCCACTAATCCTGTTGAAGACAGAGTCGACCAGTCGACCTCAAAAAAAAAAGCGTGCGAGATGCATTCTCTAAGACTGTGATCAACTGCAAGCAGTCGACCACAGTCTCGGGGACTACACCCAGTGGGTGCACTCAGCGTGCCCCCACCGGTTTGTGAAATCTAGTCGACCAGTCGACTGACAGAAAGATTTACATTATAAAGCCTAAGGCCGACTGCCAACAGTCGACCTTAGCCTTGGGGACTACACCCAGTGGGTGCACTCAGCGTGCCCCCACCGGTTTGCGAAATCCAGTCGACCAGTCGACTGACAGAAAAATTGACATCATAAAGCCTAAGGCCGACTGCCAGCAGTCGACCTTAGCCTTGGGGACTACACCCAGTGGGTGCACTCAGCGTGCCCCCACCGGTTTGCGAAATCCAGTCGACCAGTCGACTGACAGAAAAATTGACATCATAAATCCTAAGGCCGACTGCCAGCAGTCGACCTTAGCCTTGGGGACTACACCCAGCGGGTGCACTCAGCGTGCCCCCGCTAACACGGAGTTCATTCGACACACCCAGTGGGTGACTAATATAAATTCCGGAAAAGAAAAGTTTTTGGTAGCATATCCAACAGAACAAACAGCGGTCGACTGACCTGGACATTGCTTTGGAGGGCAGAACTGGCGTCATAAGCTGCCTGGCTCGCGTCCCGGATGGTCTTCAGCTGCTCCATCATGAGTCCCGCCTGGCGTATCGCCTCCTTCGCTGCGCCAGCCTGGTCCTCCGGGACGTGGTGCGTCATGAAGAGGGAAGGCTGCTGAGCACTCGTCAGTGGATTCGCGAAGGTCACCGTGTGTCGAGTGGTGTTCTCTTCCTCCACAGTCAGAATTTCAGGCGCCGGAACATCCTGAGGCACCTTAGTAACGGACGCTTTCCGACTCCTCCTGTGCTTCAGCGGCTCTTCATCCTCATCATCATCAGGAAGATCGATAACAGTGTTGGGTGGAGCTGCGGAGAAGGATCAGGATCAGAGATCGCGAGTCAGTCGACTAAGAATGGTATTAAGAACACAGTACCTGGATTCGAAGTTGCTGCATCCGCCATCTCGTGGTCATCGGCCCGGGCCGAGGTTTCAGAAGTAGCAGCACTGCAACTCCAAAGGATCAGTCGACTAACCTCAGCGTCGACCAGAGATAAAGTTCGCACAGAATAAGAAAATATGAGCAACACAATTACCCTGATATGGTGGGGATGGACACCTTCATCTTCGGCAGGAGCTTGGTCGGCTTCGATGAGGCCGCCCTGGGCTGCTTCGGCGCCTTTTCAGTCGGCGCCGGAGAGGTGGTCCGAGGGCGCTTGGTCGACTGAGTGGCGGTCGCAACCCCCTTACCACGCTCGGTCGAAGGGTCGTGGACAAGCTTCGACCGCCTTTCTGAGCGCGGTGGAACGACCTCCTCCTCCTCTTCTTCCTCGTCCTTGATGTCATCTTCATCACCTTCATCATCATCATCGTCGTCATCATCCCCTGCAGCATCCGAGTCCCATTCCTCCTCTTCCTGGCTCTCGCCTCCACTCGCCTCGCCCCCGCTCGCCTCGCCTTCCTCAGTCGAAGCTTGTGCCCCATTGGGCATCGAGTACAACTCGGTGAAGGCCTAGCAGATGCCCAAACAAGGATCAGTCGACCAGTCGGCAGGGTTAGCAGAAATGAATACGACAAGGACACAATGGAAAGCAGAGCAAGTGTACCTTGTTTGGGTCGCTGTTTTGGTCGAGTGGAGGAATCCTTCTGGCTCCGCGCGGGTTGTCCCTGTTTCTGGTAACGGCTACCATCCATCTTTCCAGAGTGACATCGTCGACTTCTTCTGGATGGACCCTAGTCTCGTCTTCGGGCCCACAGTACAACCACATGCAGTGGCTCCGGAATTGAAGGGGTTGGATGCGACGCCTGAGGAAGACCTCCAGAAGATCCATGCCCGTCACCCCCTCCCGAACCAACTGCACCACGCGCTCCATCAACATCTTCACGTCGGCTTTCTCCTCCGGAATCAGCTTCAGAGGGGAGGGCTTGTTCACTCGGTCCATGGTAAACGGAGGGAGTCCACTCGACTGCCCTGGCGTCGACTGGACCTGAGAGTAGAACCAAGTCGACTGCCAGCCTCTGACGGACTCGGGAAAGGACATGGGCGGGAAGGTGCTATTATTCCTCACCTGAATCCCCAGGCCCCCACACATTTGGACGACTCGGGTCTTCTCATCACCTGGGCTCGCCTTCTTCACGGTCTGAGAGCGACACGTGAAGATACGTTTGAACAAACCCCAGTGCGGTCGACAGCCCAAGAAACCCTCACACATGGACACGAACGCAGCAAGATAGGCAATGGAGTTTGGGGTAAAGTGGTGGAGCTGCGCTCCAAAGAAATTCAAGAAGCCACGGAAGAAAATGCTTGGCGGCAAGGAAAACCCACGATCAACATGAGTGGCCAGAAGCACACACTCACCCTCTTCTGGCTGTGGCTGCCACTCCTTCCCCAGCAACCTCGCAGCTCCGTGAGGGATCAAGCCCTCGTTGGCCATGTCGAGGAGGTCCTTCTCCGTGATGGTCGACTGGATCCAGTCTCCTTGGACCCAGCCTTTCGGCAGGCGGGATCTGGACGAGGACCCTCTGCGGCTGGTGGATCTCCCCTTCGCCTTCTCCGATGCCGACGCCTTCTTGGCACGCTCCAGCGCCGCCGCCTTCTCCTTGGCCATGGTCGCCGGTGAGATGCACGAAGGGAAGTGGTGCGGGGGCGAGAGCGAGCACGCTGAGCAGGGAGGAAGGAAGCAGAGGGAGAGAGGGAGAATGCTGAGGCGCAGCACAGAAATCCTCGCCGGGCACATTTATAAGGTCCCTTCCGAGTGGCTGACATGTGGGCCCGGTCGATCTAATCATATCTGGGAGCAGTTATGAGGACTGGATACGTGGCGAAAAAGGCGGCGCGGAGATCGAGGCGTCTATGCCCCGTCCCATCCGAACGCCGCGGTCCGCCCCGCTTCGCGCGCGCCCCCAAATTTCGCACCCCGCGGAATCCGCGAGCGACAAATCAGTCTGTCAGACGCGGTGTTTCCGGCGATCCGTCGCTCGGAGATCGTCGAAGCTCGAAAGATCACTCGACGCAAAAATAGAATGGATCGAGTCGACCGAAGACAAATTGCTCCCTGTCAACGAAGAGATTCTTTGATCCAGAACAGCGCACAACTAGAGCACAAAGGTTAATCGGAAACGACATCAACTCCTTCTTCACTCGAAGCCTCAATCCATTCGGGGGCTAATGATGGGGTTATGTACCTAGGGTAGGGTCATGGACCTGTTCCAAGTAACTTACCCTAGGACATCCCTAGAAGAGGTCGCCTTCCAGTCGACCAACGAGGATTCACTCGACTGGCCTGAAGGACTCGACCACGAAGACTCACTCGACCACGAAGACTCACTCGACCACCAGGAGGTCAAGAGGCACTCTGCACCGCAACGGCCTGTAATTAAGTAGACTTTATGATAGTAAAGGCACTTTATGTGGGGCGTTACCAGTAACGCCCCAGACTTAACTCACCTTAAACCCTCTCCTACGTGGGACGGCTGGGGTCCTGGCGCACTCTATATAAGCCACCCCCCTCCACAGGCAGAGGGGTTCGGCACCTTGTAATCCATACATTCGTAATCCACTCGACCGCCTCCGGGCTCCGAGACGTAGGGCTGTTACTTCTTCCGAGAAGGGCCTGAACTCGTACATCCTTTGTGCTTACAACCTCTCCATAGCTAGGACCTTGCCTCTCCATACCTACCCCCCACTCTACTGTCAGGCTTAGAACCACGACACCCGGCCCAAAATAGAAAAAAATAGAAGCTCGAGTCCGGCCCGAACTATCTTCCGGGCTGCAAAACAAAGCCCGAGCCCGTCCCGAATGTCAAGCCCGGCCCGGGTTTTTTGAGCCGGGCTTGGGCCGGGTCATCGGGCCGGGCTGCCCATGCCCGGGTTTAATCTCCTCTATGTAACAATTATATGTGTCCTTTCCCCTCTTGGTTGCTGCATCAAAGCAGACACCACTTTTTTAGTTGGTCCTCTTTTTATCTTGGGCGATCGTGTAAAATGTACTCCCATTCATCTCGTACACTTTGAAAGTCATTCTATTTGAAGATGGTAACTGGGACAACAAGTACATGCCATCTTCAACAGCGTTGTCATGCATGGCACGTGTCTTCAACCAACCGGCAAAAGTCCCCGTTTGTTCACGTGTAATCCAGTTGTCAGACTGCTCCGGGTATTTGGAGCGTAGAATATTCTTGTGTTCCTTGATATATGGAGCCACCAAGGAAGAATTTTGTAGAACTGTGTAGTGTGCTTGAATGAGAGAATGCCCGTCGATACATGTTATTTGATTCGGTCCTAGCGTGCTATTTCCACCCAGCCTGCCCTTATGTCGCGATTCAGGAACACCAATCGTCTTAAGGTCAGGAATAAAGTCAACACAAAAATCAGTGACCTCCTCATTTTCATGGCCCTTGGAGATGCTTCCTTCTGGCCTAGCATGGTTATGAACATATTTCTTTAACACTCCCATGAACCTCTCAAAGGGGAACATATTGTGTAGAAATATAAGACCCAGAACGGCAATCTCTTCGCATGGGTGAACTAGGACGTGCATCATGATATTGAAGAAGGATGGTGGGAACACCAACTCGTAACTGAAATGACATTGCACCAAATCATTATCTAACCTTGGTATGACTTCTGGATCGATTACCTTCTGAGAGATTTCATTGAGGAATGCACATAGCTTCACAATGGCTAATCGAACATTTTCCGGTAGAAGCCCACTCAATGCAACTGGAAGAAGTGGCGTCATAATCACGTGGAAGTCATGGGACTTTAGGTTCTGAAAAAATTTCTCTGCCATATTTATTATTCCCTTTATATTTGACGAAAAGCCAGACGGGACCTTCATACTGAGCAGGCAATCAAAGAAGAATTCCTTTTCTTCTTTGGTAAGAGCGTAGCTAGCATGACCCTGATGTATGCCGTCTTTTCCGTGCATACGTTGCTGGTCCTCCCATGCGTCCGGTGTATCTTTTGTCTTCCCATACGCGCCCAAGAAGCCAAGGAGGGTCACGCAAAGATTCTTCGTCAGATGCATCACGTTGATTGCAGAGCAGACCTCTAGGTCTTTCCAATAGGGTAGGTCCCACAATATAGATTTCTTCTTCCACATAGGTGCGCGTCCATCAACGTCATTCGAAACAGATTGTCCGCCAGGACCCTTTCCAAAGATTGCATTTAAATCCTTGACCATATCGTGTACATCATCACCAGTACTGTGGCGAGGCTTCGTCCGGTGAACAGCCTCACCTTTGAAATGCTTTCCTTTCTTTCTTACAGGATGCCTTCTCGGAAGAAATCGACGATGTTCCAGGTACACATTCTTCTTACAATTATTCAAATATATATTGGCGGTATCCCATGTTTGTTTGTCCTGAAAGGTAACTAAGAGTATGCTATAATTGATGGTCACAAACAGCAACGCATGTAGGTCAAACTCTTCCTGGTTGTCCTCATCCCACACACGTACACCTTTTTTCATTCCACAACTATAAGAGTTCTTTAACTAATGGCCTTAGGTACACATCAATGTCGTTGCCGGGTTGCTTAGGGCCTTGGATGAGCACTGGCATCATAATGTACTTCTACTTCATGCACAACCAAGGAGGAAGGTTATACATACATAGAGTCACAGGCCAGGTGTTATGATTGTTGCTCTGCTCCCCAAAAGGATTAATGCCATCTGCATTAGACCAAACCATACGTTCCTTGCGTCATCTGCAAAGTCCCTCCACTTCCTCTCAATTTTTCTCCACTGCGGCCCATTAGCGGGTACTCTCAAGTTCTCGTCTTTCTTACGGTCTTCTTTGTTCCATCGCATCAACTTGGCATGCTCTTTGTTTTGGAACAATCGTTTCAACTGTGGTATTATAGGAGCATACCACATCACCTTGGCAGGAATCTTCTTCCTGGGGCGCTCGCCCACGACATCACCAGGGTCATCACGGCTGATCTTATAGTGATGTGCACCGCATATCGGGCATGCATTCAAATCCTTGCACTCACCGCGGTAGAAGATGTAGTCATTAGGGCATGCATGTATCTCATGCACCTCTAATCCTAGAGGGCAAACCGCCTTCTTTGCTTCATACATACTCTCGGGCAATTCATTGTCCTCTGGAAGCATCTTCTTTAACATTATCAGCAACTTTCCAAATCCCTTGTCAGATACACCATTCTCTTCCTTCCATTGCAGCAATTCCAATGTGGTGCCCAGCTTTTTCTTGTCAGCTTTGCAATATGGGTACGACGATTTCTTGTGATCCTCTAACATGCACTGCAACTTCAGCCTCTCCTTTTCACTTGCACAGTTTCTCTTTGCATCGGCAATGGCCCGACCAAGATCATCAGCAGGCTCATATCATGCCTCTCCTTCAGCTTCTTCCCGCATTGTCGGCTCATCTTCTTCCTCCATTGTTGTACCATCGTATTCAGGGAACCCATGACTAGGATAGCTTTCATTGTCCTCTTCTTCTTCATTGTCTTCCATCCTAACCCCTCTTTCTCCGTCCTTGGTCCAAACATTATAGCGGGGCATGAAACCGGACTCAAATAGGTGGATGTGAATGGTTTTTGACTTAGAGTAATTCCGATCATTCTTACAGCCAGCACATGGACAACACATAAAACCATTTGCCCGCTTGTTTGCCTCGGCTGCAAGCAGAAAAGTATGCATGCTATTAACAAAGTGGGGAGAGCATCGGTCATCATAAATCCATTGCCGGCTCATCCTCATTACATAGCACCGAAAAGACCAAATTAATACAAGTTCATACACACTTATTCTCATAGTACAACATATACAAACCCTCTAGCTAAAGCATTTAAATGCAACAACAAATGCGATCAAGATCGCAACTAAGGTAACCATTGATCTAACATCATAATGATACCAAGGCTCACTATCAATGGCATATTTTCTAATCTTTCTAATCTTCAAGCGCATTTTCTCCATCTTGATCTTGTGATAATCAACGACATCGGCAACATACAACTCCAGTTTCATCTTGTCTTCTTCAATGCTTTTCAATTTTTCTTTCAAATACTCGTTTCTTTTTTCAACTAAATTTAACCTCTCGACAAGAGGGTCGGTTGGAATTTCCAGTTCACATACCTCCTAGATAAAAATATCTATGTCAACTTGATGGGCATAATTTGTCATAAACACGAAATGCAACAAATAGTTATGAAAGAGAATATACCACATCCGAATCATAAACAGGACGAGGGCCGACGGGGACGGATATCAAAACCATGGCACTATGTATAACAAACAACGTACGGGTAATAAAATTATACAAGTAACTATATATCTAAATCACGCAAACATGATTTTTTTTGTATAAAAAAGATAAGAACAAGAGGATCACCAAGGTGGTGCTGGCGACGGGACGATGCGGGCGATCGACGGTGGTTAGGACGGGAAGGCACTAAGTAAACCACACCTACATATGCGAACTAAGAGTTAATTTGAGCTCAAATCGCATATAAATCAAATAAACTATCACATATATATAATAATTACTCCCAAACTAAACCCACAAACCACTATAATTATAGAGCATTGCAAGAGCTAATCTAGTAATGAGAGATGAAAGGACAAAGTTGCTACCTTTGTGATCACTTGGATGGATGATAGGCCTTCAAATCTTGACAAATTTTGGGGAAAATGAAGGATGAGCTCGAGAAGAGTGGAAGAACAGAGAGGAGAGGAAAGGGAGGAGAACAGAGAGCTCCGGCTCGACGAATGGTTTATATAGGAACATCTGTAGTCCCGGTTCATGATACAAACCGGGACTAAAGGTGCATCTCTGGTCCCGGTTCGTGGCACGAACCGGCACTAAAGGTGTTGGTGGGGCCCCAGCCTGACACCAGCCTGCAACCACCTCTTTAGTCCTGGTTCATGGCACAAACCGGTACTAGAGGTTCAACACGAACCGGGACTAATGAGTGCCGCCCGCCTAGCCGTTGGAACCGGCACTAATGGGCACATTAGTGCCGGTTCGTAATTGAACCAGCACTAATGAGGTGAACATAAGGTGGTTTTTCTACTAGTGCTTCAAGATCAAACGAGAAGGAAAAATATTGTGGAGATGGAAGGAAAGAATGTTTAGGGCCTTTTTAGAACAAGAAAAATGTAAACTATAAACTTTGAGGATGAATTTTCTCCAAACGATATGAATTTCATCTTTTCTGAAGGGCCGGTCGTTAAAAATATCAACTCGTAAGGATAACGATAATCTCAATGATGTTTGTGGAATCATGCTTGTTACCTAAAATTTGGTTTGAGAGAACAAGAACAAATGATACTAGATGAATTTGAGAACACTAATTGTCAATTGATGTGATGGTTTGGTAGTGCTACATTTTCCAAAACAGGGAAGCATCACTTACTTTGAAAGGAGCGAATGCCAACCTTAAGCAAATGCACACCCCAATCACCCCTCCCACCTATCTCCCCCTCGCCGGTGGTGCAGCGCTGCCTTACGTTAAAGCTGATTATCCCAATTCAGGTTGCATTCTAGTAAATGACCTTCTTTCTTAGAGACCTATGTTGATCGAATCATGGTGGGATTCCATATCAAAGTTCGAGGATGTGCATAGACACTCCCACCAGCTTGAAGTGAGGGGGCTAGATGCGGCATGGTGTAGTACGTTTCCGGTTTGCGAAGCATGTGCCATGTCAAAGTTGCGCATTAGGTATTCAAAGATCACATAACACACGGGCGCATGCATGCGGTGGTTTTGTCCTATGACATCACTCGCATGTGCCTCTCTCTGTGGGCCCATGAGGTCGTCGTCGACCAGTTGAACATATAATGTGAGAGAGGTTAATTTGACCAACAAGGATGGTTCTTTTTTTTGTGTTAAGTATATGCATGGTATAGGAGTATGTACATGTCAAAGAGGGGGCAACATGAATACTCTATATATATGTGTGTCATAACCTCGCTCCATGTGGGGACTTTTTGGTTCCCGAAGCAGGTTCCACATCAAAGGTGTACATTATATTGGTATTCAAACATCACACAATACAATGCAGGCGGTGGTTGCCCTATATATAGGAACTCACTCGCATGTGGCGCTTCCATCTGTGGCCATGCGAGGTTGTCCTCCATCACTTTGACCCAATGAGAGAGAGGTTAATTTGATCATCAAGGAATGATTCTTTTTTGGTTTGTGTTATATAGTAGAAGTACATATATATCATGCGTCGAATAGGGGCGTACATATAGCACATATCATGCGTCATGAACCTCGCGCTCTCTGTGGGGACTTTTGGGTTTCCTATATACATGGTGCCACATCAAAGTTGTGCATTGCGTATTCAAACATCACACAAATAGATCTTTGGGCCACATGCAGATGGTGGTACGTAGTCCTATCACTACTAGGGAAAACCCTTGTAGTAGCTCGGGTTTTGACGCTAGCAGCAGCGCGCGATGCGGCGCTACTAGTAAGGCGCTACAACTAACTCTTAGTAGTAGCGCTGTCCGTACCCACGCTACTACTACTGACTATATCAGCAGCGCTTTTATGGAATGTGCTACTATTTGTTAGCGGTAGCGGTTTCCTAGCCCCTCGCTACTGCTATATCTTTCATCATTTTCCCAGGTTCCTACCCCGTTTCGGTGGTTTCGATCTAGATAGTAGGTACTACTAGATATCAATTTCATAAAGCATTATAGGTACTAGGTATTACTCCCTCCGTTCCAAATTACTCGTCGTTGTTCAAACCACGACGAGTAATTTGGAACAAAGGGAGTACTAGATAACAATTTCATATATAGTCAACATGCATCCTCAAGCAGTACTTGGTGATATCGACCATGATCATCATATGTAGTTCTATATGATATCGACGACGATCATCATATGTATTTCTAGATTATATCGACAACGATTATCATACGTAGTTCTAGATGATATAGCCACACACACATATGTAGTTCTAGATGATATCGAAGACGATCATCATCCTCAAGCCTGGGCGGTTGGTGTTCCTGATAGTAATTAGGATGGCCTGTCCAACACGAAGATTCTTTCCATCGAGGAATCTCTTTCACCCAACCGAGTTTAAGTGTGTGCGACCGTCCGTGTCCACGCGGTAATTACAGATTGTGACGGAGCCCCTTGCGGTAAGGCGTAGTCCAGCTGAGCCTTCTTCATCAGGCTCGATACCATAACTCACAGATAGGCTCTTTGCCAATTTTTGAAAAAGAAAAAACATATCAATTAATAAATACCTCGCACATACTCTTGCAAATAAGTATATATGGATTATCTACACTATTAATAGTTCCTTAGATTCTACACTAATAAGCATATCATCGACTAGATTCCACACAACATATCATTGGAATCTACACTAAGCATATCATCGGATAATTTACATTTGTAAGTGTAACATACCATATCATGTCGATCGACCATGGTACTTGTCAGGCGGGTCATGAATGGCACCCCGACAAAGTCAGCACGTGGCGGCATTATATCCCATAGGTTGCACACCTCCTCCTCGCTCAGCCTCGTTCTTCGAGCTATGATGGCTTCATGAAGTGGGTCCTCATCATCTTCATCGAGTGGGTCCTCATTATCTTCGTCATATTCATCATCTTCATCATCTTCCACCAGGTTGATATAAATGATAGCCAGCTTGGGTCTTTCTGCTCTGAAGGAGAATCTGATCAACTCACCACCAGTAAGACGCATGTGGGCGAGGAAACGGGCCCATCCATCTCCTCCAATTTGTGAAATATTGCGTCATTTCTCGACCTCCATAGTGTACGGCCACACAGGAGCCTCAAATGTCACAGTGTCTCCTGTCAGCTTGTTAAGTTTCAACCTCACATTGCATGGGATGATCTGTGTAAAAAAGCAAAATGACACAATGTAGGAATGCCAACACTAAAAATAAAATAGTTGTTACATTTCATATAATTTCTTACCGCCGCATGAGAAAACTCGGCTGGAAGTAGATGCCGAACAGCTTGCCAGTTGCAAGGCTGCTGGCGCACCTTGACTTGCACAATCGACATGGTGGTGGTGGTGGTGGCGCCATTTTCCTAAAGCAATATGAGGAAAGGATTAACGATCCACTTCACACGAGAACAGTAGCATGTGACTTTTTTTGGTTCTTCTTCACTTATATTTTCACAGCTAGGTGGTGCCAAATCTTCAGAGCTATCAACTAGCATACTAAATCAACTAAATCAAAATGTTTTATAAATCAACTAAATCAACTAGCCTATCAACTAGCCTACTAGATCAACTTGCCTACTAAATCAACAAAATCAAAATGTTCTAAATCAACTAGCCTACTAAATCAACTAAATCATATGAACTAAATCAAAATGTTGCATATGACCTAGCCTACTAAATCAAAATGTAGTAGGGAGGAGGGGTTGTGGATGGAGGAGGGAGGAGGGAGAAGGAGGGGCGACTGGAGGAGGGAGGAGAGAGTAGGACGGAGGAGGAAGGGCGGAGCAAGGAGGGGCCGGCCAGCGGCGAGTCCAGGGAGGACGGAGGAGGAGGGTGGTATCGAGTCTAGTGAGGAGGAGGAGGTGACGGCAGCGTAGAGGGAGGAGGGGTAGGCGACGATGGCCGACGGGGGAGGACCGGCGCGGGGGGGTTGAGGGGAGATCGAGTGAGTGTGGATCGGATAGGGAGGAGAGTGGGTGGTGAGATAGCTAGTTTTAGTAGTATCGTGGTGTACGTAAAGGTGCTACTGCTAAACTACCTAGCAGTAGCGCCCTTCTATTTAACGCGCTGCTGCTATAACTAGCTCTGTGGCGGGGTCGTTGGAATTATAGCAGTAGCGTGTCTTAGAGGTGCCGGGCTATTGCTACTTTCCTTTCAGCAGCGTGTTCTGGTGGAGCGTGCTACTGATAAATTGCAACAGTACCCTATTTTAAAACCCGCTGCTGGTAAGATCATGTGTATCGGCTTTTTCCTAGTAGTGTATATAGGATGATCACTCGCGTGCGGCGTGCACTTCGCTTCTGTGTTGGGCCTGCGAGTTCGTCGTCCATCACTTTGACCCAGCGAGGGAGAGGTATGCATTTGATGAACAAGGAGGATTAATTCTTTTAGGGCTGTGTTACTAGGTGTATATATAGTACGTGTCGAGGGGGTTGGCCAGCTTGGTCCATCACTTTCAGCGACAGCACGAGAGAGGTTAACTAATTTGACTTAGGAGGGGATTAATTTTTTGTTTGTCTTGATATAGATCATGATGTGACATTACATATATATATAATAGCGCATCTGTACACATGAATCCATCCCGCTGGATCGAAGGGAAGGGGGCAAGCACACGACACGTCATGAACGACCTCTTGCTCTGTGTGGGGACCTCTGTGATTTTCAACGCATGCACCACATCAATGTTGTGCATTGGGTCGGGTATTCAACACATATGCATGCATCACATGCCTCCATAAATATGTTCGGGACACACGCATGCAATAATGGTTGTCTTTAGACACACTCTCACTCGCTTGGTTATGGGCGGCAAGCCTATATATATCCGTGGGCCCGCGTGGACGTCCATCATTTTGACCAGCGATGAGAAAGGTTACCAGGATGGATATATTCTTCTTCTTTGCTTCAAGTTATTGTATAGTAGGTCGATCCATTCCAAGCCTAATTAAGTTTGAGCGCATGCTACGCGTCGTGAACCCTCACTCGGTGTTGGGATTTTATGGTTCCAAAGCATCGTGCCACATCAAATTTTCGCATTGGGTATTCAAACACCACACACACCACTTCCATATACATACTTGGGCCACATGCACAGAGTGGGTTTGTCTTCATACAATACTCCCTCGCGAGGTTATCAACGACAAGCTAGCCCATTTTGCAGGCCATGTGGACGTCCATCACTTGAACCAACAACGAGCGGGGAGAGGTTGTACAACCAAGTGGGATTCTGCTTGGTCTGTGTTATAGTATGTCTTGGTGAAATGCCCTCCCCCCGACGTGTGTGTGGGGGGCTACTTCGCCCTACCTGGAACCTCTGTGGGGTCGGGGAAGTCCGATTAATTTGCAAGGCACACGTGCCACATCAAAAGTTGTGAATGGTTTTAAATATCACACACCACACCCTATTCATACATATAGTAGGGCCACCCGCATGTGGTTTGTATGTGGTCCCACCCATCTCGCGCCACAAGCACATATTTGTGGGTTGGCACACAGTCCACCTTTGTCGGGAAGCAAAAGCGAAAGGGGAAGTTTGACACACAGTCAACATTTGTGGTCCACCTTTTAAACCGTTAAAAATTTAGCGACCCTTAACTAGTTCTGTGGCGACCCTTAAAATTTTTGCGACCCTTAACTAGTATATATGGACTCCTATAGGTTTTGTATTACGGTAGGCTGAGATTTCAGACCTACCTATTTGGGGGCATACATTGATAGCTAGGATTCCCTTACCGTCGACACGAAGTGGGGTTCGTAGGGGGTGGCTGACTAGCAATACTATGCTTTTGTGCGACAAGTGCCAAATCAAAGTTGTGCATTGGGTATTCAAACATCAAATCACCCTTTTCATACATATATTTGGTCCACATGCAAGTGTGTTCGTGTTCTGACCCTCTCCCACGTTATTCCTTTTGCCAAATTTATAAACAGCAGACGAGTTGGAAATAGAAACCGTTTGCGATTGGGTACGCAATAGCTACGGTTCGGTTAGACTACCCGTGTGCCACGCTCGTGCCCTACAGTCGCTCACATCATCATAGTAGACTGGGATCCACGAGGCTTGCCTCTCGGTCTCGAAAATATCTACTGCCTCGTAATCTCGAAAATATCTACTGCCTGGAAGGTTTTAATGTTTGATAGCACATGATTAGTATGTGCGGACCCTGTGCGATGTCTGTTACTCCAGGTTTGCTTCAGTCCCTTGATTCAAATTTTCAGTAACCCGGCATTTTAGTCCTGCCTCTGCATCCCTCGCAATCTCAAAAATATCTGCTCGCCCTTGATCCAAATTTTCAGTAGCCCCACCTTTTAACTCCCGTCTAGTAAAATTTTCAATTGCCACGGTATTTCCTCAAACACCACCTTGCCCCCCTTCCACACACACACACCACACACTCCTCAAAACCTCCGCTCACACAGACACACACCATCCCCGAAACCATTAGTAGGTCACCACCATCGCCGCCACCTCCATCCTCAACCTCTGCCTGTGTGCCAGGGAGATCAAGGAGCCAATGGCCAAAAAGAGGTTTGTCGCGGCCTCTTCGCCCGACACCGGCGAGGTGTCTGCCGAGGTGTCCCTGTCGTCCTCCGCGGGCTCTTTATCGATCCACCTTCGCCGGTCCCTCGATCCTCATGCCGCCATGACCCTACGCCGGTTCGAGGACTTTCCCGTCCTCCCTCGGACCCGGCAGCCGACAAGTACTACCTCGGGTTCCGGCAGAGGCGATGGGGGACGTGGGTCACCGAGATTACAAATCGGGACACCCACACCTGCCGGTGGATCGGTAGCTTCCACACGGCCGAGCTCGCTGTCATGGAGTATGACCGCTGGCAGGTCCGCTACCACGGCGCGCTGGCTAGGCTCAATTTCGCATTCGGCACAAGTCCGGTCGACCTCATTCCACCAGAGCCAGGGGTGGTGAGCTTGGCTATGGCACGAGAGGACCGCGAGGCGTGAGAGCGCCTAGAGGCCGAGGCCGCCGACGAGGCCTACATGCAAGACCTCCGCCGGCAGCACCCGGAGCTCATGAAGGCGGAGCGGGTGATCATTGCCGGCGCGGAGGGCGGCTGGGTTATCCCGCTCTCCTCCGATGACAAGGTCGAAGGAGGCGAGTACGGCGGCACGGAGGGTGTCGATGTGGGCGGCGAGGACGAGGAGATCAACGTCGACGAGTGGACAAGTGTCTTCCCCAATGACCTCGACGACAGCACCGGCTCGGACCCGGCTCACGGCACACCGTACCTGACGAGGAAGGATTGGCTTGACTTCTACTTCGACTGAAAGTAGTTTAGCTTAGTTTAAATTTATGTTTTATGTTCGGTTATGCAAAACTATCTATGTTTATGTTTGAATGCATGCTACTTCCGGTTGAACCTGCTTTGAACTTGATCAAATTGAAGTTTGCAACATTAAGTTTAAGGGATCAACTAGAAACGGCTAGAGATGGCCATAAGGCTAGAGATGGCCTTATGGCTAGAGATGGGATAGAGGGAGTGTTGTACTACATCATTTTGCAATTGTTGGTTAGATTCTAATATTAACTTGGTGCTTTTAGGTACATATGTCATTGCGAAAGATCTACACTTCGACCCTTTCTGCGTATGGGGCAATGAGATATTCATGAACCTGCATCAAGTGAGGAAACTGATAAAGATTGTTATTAAATGGGTCAACAAATGTCAATCAAACTATTTTTTTACACTTTATGCAAGACAACAGTGAACTGCAGGATGGTAAGTAAGAACCCCGTAGCCTTCTTTTTAATGCATATAATGAGTTGTGTTAGATGACAATGTCTGAATCTTTTTTCCTTTACAGTGGATCCTGAAGCAGTTTACTCAAGATTACCTCTCAAACTACATGATTGGCGGTCGGCCATCACAAGGGGGTGTACTAGAGTCGTACGTGCCTTCCGCATCCAGGAGAGCAAAATAGGGCCATTCCGGTTCACCTTGTTCAGCAACCAGAATGTCGGTCGCCTCTTTCTTTACCATCTGTAATAGTACAAGTGTAGAACCCTGGTTCATCATTCTTTATTTGGTGCTTATGTAATTCTTAAACATATGTACCTGTGAATCGAATAATGCATTGGCTGTTTGAACCTGATGGATATGAATAAGGCTATAGCCTACTTTCAAGTTTAAATTAGGGTGAAATTATGGTGTGCAGGTTATTACGGTGCACACGGTTAATAAAGCACAGCGTGTGCGATATATATCCTAATCCGACAGGGTTCAAGGAGAGGAAACGTGTGTAGCAATGCATATAGTTATCGCTTGCAAAGCGTGTGTGATGTCAGACACTATCACATATGGTGCGGGAAAACTAAATGTGTGTGATTGTCTACCTATTGTACACGGTTTATAATCATGAACTATTTATGATGTGCAAGGCATCGTAAACGTAGAGCCAGTTTGGTACGTGCCTGAAAAATTCACGTGCCTAGAATCTGCCTGGTTTTAGATAAAACCACAAAACTCCGACTGCGATGGCAATGCAAGCACAACTAGCAAGGATGAAGCGTTTGGGATATTCGAGATATCAAAAATGGTTATATCGGGGCAACTGTATGCATCAAGGCTCCCTATCCCCGGCGGTTTCTGGGTCGTGTGGGAAGGACCCCCTATCGCCCACACTCACTTGGCGACGGTTCCAAATGTCATCGCGGAAAGGGGTTAAAAACCATTTGTATAGCACCGACGCGTACTAGTGCTCTCTTTTAAGTACTTTCTTATTATATCTTTATTTCCTCTAGAGTACATCTATATCCACAACAAAACAGTAAGACAAGTAGATTGCATATCTTTGTAGTTATTAATGATTAGTAGGAAATTTGATGTGATATTCAAAGAGAATATGAGAATATGAACTTTAAAATCAGGACATAATGTGTGTAAAATTCACCCATCAGAAGTCAGATGGCGTGGTCGGTTGCTTCTCAAGCTAAACGGTGGCATGGAGGCCCAAAGGTTCATGTCCGCAGCAGCAGGACAATTGAAGCTCGCAGCGACGCAACGGCAGTGGTGGTTGGTCAATGCATGATTTTGTGTACCTATGTGTGGTTTTACTGGTGCCAGGGTAGAAGTTCTTGATGGGCCAGATCCAGCCCTCCTGATTCGACCAAGGGGAAACCCTCAAGGCCCATTTTTCCCAACCCTAGATCTAGCCCCACAGACACATCGTAACCCAAAGACCATCACTGTACGTCGACGGCCCTCACACCTGGTCTGAGCACGCCCCTACCCGACGCCAGGTAGAAGTAGACACGCACAGTCTGAAGCCGCCGCATCTGTAGATCCGGATGCCATCGCCCCGAGCATGGCAGGTCCCACATGCTGCCACTAGTAGAAAACAGGGCATACGTTCGGGGAGATAAGCCTATTAGTCCCAGTTCGGTCACGAACCGGGAACCATGGGCCCATTGGTGCCGGTTCGTGAGGTCAGGGGCCTGCCGGGCCTCGTGGGGGCATTGGTCCCGGTTTGTCTGACACCTTTGGTCCCGGTTGGTGGGACGAACAGGGACCAATGGGCCTTGCTCCTGGCCCACCACCATTGGCCCCGGTTGGTGCCCTGAACCGGGTCCCAAGGTTTGCCTTTAGAATCGGTTCAAGGCATGAACCGGGACCAATGAACCGGCCTGGGGAGAGGGCTTTTTTGTGTAAAACATCAAAAGCAAAAAGAATTTTCATAAAGCAAATAAAAATAGCAAAAAAGAAAAGAAAAAAAATAAGTAGAAACAAAATAAACTTTAATAAAGTAAAATAAACAAACTTTAATAAAATAAATAAAAATAGCAACAGTAAGTAGAAACAAAATAAAATAAAAAAAGCAAAAAAGAAAGAATTTTCATAAAATAAATAAAAAAGAAAAAAGAAAAGGAAATAAATAAGTAGAAACAAAATAAACTTTAACAAATAAGTAAAAACAAAGAATTTTCAAAACATTAAAAGCAAAAAGAATTTTCATAAAGAATTTTTTTGTTGGAAACTTTAATAGCAAAAGGAATTATCATAAAGAATTTTTTGTTAGAAACTAAAATAACAAAAAAATTGAATATAATGATAAAACACAGTAATATTAAATAGCAGGAAAAAGAATCACTCAAAAATCTATTTTTATAGTAAAGTTATTCAAAAACTAGTGATTCACACAAATTTCAAAAAATTCAAATTGGAAAACAAATGGCACTAACAGAAAGTTTATAGTTTTTATTACCTAAAAGTAAAAAGTAATTAAACAAATAAAGCAAAAAATAAAAGAAAATAAATAATGCAAAAAACAAAAGAAAAAACTGGAAAAAATAAAAAAATGCCACCTACTCGGCCGCCACGGCCTGAATACGACTAGAAACCCAACAAGCCAGGTGGGCCAGGATTCAGGCCTGCAGAAGACCTAGTAGGCCCACAAGCATGTGCAAAGAGGTTAGGCCCATAAGCCTGCTTTAGAGAGGTGCTCAACAGCTCCGGGGCACCGCACCTTATAAACAGGTGCGGCTCTCTCTCAGCTAGCGAGGTGGGACTAAACTCCCACCACCACGACATTGTGCAAGGCCTACTGGTCTCGGCTGGTGGCACGAACCGGGACCAATGCCCCCCTTTGGTCCCGGTTCCTGGCTCCAACCAGGACTAATGCCCCCCCCCCCTTTAGTCCCGGTTGGTGCCACCAGCCAGGACCAAAGGCCTCTGCTTCCCGCCCTTTGGGCTGCTGAAAAGAGACCTTTGGTCCCGGTTGGTGGTACCAACCGGGACTAAAGGGGGGCATTAGTCCCGGTTGGTGCCACCAACCAGGACTAAAGGCTTTGCTATATAAGATGACACTTAGGAAATTTTCACTTCTCATCTCGCACAGTTGCCCCCGATGACGCCGACGACATCGACGCCGCCAGGCTGCCCGACGCCATTGTCGTCGCCGCCCCGCGCAGTTAGGCTGCCCCGACGCCGCCCGCCGCCCCTGCTGTCACCGTCGCCCTCGCCAGTCGTCGCCAAGGCTCGCCCCCGCCGTCGCCGTCGCCTCGGGGAAGCACCACGCCGGCGCCCGCGCCCCCTTCGTCCTCGATCTCGCCGTCCCCAACCTCGTTGTCCCCAACCTCGCCGTTGACCACGCTGTGAGCCCCTGCCACCTCCCCTTTCCTTCTCATCGCCGTCCCCGCATGCCACCCATAAGCGCCACCGCCAACCATCATCGCCGTCCCCGACCTCGCCGTCGCCGACCATCGGCGGCCTGTTTTTTTGTTACGATGTATGTATGTATGTTCTATGTATATGTTGTATAATGCTCTTTTTTGCATTTTTTTGGTTAATATTGTAGAATATGAACATTTGGAATATGTATGTATGTTCATACGCAAAGAAAAAGGTCTATTTTCTTGGTGATATGTATATGTTCATATGCTCATTTAAGAAAATGTTCATATATGTTACATTTAAGAAAAAAAGTAAATGTATGTATGTTCATATGCAAAGAATATGCAAAGAATTTTTTTGGCTGAAATGAGATGTATATGAGATGTTTTGTGGAGACGAGATGTGATATACCCCCTTCCAGGTAACTTCGACATGAGGGGGGTTGATATACCTCCTCCTCGATCATGACGACATGAGGGGGGTGGGGGTCGATATACCCCCTCCCCGATAACTTCGACATGAGGGGGGTGGGGGTTGTTGGGGAACGTTGCAGAAAATAAAAAAGTTCTACGCTTTCACCAAGATCAATCTATGAGTTCATCTAGAAACGAGAGAGAGGAGTGCATCTACATACCGTTGTAGATCGCGAGCGGAAGCGTTCAAGAGAACCAGGTTGAGGGAGTCGTACTCGTCGTGATCGAAATCATCGGAGATCCTAGTGCCGAATGGACGGCACCTCCGCGTTCAACACACGTACGGTCAGGGAGACGTCTCCTCCTTCTTGATGCAGCAAGGGGGAAGGAGAGGTTGATGAAGATCCAGCAGCACGATCGCGTGGTGGTGGATGCAGCAGCGATCTCGACAGGGCTTCGCCAAGCGTCTGCGAGAGGGAGAGGTGTAGCAAAGGGAGAGGGAGGCGCCAAGAGCATGGGTGCGGCTGCCCTCCCTCCCCCCTCTTTATATAGGGCCCCTAGGGGGCGCCGTCCCTAGGAGATAGGATCTCCAAGGGGGGGCAGCGGCCAAGGGGGTGGCTTGCCCCCCAAGGCAAGTGGAGGTGCCCCCCACCCCTAGGGTTTCCAACCCTAGGCGCATGGGGGGCCAAGGGGGGTGCACCAGCCCACCAGGGGCTGGTTCCCCTCCCACTTCAGCCCATGGGGCCCTTCGGGATAGGTGGCCCCACCCGGTGGACCCCCAGGACCCTTCCGGTGGTCCCGGTACAATACCGATAACCCCCGAAACTTTCCCGATGGCTGAAACTTCACTTCCTATATATAATTCTTTACCTCCGGACCATTCTGGAACTCCTCGTGACGTGCGGGATCTCATCCGGGACTCCGAACGACTTTCGGTTTACTGCATACTCATATCTCTACAACCCTAGCGTCACCGAACCTTAAGTGTGTAGACCCTACGGGTTCGAGAGACATGCAGACATGACCGAGACTCCTCTCCGGTCAATAACCAACAGTAGGATCGGGATACCCATGTTGGCTCTCACATGCTCCTCGATGATCTCATCGGATGAACCACGATGTCGAGGACTCAAGCAATCCCGTATACAATTCCCTTTGTCAATCGGTACGTTACATGCTCGAGATTCGATCGTCGGTATCCCAATACCTCGTTTAATCTCGTTGCCGGCAAGTCACTTTACTCGTACCGTAATGCATGATCCCGTGACCAGACACTTGATCACATTGAGCTCATTATGATGATGCATTACCGAGTGGGCCCGGAGATACCTCTCCATCATACGGAGTGACAAATCCCAGTCTCGATTCATGCCAACCCAACAGACACTTTCGGAGATACCCGTAGTGCACCTTTATAGTCACCCAGTTACTTGTGACGTTTGGCACACCCAAAGCACTCCTACAGTATCCGGGAGTTGCAAAATCTCATGGTCTAAGGAAATGATACTTGACATTTGGAAAGCTCTAGCTAAACAAACTACGCGATCTTTGAGCTATGCTTAGGATGTTGGAAATATGCCCTAGAGGCAATAATAAAAGTATTATTATTATATTTCCTTGTTCATGATAATTGTCTTTTATTCATGCTATAACTGTATTATCCGGAAATCGTAATACACGTGTGAATACATAGACCACAATATGTCCCTAGTGAGCCTCTAGTTGACTAGCTCGTTATGATCAATAGATAGTCATGGTTTCCTGGCTATGGACATTGGATGTCGTTGATAACGGGATCACATCATTAGGAGAATGATGTGATGGACAAGACCCAATCCTAAGACTAGCACAAAAGATCGTGTAGTTCATTTGCTAGAGCTTTGCCAATGTCAAGTATCTCTTCCTTTGACCATGAGATCGTGTAACTCCTGGATACCATAGGAGTGCTTTGGGTGTATCAAACGTCACAACGTAACTGGGTGACTATAAAGGTGCACTACAGGTATCTCCGAAAGTATCTATTGTTTTATGCGGATCGAGACTGGGATTTGTCACTCCGTGTAAACGGAGAGGTATCTCTGGGCCCACTCGGTAGGACATCATCATATGCGCAATGTGACCAAGGAGTTGATCACGGGATGATGTGTTACGGAACGAGTAAAGTGACTTGCCGGTAACGAGATTGAACAAGGTATTGGATACCGACGATCGAATCTCGGGCAAGTAACATACCGATAGACAAAGGGAATTGAATACGGGATTGATTAAGTCCTTGACATTGTGGTTCATCCGATGAGATCATCATGGAACATGTGGGAGCCATCATGGGTATCCAGATCCCGCTGTTGGTTATTGACCGGAGAACATCTCGGTCATGTCTACATGTCTCCCGAACCCGTAGGGTCTACACACTTAAGGTTCGATGACGCTAGGGTTATAAAGGAAGTTTGTATGTGGTTACCAAATGTTGTTCGGAGTCCCGGATGAGATCCCGGACGTCACGAGGAGTCCCGGAATGGTCCGGAGGTAAAGATTTATATATGGGAAGTCCTATTTTGGCCACCGGAAAATGTTCGGGATTTTTCGGTATTGTACCGGGAAGGTTCTAGAAGGTTCCGGAGTGGGGCCCACCTGCATGGGGGGACCCACATGGACGTGGGTAGTGGGGGCAAGGCCCCACACCCCTGGTCAAGGCGCACCAAGATCCCCCCTTAGAAGGAATAAGATCATATCCCGAAGGGATAAGATCAAGATCCCTAAAAAGGGGGGATAACAATCGGTGGGGAAGGAAATAATGAGATTTCTTTCCTCCCACCTTGGCCAACGCCCCAATGGACTTGGAGGGCAAGAAACCAGCCCCTCCACCCCTATATATAGTGGGGAGGCGCATGGGAGCTATACACGAAGTTCTGGCACAGCCCTACCTCTCTCCCTACTCCTCCTCTCCCATGGTGCTTGGCGAAGCCCTGCTGGATTGCCACGCTCCTCCACCACCACCACGCCGTTGTGCTGCTGTTGGATGGAGTCTTCCTCAACCTCTCCCTCTCTCCTTGCTGGATCAAGGCGTGGGAGACGTCACCGGGCTGTACGTGTGTTGAACGCGGAGGTGCCGTCCGTTCGGCACTAGGATCATCGGTGATTTGAATCACGACGAGTACGACTCCATCAACCCCGTTCACTTGAACGCTTCCGCTTAGCAATTTACAAGGGTATGTAGATGCACTCTCTTTCTACTCGTTGCTGGTCTCTCCATAGATAGATCTTGGTGACACGTAGGAAAATTTTGAATTTCTGCTACGTTCCCCTACAGTGGTATAAGAGCTAGGTCTATTGCGTAGATTCTTTGCACGAGTAGAACACAAAGTAGTTGTGGGCGTTGATGTTGTTCAATATGCTTACCGTTACTAGTCCAATCTTCTTTCGACGGTATTGTGGGATGAAGCGGCCCGGACCGACCTTACACGTACTCTTACGTGAGACAGGTTCCACCGATTGACATGCACTTGGTGCATAAGGTGGCTAGCGGGTGCCAGTCTCTCCCACTTTAGTCGGAACGGATTCGATGAAAAGGGTCCTTATGAAGGGTAAATAGCAATTGGCATATCACGTTGTGGTCTTGCGTAGGTAAGAAACGTTCTTGCTAGAAACCCATAGCAGCCACGTAAAACATGCAACAACAATTAGAGGACGTCTAACTTGTTTTTGCAGGGTATGCTATGTGATGTGATATGGCCAAGAAGAATGTGATGAATGATATGTGATGTATGAGATTGATCGTGTTCTTGTAATAGGATTCACGACTTGCATGTCGATGAGTATGACAACCGGCAGGAGCCATAGGAGTTGTCTTTATTTATTGTATGACCTGCGTGTCATTGAAGAACGCCATGTAAACTACTTTACTTTATTGCTAAACGCGTTAGTCATAGAAGTAGAAGTAGTCGTTGGCGTGACAACTTCATGAAGACACGATGATGGAGATCATGATGATGGAGATCATGGTGTCGTGCCGGTGACGATGATGATCATGGAGCCCCGAAGATGAAGATCAAAAGGAGAAAAATGATATTGGCCATATCATGTCACTATTTGATTGCATGTGATGTTTATCATGTTTATGCATCTTGTTTGCTTAGGACGACGGTAGTAAATAAGATGATCCCTTACAAAATTTCAAGAAGTGTTCTCCCCTAACTGTGCACCGTTGCTACGGTTCGTCGCTTCTAAGCACCATGTGATGATTGGGTGTGATGGATTCTTACGTTCACATACAACGGGTGTAAGACAGTTTTACACAGCGAAAACACTTAGGGTTAACTTGACGAGCCTAGCATGTGCAGACATGGCCTCGGAACATGGAGACCGAAAGGTCGAGCATGAGTCGTATGGTAGATACGATCAACATGAAGATGTTCACCGATGATGACTAGTCCGTCTCACGTGATGATCGGACACGGCCTAGTTGACTCGGATCATGTGATCACTTAGATGACCAGAGGGATGTCTATCTAAGTGGGAGTTCATAAGATGAACTTAATTATCCTGAAATAGTCAAAAGACCTTTTGCAAATTATGTCGTAAGCTCGCGCTTTAGTTCCACTGTTTAGATATGTTCCTAGAGAAAATATAGTTGAAAGTTGATAGTAGCGATTATGCGATCAGTAGAAAGCATATGTCCTTAATGCACCGCTCAGTGTGCTGAACCCCAACGTCGTTTGTCGATGTTGCGAACATCGGACATACACGTTTTGATAACTACGTGATAGTTCAATTAAATGGTTTAAGTAGAGGCACCAAAGACGTTTTCGAAACGTCGCGGAACATATGAGATGTTTCGAGGGCTAAAATTGGGATTTCAGGCTCGTGCCCACGTCAAGAGGTATAAGACCTCCGACGATTTTCTTAGCCTGCAAACTAAGGGAGAAAAGCTAAATCGTTGAGCTTGTGCTCAGATTGTCTGAGCACAACAATCACTTGAATCGAGTGGGAGTTGATCCTCCAGATGAGATAGTGATGTTTCCCCAAAGTCATTGCCATCAAGCTGCTAGAGCTTCGTGATTAACTATAACATATCAGGGATAGATATGATGATCCTTGAAATATTCATGATGTTTGACACCGCGAAAGTAGAAATCAAGAAGGAGCATCAATTGTTGATGGTTGGTGAAACCACTAGTTTCAAGAAGGGCAAGGGAACAAAGGGATACTTCATGAAACGGCAATTCAGCTGCTGCTCTAGTGAAGAAACCCAAGGTTGAACCCAAACCCGAGACTAAGTGCTTCTGTAATAAGGGGAACAACCACTGGAGCAGCATTACCCTAGATACTTGGTAGATGAGAAGGCTGGCAAGGTCGATAGAAGTATATTGGATATACATTATGTTAATGTGTACTTTACTAGTACTCCTAGTAGCACCAGGGTATTGGATACCGGTTCGGTTGCTAAGTGTTAGTAACTCGAAATAAAAGCTACGGAATAAAAGGAGACTAGCTAAAGGTGAGCTGACGATATATGTTGGAAGTGTTTCCAAGGTTGATATGATCAAGCATCGCACGCTCCCTCTACCACCGAGATTGGTGTTTGCGTTGAGCATAGACATGATTGGATTATGTCTATCGCAATACGGTTATTCATTTAAGGAGAATAATGGTTACTCTATTTTTGAATAATACCTTCAATGGTCTTGCACCTAAAGGAATGGTTTATTGAATCTCGGTCGTAGTGATACACATTTTCATGCCAAAAGATATAAGATAGTAATGATAGTACCACTTACTTGTGGCACTGCCATGTAAGTCATAATGGTATAAAACGCATGAAGAAGCTCCATGTTGATGGATCTTTGGACTCACTCGTTTTTGAAAAGTTTGAGACATGCGAACCATGTCTATTGGTGTATATGCATGAAGAAACTCCATGCAAATGGATCGTTCGGACTCACTTGATTTTGAATCACTTGAGATATGCAAATCATACCACATGGGCAAGATGACTGAAAAGCCTCATTTCAGTAAGATGGAAGAAGATAGCAACTTGTTGGAAGTAACACATTTTGATGTGTGCAGTAGAATGAGTGCTGAGGCATGCAGTGAATATCATTATGTTCTTACTTCACAGATGATTCGAGTAAATGTTGAGTATATTTACTTGATGAAACACAAGTCTGAATTATTGAATGGTTCAAGTAATTTCAGAGTGAAGTAGCAGATCATTGTGACAAGAGGATAAAATGTCTATGATATGATCATAGAGATGAATATCTAAGTTACGAGTTTTGGCACACAATTAAGACATTGTGGAAATTGTTTCGCAATTAATACCGCCTGGAACACCATAATGTGATGGTGTGTCCGAACATCATAGTTGCACCCTATTGGATATGGTGCGTACCATGATGTCTCTTATCGAATTACCACTATCGTTCATGGGTTAGGCATTAGAGACAACCACATTCACTTTAAATAGGGCACCACGTAATTCCGATGAGATGACACCGTATGAATTATGGTTTAGAGAAACCTAAGTTGTCGTTTCTTAAAAGTTTGTGGCTGCGACGCTTATATGAAAAAGTTTCAGGTTGATAAGCTCGAACCCAAAGCGGATAAAATGCATCTTCATAGGAAACCCAAAACAGTTGGGTATACCTCCTAATTCAGATCCGAAAGCAATATGGATTGTTTCTAGAATCGGGTCCTTTCTCGAGGAAAAGTTTCTCTCAAAAGAATTGAGTGGGAGGATGGTGGAGACTTGATGAGGTTATTGAACCGTCTCTTCAACTAGTGTGTGACAGGGCACAGGGAGTAGTTCCTGTGGCACCTACACCAATTGAAGTGGAAGCTTATGATATTGATCATGAAACTTCGGATCAAGTCACTCCCAAACCTCGTAGGATGACAAGGATGCGTACTACTTCAGAGTGGTACGTAATCCTGTCTTGAAGGTCATGTTGCTAGACAACAATGAACCTACGAGCTATGAAGAAGCGATGGTGGGCCCGGATTCCGATAAATGGCTTGAGGCCATAAAATCCGAGAGAGGATCCATGTATGAAAACAAAGTGTAGACTTTGGCAGAACGGCTCGATGGTCGTAAGGCTAATGAGTACAGATGGATTTCAAAAGGAAGACGGACAATGATGGTAAATGTCACCATTAAGAAAGCTCGACTTGTCGTTAAGATGTTTTCCGACAAGTTCAAGGAGTTGACTACGATGAGATTTTCTCACTCGTAGCGATGCTAAGAGTCTGTTGGAATTATATTAGCGATTACTGCATTATTTATGAAATCTTGCAGATAGGATGTCAAAACATTGTTTCCTCGACAATTTTAATGAGGAAAGGTTGTATGTGATACAACCGGAAGGTTTTGTCAATCCCGAAAGATGCTAATAAGTATGCAAAGCTCCAGCAATCCTTCTAAGGACTGGAGTGAGCATCTCGGAGTTGGAATGTATGCTTTGATGATGATCAAAAATTTTGGGTTTGTACAAAGTTTATGAGAAACTTGTATTTCCAAAGAAGTGAGTGGGAGCACTATAGAATTTCTGATGAGTATATGTTGTTGACATATTGTTGATCAGAAATGACGTAGAATTTCTGGAAAGCATATAGGGTTATTTTGAAAGTGTTTTTCAATGGAAAGCATGGATTAAGCTACTTGAACATTGAGCATCAAGATCTATAAGGATAGATCAAAATGCTTAATAATACTTTCAAATGAGCACATACCTTGACATGATCTTGAAGGTGTTCAAGATGGACCATTCAAAGAAGGAGTTCTTGCCTGAGTTGTAAGGTACGAAGTTAAGACTTAAAGCTCGACCACGGCAGAATAGAGAGAAAGGACGAAGGTCGTCCCCTATGCTTAAGACGTAGGCTCTTCAGTATGCTATGCTGTGTACCGCACCTGAAGTGTGCCTTGCCATGAGTCAGTCAAGGGGTACAAGAGTGATCCAAGAATGGCTCACAGGACAGCGGTCAAAGTTATCATTAGTAACTAGTGGACTAAGGAATTTTCTTGATTATGGAGGTGGTAAAAGAGTTCGTCGTAAAGGTTACGACGATGCAAGCTTGACACCTATCCGGATAGCTCTGAGTAGAGAGACCAGATACATATAATGGACCAATAATTTAGAATAGCTCCAAGTAGAACAGTTGTTTGGAATAGCTCCAAATAGAGCGTGGTAGCTGCATCTAGGAGATGACATAGAGATTTGTAAAGCACACACGGATCTGAAAGGTTCAGACCCGTTGACTAAAACCTCTCTCACAAGCAACATGATCAAACATAAAACTCATTGAGTGTTAATCACATAGTGATGTGAACTAGACTACTGACTCTAGTAAACTCTTGGGTATTAGTCACATGGCGATGTGACCTGTGAGTGTTAATCACATGGCGATGTGAACTAGATTATTGACTCTAGTGCAAGTGGGAGACTGTTGGAAATATGCCCTAGAGGCAATAATAAAAGTATTATTATTATATTTCCTTGTTCATGATAATTGTCTTTTATTCATGCTATAACTGTATTATCCGGAAATCGTAATACACGTGTGAATACATAGACCACAATATGTCCCTAGTGGGCCTCTAGTTGACTAGCTCGTTGTGATCAACAGATAGTCATGGTTTCCTGGCTATGGACATTGGATGTCGTTGATAACGGGATCACATCATTAGGAGAATGATGTGATGGACAAGACCCAATCCTAAGACTAGCACAAAAGATCGTGTAGTTCATTTGCTAGAGCTTTGCCAATGTCAAGTATCTCTTCCTTCGACCATGAGAGCGTGTAACTCCTGGATACCGTAGGAGTGCTTTGGGTGTATCAAACGTCACAACGTAACTGGGTGACTATAAAGGTGCACTACAGGTATCTCCAAAAGTATCTATTGTTTTATGCGGATCGAGACTGGGATTTGTCACTCCGTGTAAACGGAGAGGTATCTCTGGGCCCACTCGGTAGGACATCATCATATGCGCAATGTGACCAAGGAGTTGATCACGGGATGATGTGTTACGGAACGAGTAAAGTGACTTGCCGGTAACGAGATTGAACAAGGTATTGGATGCCGACGATCGAATCTCGGGCAAGTAAAATACCGATAGACAAAGGGAATTGAATACGGGATTGATTAAGTCCTTGACATCGTGGTTCATCCGATGAGATTATCGTGGAACATGTGGGAGCCATCATGGGTATCCAGATCCCGCTGTTGGTTATTGACCGGAGAACGTCTCGGTCATGTCTGCATGTCTCCCGAACCCGTAGGGTCTACACACTTAAGGTTCGATGACGCTAGGGTTATAAAGGAAGCTTGTATGTGGTTACCGAATGTTGTTCGGAGTCCCGGATGAGATCCCGGACGTCACGAGGAGTTCCGGAATGGTCCGGAGGTAAAGATTTATATATGGGAAGTCCTATTTTGGTCACCGGAAAAGTTTCGGGCGATATCGGTATTGTACCGGGACCACCGGGAGGGTCCCGGGGGTCCACCAAGTGGGGCCACCAACCCCGGAGGGCTGCATGGGCCATGTGTGGGAGGGAACCAGCCCCAGGTGGGCTGGTGCGCCCCCCACAAGGGGCCCAAGGCGCAGGGGAGAGTGGGAGGGGGCAAACCCTAGGGCAGATGGGCCCTAAGGCCCATGCTCCCTGCGCCTCCCTCTCCTCCCCCTCTTGGCCGCCTCCCCAATTCCCATCTAGGGCTGGCCGCACCCCTTGGGGGTGGGAAACCCTAGAAGGGGGCGCAGCCCCCTCTCCCCTATAAATAGTGAGGCCTAGGGGCTGCCCAGAGACAGACAGAATACACAGGAGTTCTCTCCCTCTTGGTGCAGCCCTACCCCTCTCCCTCCTCCTCTTCTCCCATGGTGCTTGGCGAAGCCCTGCGGGATTGCCACGCTCCTCCACCACCACCACGCCGTTGTGCTGCTGTTGGATGGAGTCTTCCTTAACCTCTCCCTCTCTCCTTGCTGGATCAAGGCGTGGGAGACGTCACCGGGCTGTACGTGTGTTGAACGCGGAGGTGCCGTCCGTTCGGCACTTGATCATCGGTGATCTGAATCACGACGAGTACGACTCCATCAACCCCGTTCACTTGAACGCTTCCGCTTAGCAATCTACAAGGGTATGTAGATGCACTCTCTTTCTACTCGTTGCTAGTCTCTCCATAGATAGATCTTGGTGTTACGTAGGAAAATTTTGAATTTCTGCTACGTTCCCTAACAGTGGTATCAGAGCTAGGTCTATTGCGTAGATTCTTTGCACGAGTAGAACACAAAGTAGTTGTGGGCGTTGATGTTGTTCAATATGCTTACCGTTACTAGTCCAATCTTGTTTCGACGGTATTGTGGGATGAAGCGGCCCGGACCGACCTTACACGTACTCTTACGTGAGACAGGTTCCACCGATTGACATGCACTTGGTGCATAAGGTGGCTAGCGGGTGCCAGTCTCTCCCACTTTAGTCGGAACGGATTCGATGAAAAGGGTCCTTATGAAGGGTAAATAGCAATTGGCATATCATGTTGTGGTTTTGCGTAGGTAAGAAACGTTCTTGCTAGAAACCCATAGCAGCCACGTAAAACATGCAAACAACAATTAGAGGACGTCTAACTTGTTTTTGCAGGGTATGCTATGTGATGTGATATGGCCAAAAGGATGTGATGAATGATATATGTGATGTATGAGATTGATCATGTTCTTGTAATAGGATTCACGACTTGCATGTCGATGAGTATGACAACCGGCAGGAGCCATAGGAGTTGTCTTTATTTTTTGTATGACCTGCGTGTCATTGAAGAACGCCATGTAACTTACTTTACTTTATTGCTAAATGCGTTAGTCATAGAAGTAGAAGTAGTCATTGGCGTGACAACTTCATGAAGACACGATGATGGAGATCATGATGATGGAGATCATGGTGTCATGCCGGTGACAAGATGATCATGGAGCCCCGAAGATGGAGATCAATGGAGCTATATGATATTGGCCATATCATGTCACAACTATATAATTGCATGTGATGTTTATTATGATTATGCATCTTGTTTACTTAGGACGACGGTAGTAAATAAGATGATCCCTTACAAAATTTCAAGAAGTGTTCTCCCCTAACTGTGCACCATTGCTACAGTTCGTCGCTTCTAAGCACCACGTGATGATCGGGTGTGATGGATTCTTACGTTCACATACAACGGGTGTAAGACAGATTTACACACGCGAAAACACTTAGGGTTAACTTGACGAGCCTAGCATGTACAGACATGGCCTCGGAACACGGAGACCGAAAGGTCGAGCATGAGTCGTATAGTAGATACGATCAACATGAAGATGTTCACCGACGTTGGCTAGTCCGTCTCACGTGATGATCGGACACGGCCTAGTTGACTCGGATCATGTGATCACTTAGATGACCAGAGGGATGTCTATCTAAGTGGGAGTTCATAAGATGAACTTAATTATCCTGAACATAGTCAAAAGACCTTTAGCAAATTATGTCGTAGCTCGCGCTATAGTTCTACTGTTTTAGATATGTTCCTAGAGAAATTATAGTTGAAAGTTGATAGTAGCGATTATGCGATCAGTAGAAAGCTTATGTCCTTAATGCACCGCTTAGTGTGCTGAACCCCAAACGTCGTTTGTGGATGTTGCGAACATCGGACATACACGTTTTGATAACTACGTGATAGTTCAGTTGAATGGTTTAAGTAGAGGCACCAAAGACGTTTTCGAAACGTCGCGGAACATATGAGATGTTTCGAGGGCTGAAATTGGGATTTCAGGCTCGTGCCCACGTCAAGAGGTATGAGACCTCCGGCGATTTTCTTAGCCTGCAAACTAAGGGAGAAAAGCTCAATCGTTGAGCTTGTGCTCAGATTGTCTGAGCACAACAATCACTTGAATCGAGTGGGAGTTGATCTTCCAGATGAAATAGTGATAGTTTCTCCGAAGTCATTACCACCAAGCTGCTAGAGCTTCGTGATGAACTATAACATATCAGGGATAGATATGATGATCCTTGAAATATTCGCGTTGTTTGACACCGCGAAAGTAGAAATCAAGAAGGAGCATCAATTGTTGATGGTTGATGAAACACTAGTTTCAAGAAGGGCAAGGGAAAGAAGGGATACTTCATGAAACGGCAAATCAGCTGCTGCACCAATGAAGAAACCCGAGGTTGAACCCAAACCCGAGACTAAGTGCTTCTGTAATAAGGGGAACAACCACTGGAGCAGGATTACCCTAGATACTTGGTAGATGAGAAGGCTGGCAAGGTCGATAGAAGTATATTGGATATACATTATGTTAATGTGTACTTTACTAGTACTCCTAGTAGCACCAGGGTATTAGATACCGGTTCGGTTGCTAAGTGTTAGTAATTCGAAACAAAAGGCTACGGAATAAACGGAGACTAGCTAAAGGTGAGCTGACGATATGTGTTGGAAGTTTTTCCAAGCTTGATATGATCAAGCATCGCACGCTCCCTCTACCAAAGAGATTGATGTTAAACCTAAATAATTGTTATTTGGTGTTTGCGTTGAGCATAGACATGATTGGATTACGTCTATCGCAATACGGTTATTCATTTAAAGAGAATAATGGTTACTCTGTTTATTTGAATAATACCTTCAATGGTCTTACACCTAAAATGAATGGTTTATTAAATCTCGATCGTAGTGATACACATGTTCATGCCAAAAGATAGTAATGATAGTACCACCTACTTGTGGCACTGCCACGTAAGTCATATCGGTATAAAACGCATGAAGAAGCTCCATATTGATGGTTCTTTGGGCTCACTCGTTTTTGAAAAGTTTGAGACATGCGAACCATGTCTATTGGTGTATATGCATGAAGAAACTCCATGCAAATGGACCGTTTTGACTCACTTGATTTTGAATCACTTGGGACATGCAAATCATACCACATGGGCAAGATGACTGAAAAGCCTCGTTTTCAGTAAGATGGAACAAGATAGCAACTTGTTGGAAGTAACACATTTTGATGTGTGCAGTCCAATAAGTGCTGAGGCATGCAGTGAATATCGTTATGTTCTTACTTCACAGATGATTCGAGTAGATGTTGAGAATATTTACTTGATGAAACACAAGTCTGAATTATTGAATGGTTCAAGTAATTTCAGAGTGAAGTAGAAGATCATTGTGACAAGAGGATAGAATGTCTATGATATGATCATAGAGATGAATATCTGAGCACACAATTAAGACATTGTGGAAATTGTTTCACAATTAATACCGCCTGGAACACCATAGTGTGATGGTGTGTCCGAACATCATAGTTGCACCCTATTGGATATGATGCATACCATGATGTCTCTTATCGAACTGCCACGATAGTTTATGGGTTAGGCATTAAAGACAACCACATTCACTTTAAATAGGGCACCACGTAATTCCGATGAGATGACACCGTATGAATTATGGTTTAGAGAAACCTAAGTTGTCGTTTCTTAAAGGTTTGGGGCTGCGACGCTTATGTGAAAAAGTTTCAGGATTAAGCTCGAACCCAAGGCGGATAAAATACATCTTCATAGGACACCCAAAACAGTTGGGTATACCTCCTGTCTCAGATCCGAAAGCAATAAGGGATTGTTTCTAGAATCGGGTCCTTTCTCGAGGAAAGGTTTCTCTCGAAAAGTTGAGTGGGAGGATGGTGGAGACTTGATGAGGTTATTGAACCGTCACTTCAACAAGTGTGTAGCAGGGCACAGGAAGTTGTTCCTGTGGCACCTACACCAATTGAAGTAGAAGCTTATGATAGTGATCATGAAACTTCGGATCGAGTCACTACCAAACCTCGTGGGATGACAAGGATGCGTACTACTTCAGAGTGGTACGTAATCCTGTCTTGGAAGTCATGTTGCTAGACAACAATGAACCTACGAGCTATGGAGAAGCGATGGTGGGCCCGGATTCCGATAAATGGCTCAAGGCCATAAAACCCGAGAGAGAATCCATGTATGAAAACAAAGTGTAGACTTTGGAAGAACTACTTGATGGTCGTAAGGCTGTTAGGTACATATGGATTTTGAAAGGAAGACAGACAATGATGGTAAGTGTCACCATTGAGAAAGCTCGACTTGTCGTTAAGATGTTTTTCGACAAGTTCAAGGAGTTGACTACGATGAGACTTTCTCACTCGTAGCGATGCTAAGAGTCTGTTGGAATTATATTAGCAATTACTGCATTATTTATGAAATCTTGCAGATAGGATGTCAAAACATAGTTTCCTCGACGATTCTTGAGGAAAGGTTGTATGTGATACAACCGGAAGGTTTTGTCTATCCTGAAATATGCTAATAAGTATGCAAAGCTCCAGCAATCCTTCTGAGGACTGGAGTGAGCATCTCGGAGTTGGAATGTATGCTTTGATGATGATCAAAGATTTTGGGTGTATACAAAGTTTATGAGAAACTTGTATTTCCAAAGAAGTGAGTGGGAGCACTATAGAATTTCTGATGAGTATATGTTGTTGACATATTAATGATCAGAAATGACGTAGAATTTCTGGAAAGCATATAGGGTTATTTGGAAAGTGTTTTCAATGGAAAACCTGGATTAAGCTACTTGAACATTGAGCATCAAGATCTATAAGGATAGATCAAAACACTTAATAGTACTTTCAAATGAGCACATGCCTTGACGTGATCTTGAAGGTGTTCAAGATGGATCAGTCAAAAAGGAGTTCTTGCCTGAGTTGTAAGGTATGAAGTTAAGACTTAAAGCTCGACCATGGCAGAATAGAGAGAAAGGAATGAAGGTCGTCCCCTATGCTTAAGACATAGGCTCTACAGTATGCTATGCTGTGTACCGCACCTGAAGTGTGCTTTACCATGAGTCAGTCAAGGGGTACAAGAGTGATCCAAGAATGGATCACAGGACAGCGGTCAAAGTTATCCTTAGTAACTAGTGGACTAAGGAATTTTCTCAATTATGGAGGTGGTAAAAGAGTTCGTCGTAAAGGGTTACGTCGATGCAAGCTTAACACCTATCCGGATAGCTCTGAGTAGAGATACCGGATACGTATAATGGAGCAACAATTTAGAATAGCTCCAAGTAGAACAGTTATTTGGAATAGCTCCAAATAGAACGTGGTAGCTGCATCTAGGAGATGACATAGAGATTTGTAAAGCACACACGGATCTGAAAGGTTCAGACCCATTGACTAAAACCTCTCTCACAAGCAACATGATCAAACCTAAAACTCTTGGGTATTAGTCACATGGCGATGTGACCTGTGAGTGTTAATCACATATCGATGTGAACTAGATTATTGACTCTAGTGCAAGTGGGAGACTGTTGGAAATATGCCCTAGAGGCAATAATAAATTGATTATTATTATATTTCCTTGTTCATGATAATCGTTTATTATCCATGCTAGAATTGTATTGATAGGAAACTCAGATACATGTGTGGATACATAGACAACACCATGTCCCTAGTAAGCCTCTAGTTGACTAGCTCGTTAATCAATAGATGGTTACGGTTTCCTGACCATGGACATTGGATGTCGTTGATAACGGGATCACATCATTAGGAGAATGATGTGATGGACAAGACCCAATCCTAAGCCTAGCACAAAAGATCGTGTAGTTCGTTTGCTAGAGCTTTGCCAATGTCAAGTATCTCTTCCTTTTGACCATGAGATCGTGTAACTCCTGGATACCGTAGGAGTGCTTTGGGTGTATCAAACGTCACAACGTAACTGGGTGACTATAAAGGTACACTACAGGTATCTCCGAAAGTATCTATTGTTTTATGCGGATCGAGACTGGGATTTGTCACTCCGTGTAAACGGAGAGGTATCTCTGGGCCCACTCGGTAGGACATCATCATATGCGCAATGTGACCAAGGAGTTGATCACGGGATGATGTGTTACGGAACGAGTAAAGTGACTTGCCGGTAACGAGATTGAACAAGGTATTGGATGCCGACGATCGAATCTCGGGCAAGTAAAATACCGATAGACAAAGGGAATTGAATACGGGATTGATTAAGTCCTTGACATCGTGGTTCATCCGATGAGATTATCGTGGAACATGTGGGAGCCATCATGGGTATCCAGATCCCGCTGTTGGTTATTGACCGGAGAACGTCTCGGTCATGTCTGCATGTCTCCCGAACCCGTAGGGTCTACACACTTAAGGTTCGATGACGCTAGGGTTATAAAGGAAGCTTGTATGTGGTTACCGAATGTTGTTCGGAGTCCCGGATGAGATCCCGGACGTCACGAGGAGTTCCGGAATGGTCCGGAGGTAAAGATTTATATATGGGAAGTCCTATTTTGGTCACCGGAAAAGTTTCGGGCGATATCGGTATTGTACCGGGACCACCGGGAGGGTCCCGGGGGTCCACCAAGTGGGGCCACCAACCCCGGAGGGCTGCATGGGCCATGTGTGGGAGGGAACCAGCCCCAGGTGGGCTGGTGCGCCCCCCACAAGGGGCCCAAGGCGCAGGGGAGAGTGGGAGGGGGCAAACCCTAGGGCAGATGGGCCCTAAGGCCCATGCTCCCTGCGCCTCCCTCTCCTCCCCCTCTTGGCCGCCTCCCCAATTCCCATCTAGGGCTGGCCGCACCCCTTGGGGGTGGGAAACCCTAGAAGGGGGCGCAGCCCCCTCTCCCCTATAAATAGTGAGGCCTAGGGGCTGCCCAGAGACAGACAGAATACACAGGAGTTCTCTCCCTCTTGGTGCAGCCCTACCCCTCTCCCTCCTCCTCTTCTCCCATGGTGCTTGGCGAAGCCCTGCGGGATTGCCACGCTCCTCCACCACCACCACGCCGTTGTGCTGCTGTTGGATGGAGTCTTCCTTAACCTCTCCCTCTCTCCTTGCTGGATCAAGGCGTGGGAGACGTCACCGGGCTGTACGTGTGTTGAACGCGGAGGTGCCGTCCGTTCGGCACTTGATCATCGGTGATCTGAATCACGACGAGTACGACTCCATCAACCCCGTTCACTTGAACGCTTCCGCTTAGCAATCTACAAGGGTATGTAGATGCACTCTCTTTCTACTCGTTGCTAGTCTCTCCATAGATAGATCTTGGTGTTACGTAGGAAAATTTTGAATTTCTGCTACGTTCCCTAACAGTGGTATCAGAGCTAGGTCTATTGCGTAGATTCTTTGCACGAGTAGAACACAAAGTAGTTGTGGGCGTTGATGTTGTTCAATATGCTTACCGTTACTAGTCCAATCTTGTTTCGACGGTATTGTGGGATGAAGCGGCCCGGACCGACCTTACACGTACTCTTACGTGAGACAGGTTCCACCGATTGACATGCACTTGGTGCATAAGGTGGCTAGCGGGTGCCAGTCTCTCCCACTTTAGTCGGAACGGATTCGATGAAAAGGGTCCTTATGAAGGGTAAATAGCAATTGGCATATCATGTTGTGGTTTTGCGTAGGTAAGAAACGTTCTTGCTAGAAACCCATAGCAGCCACGTAAAACATGCAAACAACAATTAGAGGACGTCTAACTTGTTTTTGCAGGGTATGCTATGTGATGTGATATGGCCAAAAGGATGTGATGAATGATATATGTGATGTATGAGATTGATCATGTTCTTGTAATAGGATTCACGACTTGCATGTCGATGAGTATGACAACCGGCAGGAGCCATAGGAGTTGTCTTTATTTTTTGTATGACCTGCGTGTCATTGAAGAACGCCATGTAACTTACTTTACTTTATTGCTAAATGCGTTAGTCATAGAAGTAGAAGTAGTCATTGGCGTGACAACTTCATGAAGACACGATGATGGAGATCATGATGATGGAGATCATGGTGTCATGCCGGTGACAAGATGATCATGGAGCCCCGAAGATGGAGATCAATGGAGCTATATGATATTGGCCATATCATGTCACAACTATATAATTGCATGTGATGTTTATTATGATTATGCATCTTGTTTACTTAGGACGACGGTAGTAAATAAGATGATCCCTTACAAAATTTCAAGAAGTGTTCTCCCCTAACTGTGCACCATTGCTACAGTTCGTCGCTTCTAAGCACCACGTGATGATCGGGTGTGATGGATTCTTACGTTCACATACAACGGGTGTAAGACAGATTTACACACGCGAAAACACTTAGGGTTAACTTGACGAGCCTAGCATGTACAGACATGGCCTCGGAACACGGAGACCGAAAGGTCGAGCATGAGTCGTATAGTAGATACGATCAACATGAAGATGTTCACCGACGTTGGCTAGTCCGTCTCACGTGATGATCGGACTCTTTCTACTCGTTGCTAGTCTCTCCATAGATAGATCTTGGTGTTACATAGGAAAATTTTGAATTTCTGCTACGTTCCCTAACATAGGATTGGGTCTTGTCCATCACATCATTCTCCTAATGATGTGATCCCATTATCAATGACATCCAATGCCCATAGTCAGGAAACCATGACTATCTGTTGATCAACGAGCTAGTCAACTAGAGGCTCACTAGGGACATGTTCTGGTCTATGTATTCACACGTGTATTATGATTTCCGGATAACACAATTATAGCATGAATAACAGACAATTATCATGAACAAAGAAATATAATAATAACCATTTTATTATTGCCTATAGGGCATATTTCCAACAGTCTTCCACTTGCACTAGAGTCAATCATCTAGTTACATTGTGATGAATCGAACACCCATGGAATTCTGGTGTTGATCATGTTTTGCCCTAGGGAGAGGTTTAGTCAACGGATCTGCTACATTCAGGTCCGTATGTACTTTACAAATATCTATGTCTCCATCTTGAACATTTTCACGAATGGAGTTGAAGCGACGCTTGATGTGCCTGGTCTTCTTGTGAAACCTGGGCTCCTTGGCAAGTGCAATAGCTCCAGTGTTGTCACAAAAGAGTTTGATCGGCCCCGACGCATTGGGTATGACTCCTTGGTCGGGGATAACATCCTTCACCCAGATTGCTTGATGCGCTGCCTCCAAGGCTGCCATGTACTCTGCTTCACATGTAGATCCCGCCATGACACTTTGCTTGCAACTACACCAGCTTACTGCCCCACCATTCAAAATATACACGTATCCGGTTTGTGACTTAGAGTCATCCAGATCTGTGTTGAAGCTAGCATCGACGTAACCCTTTACGACGAGCTCTTCGTCACCTCCATACACGAGAAACATGTCCTTAGTCCTTTTCAGGTACTTCAGGATATTCTTGACCGCTGTCCAGTGTTCCTTGCCGAGATTACTTTGGTACCTTCCTACCAAACTTACGGCAAGGTTTACATCAGGTCTGGTACACAGCATGGCATACATAATAGACCCTATGGCTGAGGCATAGGGGATGACACTCATCTCTTCTATATCTTCTGCCGTGGTCGGACATTGAGCCGAGCTCAATTTCACACCTTGCAACACAAGCAAGAACCCCTTCTTAGACTGATCCATATTGAACTTCTTCAATATCTTATCAAGGTATGTGCTTTGTGAAAGACCTATGAGGCGTCTTGATCTATCTCTATAGATCTTGATGCCTAATATATAAGCAGCTTCTCCAAGGTCCTTCATTGAAAAACACTTATTCAAGTAGGCCTTAATGCTGTCCAAGAGTTCTATATCATTTCCCATCAAAAGTATGTCATCTACATATAATATGAGAAATGCTACAGCGCTCCCACTCACTTTCTTGTAAACGCAGGCTTCTCCATAAGTCTGCATAAACCCAAACGCTTTGATCATCTCATCAAAGCGAATGTTCCAACTCAGAGATGCTTGCACTAGCCCATAAGTGGATCGCTGGAGCTTGCATACCTTGTCTGCATTCTCAGGGTCGACAAAACCTCCCGGCTGCATCATATACAGTTCTTCCTTAAGATGACCGTTAAGGAATGGCGTTTTGACATCCATTTGCCATATCTCATAATCATAGTATGCGGCAATTCCTAACATGATTCGGACGGACTTTAGCTTCGCTACGGGAGAGAATGTCTCATCGTAGTCAACCCCTTGAACTTGCCGATAACCCTTAGCGACAAGTCGAGCTTTATAGATGGTAACATTACCATCCGCGTCCGTCTTCTTCTTAAAGATCCATTTGTTTTCTATCGCTCGCCGATCATCGGGCAAGTCTGTCAAAGTCCATACTTTGTTTTCATACATGGATCCTATCTCGGATTGCATGGCTTCAAGCCATTTGTTGGAATCTGGGCCCGCCATCTCTTCTTCATAGTTCGAAGGTTTACCGTTGTCTAACAACATGATTTCCAGGACAGGGTTGCCGTACCACTCTGGTGTGGAACGTGTCCTCGTGGACCTACGAAGTTCAGTAGTAACTTGATACGAAGTAACTTGATCATCATCATTAACTTCCTCTTCAGTTGGTGCTGGCACCACAGGAACATCTTCCTGAGCTGTGCTACTCACCGATTCAAGAGGTAGTACTTCATCAAGTTCCACTTTCCTCCCACTTACTTCTTTCGAGAGAAACTCTTTCTCCAGAAAGGATCCGTTCTTGGCAACAACGATCTTGCCTTTGGATCTGAGGTAGAAGGTATACCCAATGGTTTCCTTAGGGTATCCTATGAAGACGCATTTTTCCGACTTGGGTTCGAGCTTTTCAGGTTGAAGTTTCTTGACATAAGCATCGCATCCCCAAACTTTTAGAAACGACAGCTTAGGTTTCTTCACAAACCATAATTCATACGGTGTCGTCTCAACGGATTTAGACGGTGCCCTATTTAAAGTGAATGTAGCTGTCTCTAGAGCGTATCCCCAAAAACATAGCGGTAAATCGGTAAGAGACATCATAGATCGCACCATATCCAATAAAGTGCGGTTACGACGTTCGGACACATTGTTACATTGAGGTGTTCTAGGCGGCGTGAGTTGTGAAACGATTCCACATTTCCTTAAGGGTGTACCAAATTCCTGACTTAAATATTCTCCTCCACGATCTGATCGTAGGAACTTTATCTTTCGGTCATGTTGATTCTCTACCTCATTCTGAAATTCCTTGAACTTTTCAAAGGTCTCAGACTTGTGTTTCATCAAGTAGACATACCCATATCTACTCAAGTCGTCAGTGAGAGTGAGAACATAACGATATCCTCCGCGAGCCTCAACGCTCATTGGACCGCACACATCAGTATGTATGATTTCCAATAAGTTGGTTGTTCGCTCCATTGTTTCGGAGAACGGAGTCTTGGTCATTTTGCCCATGAGGCATGGTCCGCATGTGTCAAATGATTCATAATCGAGAGACTCTAAAAGTCCATCAGCATGGAGCTTCTTCATGCGCTTGACACCAATGTGACCAAAGCGGCAGTGCCACAAGTATGTGGGACTATCGTTATCAACTTTACATCTTTTGGTATTCACACTATGAATATGTGTAACATCACGTTCGAGATTCATTAAGATTAAACCATTGACCATCAGGGCATGACCATAAAACATATCTCTCATATAAATAGAACAACCATTATTCTCAGATTTAAATGAGTAGCCATCTCGTATTAAATGAGATCCAGATACAATGTTCATGCTCAAACTTCGCACTAAATTACAATTATTGAGGTTTAAAACTAATCCCGTAGGTAAATGTAGAGGTAGCATGCCGACAACGATCATATTGACCTTGGAACCATTCCCGACGCGCATTGTCACCTCGTCCTTCGCCAGTCTCCGTTTATTCCGCAGTTCCTGCTTTGAGTTACAAATATGAGCAACCGCACCGGTATCAAATACCCAGGAGCTACTACAAGTACTGGTAAGGTACACATCAATTACATGTATATCACATATACCTTTAGTGTTGCCGGCCTTCTTATCCGCTAAGTACTTGGGGCAGTTCCGCTTCCAGTGACCACTTCCCTTGCAATAAAAGCACTCAGTCTCAGGCTTGGGTCCATTCTTTGACTTCTTCCCAGCAACTGGCTTACCGGGCGCGGCAACTCCCTTGCCGTCCTTCTTGAAGTTCTTCTTACCCTTGTCTTTCTTGAACTTAGTGGTTTTATTCACCATCAACACTTGATGTTCTTTCTTGATCTCTACCTCCGCTGATTTCAGCATTGAATATACCTCAGGAATGGTCTTTTCCATCCCCTGCATATTGAACTTCATCAGAAAGCTCTTGTAGCTCGGTGGAAGCGACTGGAGGATTCTGTCAATAACCGCGTCATCCGGGAGATTAATTCCCAGCTGAGTCAAGCGGTTGTGCAACCCAGACATCTTGAGTATGTGCTCACTGACAGAACTATTTTCCTCCATCTTACAGCTGAAGAACTTGTCGGATACTTCATATCTCTCGACCCAGGCATGAGCTTGGAAAACCATTTTCAGCTCTTCGAACATCTCATATGCTCCGTGTTGCTCAAAATGCTTTTGGAGCCCCGGTTCTAAGCTGTAAAGCATGCCGCACTGAACGAGGGAGTAATCATCAGCACGAGACTGCCAAGCGTTCATAACGTCTTGGTTCTCTGGGATGGGTCGGTGCTTCTAGGACATAATCTTTCTTGGCAGCTATGAGGATGATCCTTAGGTTCCGGACCCAGTCTGTATAGTTGCTGCCATCATCTTTCAGCTTGGTTTTCTCTAGGAACACATTGAAGTTGAGGGTAACGTGGGCCATTTGATCTACAAGACATATTGTAAAGATTTTAGACTAAGTTCATGATAATTAAGTTCATCTAATCAAATTATTTAATGAACTTCCACTCAGATTAGACATCCCTCTAGTCATCTAAGTGATACATGATCCGAGTCGACTAGGCCGTGTCCGATCATCACGTGAGACGGACTAGTCATCATCGGTGAACATCTCCATGTTGATCGTATCTTCCATACGACTCATGTTCGACCTTTCTGTCTCTTGTGTTCCGAGGCCATGTCTGTACATGCTAGGCTCGTCAAGTTAACCTAAGTTTTTATGCATGTGTAAATCTGTCTTACACCCGTTGTATGTGAACGTTAGAATCTATCACACCCGATCATCACATGGTTCTTTGAAACAACGAACTTTCGCAACGGCGCACAGTTAGGGGGAACACTTTCTTGAAATTATTATGAGGGATCATCTTATTTACTACCGTCGTTCTAAGTAAACAAGATGCAAAAACATGATAAACATCACATGCAATCAAATAGTGACATGATATGGCCAATATCATATTGCTCCTTTGATCTCCATCTTCGGGGCTCCATGATCATCTTTGGCACCGGCGAGACACGATGATCTCCATCATCATGATCTCCATCATCATGTCTCCATGAAGTTGCTCGCCAACTATTACTTCTACTACTCTGGCTAACGGTTTAGCAATAAAGTAAAGTAATTACATGGCGTTAAATCATTGCCACGCAGGTCATACAATAATTAAGACAACTCCTATGGCTCCTGCAGGTTGTCATACTCATCGACATGCAAGTCGTGATTCCTATTACAAGAACATGATCTCATACATCACATATATATCATTCATCATTCATCACAACTTTTGGCCATATCACATCACAAATCATATGCTGCAAAAACAAGTTAGACGTCCTCTAATTGTTGTTGCATGTTTTACGTGGCTGCAATAGGGTTCTAGCAAGAATGTTTTCTTACCTACGTTAAAGCCACAACCTGATTTGCCAACTTCTATTTACCCTTCATAAGGACCCTTTTCATCGAATCCGCTCCAACTAAAGTGGGAGAGACGCACACCCACTAGCCACCTTATGCAACTAGTGCATGTCAGTCGGTGGAACCTGTCTCACGTAAGCGTACGTGTAAGGTCGGTCCGGGCCGCTCATCCCACAATAATGCTGAAGCAAAATAAGACTAGTAGTGGCAAGAAAGTTGACAACATCTACGCCCACAACAAATTTGTGTTCTACTCGTGCAAAGAGAACTACGCATAGACCAGGCTCATGATGCCACTTTTGGGGAACGTTGCAGAAAATAAAAAAATTCTACGCTTTCATCAAGATCAATCTATGAGTTCATCTAGCAACGAGAGAGAGGAGTGCATCTACATACCGTTGTAGATCGCGAGCGGAAGCGTTCAAGAGAACCGGGTTGAGGGAGTCATACTCGTCGTGATCCAAATCACCGGAGATCCTACACGTATGGTCAGGGAGATGTCTCCTCCTTCTTGATCTAGCAAGGGGGAAGGAGAGGTTGATGAAGATCCAGCAGCACGACGGCATGGTGGTGGATGCAGCAGTGATCTCGGCAGGGCTTCGCCAAGCGTCTACGAGAGGGAGAGGTGTAGAAGAGGGAGAGGGAGGCGCCAAGAGCATGGGTGCGGCTGCCCTCCCTCCCCCCTCTTTATATAGGGCCCCTAGGGGGGTGCTAGCCCTAGGAGATGGGATCTCCAAGGGGGGCGGCGGCCAAGGGGGTGGCTTGCCCCCCAAGGCAAGTGGAGGCGCCCCCACCCCTAGGGTTTCCAACCCTAGGCGCATGCGGGCCCAAGGGGGGGCGCATCAGCCCACCAGGGGCTGGTTCCCCTCCCACTTCAGCCCATGGGGCCCTCCGGGATAGGTGGCCCCACCTGGTGGACCCCCGGGACCCTTCCGATGGTCCCGGTACAATACCGGTAACCCCCAAAACTTTCCCGATGGCCGAAACTTCACTTCCTATATATAATTCTTTACCTCTGGACCATTTAGGAACTCCTCGTGACGTCCACGATCTCATCCAGGACTCCGAACAACTTTCGGATTACTGCATACTCATATCTCTACAACCCTAGCGTCACCGAACCTTAAGTGTGTAGACCCTACGGGTTCGGGAGACATGCAGACATGACCGAGACGCCTCTTCGGTCAATAACCAACAACGGGATCTGGATACCCATGTTGGCTCCCACATGCTCCTCGATGATCTCATCGGATGAACCACGATGTCGAGGACTCAAGCAATCCCGTATACAATTCCCTTTGTCAATCGGTACGTTACATGCCCGAGATTCGATCGTCGGTATCCCAATACCTCGTTTAATCTCGTTGCCGGCAAGTCACTTTACTCGTACCGTAATGCATGATCCCGTGACCATACACTTGGTCACATTGAGCTCATTATGATGATGCATTACCGAGTGGGCCCAGAGATACCTCTTCGTCATACGGAGTGACAAATCCCAGTCTCGATTCGTGCCAACCCAACAGAAACTTTCGGAGATACCCATAGTGCATCTTTATAGTCACCCAGTTACGTTGTGACGTTTGGCACACCCAAAGCACTCCTACGGTATCCAGGAGTTGCACAATCTCATGGTCTAAGGAAATGATACTTGACATTTGGAAAAGCTCTAGCTAAACGAACTACACAATCTTTGAGCTATGCTTAGGATTGGGTCTTGTCCATCACATCATTCTCCTAATGATGTGATACCGTTATCAATGACATCCAATTCCCATAGTCAGGAAACCATGACTATCTGTTGATCAACGAGCTAGTCAACTAGAGGCTCACAAGGGACATGTTGTGGTCTATGTATTCACACGTGTATTTGTTGGGTTTCGTAGTAATTTCAAAAAATTTCCTACGCGCACACAGGATCATGTGATGCATAGCAACGAGAGGAGAGTGTTGTCTACGTACCCAACGCAGACCGACTGCGGAAGCGATGACACGACGTAGAGGAAGTAGTCGTACGTCTTCACGATCCAACCGATCAAGCACCGAAACTACGGCACCTCCGAGTTCGAGCACACGTTCAGCTCGATGACGATCCCCGGACTCCGATCCAGCAAAGTGTCGGGGAAGAGTTTCGTCAGCACGACGGCGTGGTGACGATCTTGATGAACTACAGCAGCAGGGCTTCGCCTAAACTCCGCTACAGTATTATCGAGGAATATGGTGGCAGGGGGCACCGCACACGGCTAAGGAACCAATCACGTGGATCAACTTGTGTCAACTTGTGTGTTTAGAGGTGCCCCTGCCTCCGTATATAAAGGAGCCACGGGGGGGAGGAGGCGCCGGCCAGGAGGAGGTGGCGCAAGAGGAGTCCTACTCCTACCGGGAGTAGGACTCCCCCCCCCCCAATCCTATTCCAACTAGGATTCCCAAGGGGGAAAGAGGGAGAGGGGTGGCCGGCCACCTCTCCTAGTCCTAATAGGACTAGGGGAAGGGGGGAGGCGCGCAGCCCCCTTGGGCTGCCCCTTTCTCCTTTCCACTAAGGCCCATGATGGCCCATATGGCTCCCGGGGGGTTCCGGTAACCTCCCGGTAACCCGGTAAAATCCCGATTTCACCCGGAACACTTCCGATGTCCAAACATAGACTTCCAATATATCAATCTTTATGTCTCGACCATTTCGAGACTCCTCGTCATGTCCGTGATCACATCCGGGACTCCGAACAACCTTCGGTACATCAAAATGCATAAACTCATAATATAACTGTCATCGTAACCTTAAGCGTGCGGACCCTACGGGTTCGAGAACAATGTAGACATGACCGAGACACGTCTCCGGTCAATAACCAATAGCGGGACCTGGATGCCCATATTGGGTCCTACATATTCTACGAAGATCTTTATCGGTCAGACCGCATAACAACATACGTTGTTCCCTTTGTCATCGGTATGTTACCTGCCCGAGATTCGATCGTCGGTATCCAATACCTAGTTCAATCTCGTTACCGGCAAGTCTCTTTACTCGTTCCGTAATACATCATCTCACAACTAACATATTAGTTGTAATGCTTGCAAGGCTTATGTGATGTGTATTACCGAGAGGGCCCAGAGATACCTCTCCGACAATCGGAGTGACAAATCCTAATCTCGAAATACGCCAACCCAACATCGACCATTGGAGACACCTGTAGTACTCCTTTATAATCACCCAGTTACGTTGTGACGTTTGGTAGTACCCAAAGTGTTCCTCCGGTAAACGGGAGTTGCATAATCTCATAGTCATAGGAACATGTATAAGTCATGAAGAAAGCAATAGCAACATACTAAACGATCGGGTGCTAAGCTAATGGAATGGGTCATGTCAATCAGATCATTCTACTAATGATGTGACCTCGTTAATCAAATAACAACTCATTGATCATGGTTAGGAAACATAACCATCTTTTGATTAACGAGCTAGTCAAGTAGAGGCATACTAGTGACACTCTGTTTGTCTATGTATTCACACATGTATTATGTTTCCGGTTAATACAATTCTAGCATGAATAATAAACATTTATCATGATATAAGGAAATAAATAATAACTTTATTATTGCCTCTAGGGCATATTTCCTTCAGTCTCCCACTTGCACTAGAGTCAATAATCTAGTTCACATCGCCATGTGATTTAACAGCAATAGTTCATATCACCATGTGATTAACACCCATAGTTCACATCGCTATGTGATTAACACCCAAAGAGTACTAAGGTGTGATCATGTTTTGCTCGTGAGAGAATCTTAGTCAACGGGTATGTCATATACAGATCCGTAAGTATTTTGCGAATTCTATGTCTACAATGCTCTGCACGGAGCTACTCTAGCTAATTGCTCCCACTTTCAATATGTATCTAGATCAAGACTTAGAGTCATCTAGATTAGTGTCAAACTTGCATCGGCGTAACCTTTTACGACGAACCTTTTTCCATAATCGAGAAACATATCCTTATTCCACTAAGGACAATTTTGACCGCTCTCCAGTGATCTACTCCTAGATCACTATTGTACTCCCTTGCCAAACTCAGTGGTATGGCATACAATAGATCTGGTATACAGCATGGCATACTTTATAGAACCTATGACTGAGGCATAGGGAATGACTTTCATTCTATTTCTATTTTCTGCCGTGGTCGGGCTTTGAGTCTTACTCAACTTAACACCTTGCAACACAGGCAAGAACTCCTTCTTTGACTGTTCCATTTTGAACTATTTCAAAAATTTATCAAGGTATGTATTCATTGAAAAAATCTTATCAAGCGTCTTCATCTATCTATATAGATCTTGATGCTCAATGTGTAAGCAGCTTCACCAAGGTCTTTCTTTGAAAAACTTTTATTCAAGTATCCTTTCATGCTTTGCAGAATAATTCTACATTATTTCCGATCAACAATATGTCATTCACATATACTTATCAGAAATGTTGTAGTGCTCCCACTCACTTTCTTGTAAATACAGGCTTCACTGTAAGTCTGTACAATAACTATATGCTTTGATCAACTTATCAAAGCGTATATTCCAACTCCGAGATTCTTGCACCAGTCCAAAAAATGGATCGCTGGAGCTTGCACACTTTGTTAGCTCCCTTTGGATCGACAAAACCTTCTGGTTGCATCATATACAACTCTTCTTCCAGAAATCCATTCAGGAATGCAGTTTTGACATCCATTTGCAAAATTTCATAATCATAAAATGCGGCAATTGCTAACATGATTCGGACGGACTTAAGCATCGCTACGGGTGAGAAGGTCTCATCGTAGTCAATTCCTTGAACTTGCCGAAAACCTTTTGCGACAAGTCGAGCTTTGTAGACAGTAACATTACCATCAGCGTCAGTCTTCTTCTTAAAAATCCATTTATTCTCAATTGCTTGCCGATCATCGGGCAAGTCAACCAAAGTCCATACTTTGTTCTCATACATGGATCCCATCTCAGATTTCATGGCTTCAAGCCACTTTACGGAATCTGGGCTCACCATCGCTTCTTCATAGTTCGTAGGTTCATCATGATCTAGTAGCATGACCTCCAGAACAGGATTACCGTACCACTCTGGTGCGGATCTTACTCTGGTTGATCTACGCGGTTCAGTAGTATCTTGATCTGAAGTTTCATGATCATTATCATTGGCTTCCTCACTAACTGGTGTAGGTGTCACTGAAATAGTTTTCTGTGATGAACTATTTTCCAGTAAGGGAGCAGGTACAGTTACCTCGTCAAGTTCTACTTTCCTCCCACTCACTTCTTTCGAGAGAAACTCCATCTCTAGAAATGATCCATTCTTAGCAACGAATGTTTTGCCTTCGGATCTGTGATAGAAGGTGTACCCAACAGTTTCCTTTGGGTATCCTATGAAGACACATTTCTCCGATTTGGGTTCGAGCTTATCAGGTTGAAGCTTTTTCACATAAGCATCGCAGCCCCAAACTTTAAGAAACGACAACTTTGGTTTCTTGCCAAACCACAGTTCATAAGGCGTCGTCTCAACGGATTTTGATGGTGCCCTATTTAACGTGAATGCGGCCGTCTCTAAAGCATATCCCCAAAATGATAGCGGTAAATCAGTAAGAGACATCATAGATCGCACCATATCTAGTAAAGTACGATTACGACGTTCGGACACACCATTACGCTGTGGTGTTCCGGGTGGCGTGAGTTGCGAAACTATTCCACAGTTTTTCAAATGTACACCAAACTCGTAACTCAAATATTCTCCTCCACGATCAGATCGTAGAAACTTTATTTTCTTGTTACGATGATTTTCAACTTCACTCTGAATTTTTTTGAACTTTTCAAATGTTTCAGACTTATGTTTCATTAAGTAAATATACCCATATCTGCTTAAATCATCTGTGAAGGTGAGAAAATAACGATATCCGCCACGAGCCTCAATATTCATCGGGCCACATACATCGGTATGTATGATTTCCAACAAATCTGTTGCTCTCTCCATAGTACCGGAGAACGGTGTTTTAGTCATCTTGCCCAAGAGGCACGGTTCGCAAGTACCAAGTGATTCATAATCAAGTGGTTCCAAAAGTCCATCGGTATGGAGTTTCTTCATGCGCTTTATACCGATATGACCTAAACGACAGTGCCACAAATAAGTTGCACTTTCATTATCAACTCTGCATCTTTTGGCTTCAACATTATGAATATGTGTATTACTACTATCGAGATTCAATAAAAATAGACCACTTTTCAAGGGTGCATGACCATAAAAGATATTACTCATATAAATAGAACAACCATTATTCTCTGATTTAAATGAATAACCGTCTCGCATTAAACAAGATCCAGATATAATGTTCATGCTCAACGCTGGCACCAAATAACAATTACTTAGGTCTAATATGAATCCCGAAGGTAGATGTAGAGGTAGCGTGCCGACTGCGATCACATCGACTTTGGAACCGTTTCCCACGCGCATCGTCACCTCGTCCTTTGCCAGTGCCCGCTTATTCTGTAGTCCCTGTTTCGAGTTGCAAATATTAGCAACAGAACCAGTATCAAATACCCAGGTGCTACTGCGAGCTCTAGTAAGGTACACATCAATAACATGTATATCACATATACCTTTGTTCACCTTGCCATCCTTCTTATCCGCCAAATACTTGGGGCAGTTCCGCTTCCAGTGACCAGTCTGCTTGCAGTAGAAGCACTCAGTTTCAGGCTTAGGTCCAGACTTAGGTTTCTTCTCTTGAGCAGCAACTTGCTTGCCGTTCTTCTTGAAGTTCCCCTTTTTCTTCCCTTTGCCCTTTTTCTTGAAACTAGTGGTCTTGTTAACCATCAACAATTGATGCTCCTTCTTGATTTCTACCTCCGCAGTTTTCAGCATTGCGAAGAGCTCGGGAATAGTCTTGTTCATCCCTTGCATATTATAGTTCATTACGAAGCTCTTGTAGCTTGGTGGCAGTGATTGGAGAATTCTGTCGATGACGCAATCATCCGGAAGATTAACTCCCAATTGAATCAGGTGATTATTATACCCAGACATTTTGAGTATATGCTCACTGACAGAACTGTTCTCCTCCATCTTGCAGCTATAGAACTTATTGGAGACTTCATATCTCTCAATCCGGGCATTTGCTTGAAATATTAACTTCAACTCCTGGAACATCTCATATGCTCCATGACGTTCAAAACGTCGTTGAAGTCCCGATTCTAAGCCGTAAAGCATGGCACACTGAACTATCGAGTAGTCATCAGCTTTGCTCTGCCAGACGTTCATAACATCTGGCGTTGCTCCAGCAGCAGGCCTGGCACCCAGCGGTGCTTCCAGGACGTAATTCTTCTGTGCAGCAATGAGGATAATCCTCAAGTTACGGACCCAGTCCGTGTAATTGCTACCATCATCTTTCAACTTTGCTTTCTCAAGGAACGCATTAAAATTCAACGGAACAACAGCATGAGCCATCTATCTACAATCAACATAAACAAGCAAGATACTATCAGGTACTAAGTTCATGATAAATTTAAGTTCAATTAATCATATTACTTAAGAACTCCCACTTAGATAGACATCCCTCTAATCCTCTAAGTGATTACGTGATCCAAATCAACTAAACCATAACCGATCATCACGTGAGATGGAGTAGTTTTCAATGGTGAAGATCGTTATGTTGATCATATCTACTATATGATTCACGCTCGACCTTTCGGTCTCCGTGTTCCGAGGCCATATCTGCATATGCTAGGCTCGTCAAGTTTAACCTGAGTATTCTGCGTGTGCAAAAACTGGCTTGCACCCGTTGTAGATGGACGTAGAGCTTATCACACCCGATCATCACGTGGTGTGTCTGGGCACGACGAACTTTGGCAACGGTGCATACTCAGGGAGAACACTTCTTGATAATTTAATGAGAGATCATCTTATAATGCTACCGTCAATCAAAGCAAGATAAGATGCATAAAAAGATAAACATCACATGCAATCAATATAAGTGATATGATATGGCCATCATCATCTCGTGCTTGTGATCTCCATCTCCGAAGCACCGTCATGATCACCATCGTCACCGGCGCGACACCTTGATCTCCATCATAGCATCGTTGTCGTCTCGCCAATCTTATGCTTTCACGACTATCACTACTGTTTAGTAATAAAGTTAAGCATTACATCGCGATTGCATTGCATACAATAAAGCGACAACCATACGGCTCCTGCCAGTTGCCGATAACTTGGTTACAAAACATGATCAGCTCATACAATAAAATTCAGCATCATGCCTTGACCATATCACATCACAACATGCCCTGCAAAAACAAGTTAGACGTCCTCTACTTTGTTGTTGCAATTTTTTACGTGGCTGCTACGGGCTTAAGTAAGAACCAATCTCACCTACGCATCAAAACCACAACGATAGTTTGTCAAATAGACTCCGTTTTAACCTTCGCAAGGACCGGGCGTAGCCATACTTGGTTCAACTAAAGTTGGAGAGACAGTCGCCCGCAAGCCATCTCTGTGCAAAGCACGTCGAGGGAACCGGTCTCGCGTAAGCGTACGCGTAAGGTTGGTCTGGGTCGTCTCGTCCAACAATACCGCCGAACCAAAATATGACATGCTGGTAGGCAGTATGACTTGTATCGTCCACAACTCACTTGTGTTCTACTCGTGCATATAACATCAACATCAATAACCAGGCTCGGATGCCACTGTTGGGTTTCGTAGTAATTTCAAAAAATTTCCTACGCGCACACAGGATCATGTGATGCATAGCAACGAGAGGAGAGTGTTGTCTACGTACCCAACGCAGACCGACTGCGGAAGCGATGACACGACGTAGAGGAAGTAGTCGTACGTCTTCACGATCCAACCGATCAAGCACCGAAACTACGGTACCTCCGAGTTCGAGCACACGTTCAGCTCGATGACGATCCCCGGACTCCGATCCAGCAAAGTGTCGGGGAAGAGTTTCGTCAGCACGACGGCGTGGTGACGATCTTGATGAACTACAGCAGCAGGGCTTCGCCTAAACTCCGCTACAGTATTATCGAGGAATATGGTGGCAGGGGGCACCGCACACGGCTAAGGAATCAATCACGTGGATCAACTTGTGTCAACTTGTGTGTTTAGAGGTGCCCCTGCCTCCGTATATAAAGGAGCCAAGGGGGGGAGGAGGCGCCGGCCAGGAGGAGGTGGCGCAGGAGGAGTCCTACTCCTACCGGGAGTAGGACTCCCCCCCCCCCCAATCCTATTCCAACTAGGATTCCCAAGGGGGAAAGAGGGAGAGGGGTGGCCGGCCACCTCTCCTAGTCCTAATAGGACTAGGGGAAGGGGGGAGGCGCGCAGCCCCCTTGGGCTGCCCCTTTCTCCTTTCCACTAAGGCCCATGATGGCCCATATGGCTCCCGGGGGGTTCCGGTAACCTCCCGTTAACCCGGTAAAATCCCGATTTCACCCGGAACACTTCCGATGTCCAAACATAGACTTCCAATATATCAATCTTTATGTCTCGACCATTTCGAGACTCCTCGTCATGTCCGTGATCACATCCGGGACTCCGAACAACCTTCGGTACATCAAAATGCATAAACTCATAATATAACTGTCATCGTAACCTTAAGCGTGCGGACCCTACGGGTTCGAGAACAATGTAGACATGACCGAGACACGTCTCCGGTCAATAACCAATAGCGGGACCTGGATGCCCATATTGGCTCCTACATATTCTACGAAGATCTTTATCGGTCAGACCGCATAACAACATACGTTGTTCCCTTTGTCATCGGTATGTTACTTGCCCGAGATTCGATCGTCGGTATCCAATACCTAGTTCAATCTCGTTACCGGCAAGTCTCTTTACTCGTTCCGTAATACATCATCTCACAACTAACATATTAGTTGTAATGCTTGCAAGGCTTATGTGATGTGTATTACAGAGAGGGCCCAGAGATACCTCTCCGACAATCGGAGTGACAAATCCTAATCTCGAAATACGCCAACCCAACATCGACCATTGGAGACACCTGTAGTACTCCTTTATAATCACCCAGTTACGTTGTGACGTTTGGTAGTGCCCAAAGTGTTCCTCCGGTAAACGGGAGTTGCATAATCTCATAGTCATAGGAACATGTATAAGTCATGAAGAAAGCAATAGCAACATACTAAACGATCGGGTGCTAAGCTAATGGAATGGGTCATGTCAATCAGATCATTCTACTAATGATGTGACCTCGTTAATCAAATAACAACTCATTGTTCATGGTTAGGAAACATAACCATCTTTGATTAACGAGCTAGTCAAGTAGAGGCATACTAGTGACACTCTGTTTGTCTATGTATTCACACATGTATTATGTTTCCGGTAAATACAATTCTAGCATGAATAATAAACATTTATCATGATTATAAGGAAATAAATAATAACTTTAGTATTGCCTCTAGGGCATATTTCCTTCAGTATTATGATTTCCGGATAACACAATTATAGCATGAATAACAGACAATTATCATGAACGAAGAAATATAATAATAACCATTTTATTATTGCCTCTAGGGCATATTTCCAACAGGGGTTCATATGATGTTTTTTTGTGCATATGATGTTTTTTTCATATATGTATTAATTTTTTTATTTAGGTTCTTAATTACACTACAGGAATCCAGTACTTTGCCATCTGCCATGGCGGACGGCAAAGGCAGGGACGGCTGACGGCAAAGCACTTTGTCGTCCGCCGTGGACGGCAAACACAGACGGCAAAGATAGGGTCGGCAAACAGGTCCTTTGCCATCTGCTTTCCGAGGCGGACGGCAAAGAGCCCTTTGCCTACAGCGGCGGACGGCAAAGAGGGGGGACGACAAAATGTGGCACGTCCGCCATTGTCACTCCGTTAGGCGGCTAACGACGGCCTTTTCCGTCCACCACCGGACGGAAAATTAGTGCCCCTCTTTGCCGTCCGCCAGGTGACATCAGCAATACCTCAGCACCCATTTTTTTTTGCCGGCCGCCCGGCGGACGGCAAAAGCGAAGTCTTTGCCGTCAGCCAGGCTTTGCCGTCCGCCACTGTCGGCAAATTGGCCAAATGGTCCACCCCAGGAAGCACAGGTGGGCGCCACGTGCCCGCTTTGCCGTCTGCCACCGACGGCAAAGGGGTCTTTGCCGTCCGCCGCGGACGGCAAAGAGCCTGCACTGCCTCTTTTTTCTGTTTTTCTTATATCCAACAATTATACAACAAAAATTTCACAGCACATATATATCCATCACATAAATATCCATCACATAGTTCCATCACATCACATATATATCCATCAAAAATTTCACATCACATATATATCCATCACATAGTTCCATCAATCCATACATATTACAATATGCAAAGTTTCTTCATAGCAAGCCAGCAGAATACAAGTGCATCAAAGGAAAAAACAGGAAAAAGCAAGCAATCCATCATAGGAAGCTGGCTTCCGTGAAGTGAATGAAACCTGCAAAATGACAAATAAGAAAGTTAGAAAAAGAAGACTAGAAGAAGAATTAGACTAGAAGAAAAAGAATAGAAGAAGAAGACTAGAAGAAGAAGTATATGCCATATATTAGCTAACTTAGGTGAAATGTATCGTATATGAGCTAACCTAGGTGAAATGGGTAGTTTATGAGCTATCCTAGGTGAAATGGATCATTTTGGAGCTAAGTTAGGTGAAATGGGTCGTTTATGAGCAAACCTAGGTGAAATGGGTCATTTATGAGCAAACCTAGGTGAAATGAGTCGTTTATGAGCAAACCTAGATGAAATGGGTCGTTTATGAGCTAAGTTAGGTGAAATGAGTCGTTTATGAGCAAACCTAGGTGAAATGGGTCGTTTATGAGCTAACCTAGGTGAAATAGGTTGTTTATGAGTTAACCTAGGTGAAATGGGTCCTT
>NC_041393.1:704744643-704753288 GCF_002162155.2 Triticum dicoccoides
GGTCCTTTATGAGCTAAGTTAGGTGAAATGAGTCGTTTATGAGCAAACCTAGGTGAAATGGGTCGTTTATGAGCTAAGTTAGGTGAAATGAGTCGTTTATGAGCAAACCTAGGTGAAATGGGTCGTTTGTGAGCTAACCTAGGTGAAATAGGTTGTTTATGAGCTAACCTAGGTGAAATGGGTCATTTATGAGCTAACCTAGGTCAAATGGGTCGTTTATGAGCTAACCTAGGTGAAATGCCATGTTTTTGAGCTAACTAAGGTAAAATGGATCGTTTTTTAGCTAACTTAGGTGAAATGGGTCATTTTGGAGCTAACCTAGGTGAAATGGGTCATTTTGGAGCTAACCTAGGTGGAATGGGTCATTTTAAAGCTAATGTAGGTAAAATGGATCATTTAGGAGCTAATCTACGTAAAATGGGTCATTTTCGAGCTAACTTGGATAAATTGGATCACTTGTAAGCTAACTAAGGTAAAATGAGTCATTTTAGAGCTAACTTAGGTAGAATGGATGGTTTATGAGGTCAGTAAGCTTATTAAGTCATTTTGGAGGAAAACAAGCTAACTCTAGGTCATTATGGTAAGCATATTGGAGGAAATAAAGCTAAGTCTAGGTCTTTATGCATTTGTTAAGCAAAACCCTAGAGAAACTTACCGTGATCACGGAGGTGTAGGAGCGGGCTGGCTCGCACCGGTAGCTGGAGAAGGAGTGGGCTGGCTCGCGTCGGTAGCTGGAGAAGGATCGTGCGATGCGTTTCTGGAGTTAAGCTGCACCATAGATCATTTCCAATGTCTCGTTAGCATTATGACACTCAAATGTTAAGACAAGCAAGTAATGTCCATTCAAATTAAACTCACCGTGCTCCCAGGAGCAATCACTGGCATCGGCGGAGCGGTCTGACCGGACTTCTCGCACACAGACTGCACATTTGGTTTTCACAACAGAGTCATACTAGTTAGTAATGAGACTCAAATGTTAAGACTAGCAAGTAATCTGCATAAGAAACTTACCACAAGGAGCTCGTACATGGCCCTTGCCTGCATGTCATTCCGTGCCCTCTCCTCCTCCAACATCTTTGTCGTCTTCTCCTCCAACTCCAGCTGCCTCTCCGCCACCTCCGCCAAAAGTTTCTCCGTTCTATCTCTCTCACTCTGTATAGCAGCCTGCAACACCACTCACATGACCATTTGTAATCATTGATGGAAGCGCACACAATGTAATGGAGAAAGATAGCTGAGTACATATAACTAACCTTGATGGCGAGTTGGACTGGCCATTCACGAGGCCTTATCTCAAGAGCGGAGCTCGACTGGCGCGCCTTGATCTCCGGGAGAGTGCTAGGACAACGGATAAGTCCATCTCCCATGGCTATGGAGCCATGGGACCTCCCGCCACCAGATATCATCAGCAGCTCTGTATCAATGGGACCCTGGCTCGGGTTAAAGTCCTCCCCTTTCCTCGCCTTCCCCTGATCTCTATATTGCACGAGCTTCTTGTGGGCGGAGATGTTGGTGAAGTTCTTTGGATCATCGAGGTCAGACGTAGAGAATGCCTTGACCTTCTTGTAAGGGCCAGTGTGGGCCATGGCATACAGGTCGTACACCTCTGGCACCTTATCCGCCTTATTGTAGCGTGCCTGAAAGAGAGAAACAAAGTAAATTAGTAATTAAAGGGCTAAAGCTAGCATGATGAACGAATTGCATGAATCATGAAGCAAACCACATACCCAGTTCCGCCCGTACTGAAATAAGTTGGAGCTGCCTTGGTGGTGTGGCACACCTTCCATTTGGGCATGTTTGTCCTTGGCCTCTTTGTGGATGGCCAGCCATTCTTCTGAGCACCACACATTGACCAACACCTCCCAACAATCCATCCGATCCGCACACCATCCCGGAGGGGCCTAAGTTAGCAAATAGAAACTTGAGCGCTAAGGCTATGAATTACTAAATGAAGGAAGTAAGTACAAGGCCTTAAGAATTACCTTCATGTACTTCTCCTTACTCAAGAACTTATCGCGGCACTCCTGCTTGGGCTTCTTGATACCACGCCCGGCGTAGTAGTCTCGAACAGCCTGCACCCGAACCTCATGCCGTAAGTTCTGAAGTAGGCGCTTGCACTCCTTGTGGATAACATGATCCGCATCCTCCTCGTATCCCTCCTCACACCTGTAGAATGTCTGCAATCAAATGAGACAATATTGATTAGTACAATTAATAACTAGCTAGTTGAAGATTTTAAATTGCGTAAAGGAGAAATTACCCAGAACTTTCTGATCACGATGTCTGCCCTCGTCTTGCACAAGACACCGTCGATAATCTCACCCGGCGGGGCCGGGGCAGCCAAGTAGTGCTCCCAAGTCAATCCAACCTCTGGAAGCCGACCCTCACCAGGCAACGTGACAAACACCGGGAAGTTTTGCCGAATCAGAACTCCAAGGACGGAGTTGGGCCGGCGGACACTTTCATGGTGGTCCCAACCCCTGCAGCATGACAAGGCCAACACATCAGTTATTTGAAGAAACGTGAATGCAGAAGGTACAAAAATATTAAATGCACTTACCTCTCCCCATCAGGGAAAATCAACCACCTCTGCTCGCGGGTCGCCGGCACGGACGAGAGCCGTGTAGCACCACGCTGGTAGACGTTGCCCCCCTCCTCCCCCTCCTCATCAGTCGGCTCCCCGCCATCATCAGCATGGCCACTCGGCTCCCCGCCATCCTCAGGCTGACCCGACCAGGTACCCCATCAAGATGTGTGCTCCTCCGGGGTCTCGTGGGCCGAAGGCCCATCGACCCGAGGCTCGTGGGCCGAAGACCCGTGGACCGGAGGCTCATGGACCGGAGTCCGTGCAGCCTCCTCCTCAGCCGAGTCCACCCTAGCAGTCACGTGCTCGGGTGAAACAGCTGGGGGCGGTGGCGAGGAAGGCGCCGTAAGAGTCACCCTACCTCCTCTCCCGCGACCACGTGCCCCACCTCCTCTCTTCTTCTTACCTCGTCCCTTGCTGGGCACCGCGGTCGACGAAGAAGGGCCCGGCGGTGTCGCCATACTGTCCAGCAACGCTCGGCGGAGAGGTGCGGGTGGAATGGAAGACCTCGCACGCGCCGACGAAGAAGGGGCCTCGGCGCGCTCCCGACCAGCGCCCACCATCTTTCAACACCTGCCATGACAAAGAATAAACAAAATTAGTACAACATAAAAAAAGTACCGACATGAATAATAATATGTATATCACTTAAGTGTATCATCATCAAGTACAACATAAAAAAATTGAATACCTGACACTACTAATAATCTCGATCAGTATCATCAATAAATGCATAATCATCATCATCACTATAATCAATGATGGGCTCATAGGGTTCATTGGCATCAACATGTGCAAGGCCACCTTGATGTAATCGGTCAAGCATTGACAGGTCATCCGCAGCAGTAACCTCTTCTTGTTCCGGCTCTTCTTGTTCCTCCTCTGGGCTGATGTCGGATTCATTGTCGCTGTCTACTTCAATGTTTTGGGGTGAAGTATAGCGGTTCTTGAAACGCTTTTGGGAAAGACGTGTCTCTTGGAAGAATTCTCCTTCATATGTGTCTGGGTTAATGTGAGGTTCATAATCCTCTTCCTTTGGGGGAGAAAGTCTAGCACGTGGCGGCACTTCATAAACGACATCCCAACCTTTCAGATTTGGATTAGTTTGGCAGGCCCACGGTAGATAGAATACTTGGGTCGCCTGTTGAGCCATAATATAGACATCAGGAACATCTAAATGAGTGCTTTGGTTGATTTCAACTAGCCCTATATGTTCATGAGTCCTTCTAGTCTCCTTCGGCTGAAACCAATAACATTTGAAGACTATGACATTCGGTGGGTTTTCACCATAGAACAGAAGTTCATAAATTGCTTCAACTCTCCCATAATACTCGGTACCTCCTTCGCCGATAGCAGATACACAACAATTTGTAGACTTTCGGTCGGCCATAGATAGCTCTTTGCCATAGGTACGAAAGCGATACCCGTTGATGTCGTACTTGTCAAATGAACGGACCTTATAGTCAAAACCATTAGCGACTTGTCTCAATTCGGCGTCCATAGACTCTGAATTAGCCTACAAGTTTAGTATGAAAGGGGATTGTTGCATTATGCACAAATTAGAGAATGTAATGAAATTGTCTAATAGAAATTACCGTTTGTTTGAACCAAGAGATGAAACCGGGATAGCCACCTCCTTGCTTTGCGAGAAGCTCATACTCTTCGACGAAATCCTTTTGGATCTCCGCTCCATACGAGAATATGGCGACGTATCGACTGTATGACATATCCAGGAATAAGAGTAGTTCAAAGGAAATAGAAGTTGCGAAACAATGTACCGAGAACTTACTCGATGTACAGCCGCACTTCTATCAGGTTGTTGAAGATATACAACGAAATGGTCCGCCATTCTTCGTTATCCAAAGATACTGGATGTGAAACACTAGCTGGTGCGAGCTTCCCTTTGAATAGGCTGAGGTTGGATCCACCCTTTTTAGGCTCGTCAGCATTGTACCGAGGCTTTGGATTATGCAAATGACGATTTTTGGCTTCGTAGTGCGCTGTTACGAAGTTTGCCGCCTCCTCTGTGATGAATGCCTCAGCCATCGATGCTTCAATTCTACGTTTATTTTTACATTTTTCTCGAAGCGTCTTCTCCATCCTCTCAGTTGGGTAGCACCAATGATTTTGCACGGGCCCCCCCAATCTTGCCTCGGTCGGGAGATGCAAAATCAAATGCTGCATTGGATTAAAGAAGCCTGGTGGAAAGATCTTCTCTAACTTGCAGATCAACTCCGGCGCCAACTCTTCCATTTCTTCTAGCACGCCAGGCGATAGTTCTTTCGCACAAAGAACACGGAAGAAATAGCTGAATTCTGCCAGTACTAGCCATTCATCCTCAGGGATGAAGCCACGCAACATCACCGGCATTACCCGCTCAATACATATGTGCCAATCATGACTCTTGAGACCAAATATCTTCAGTTTATCAAGATTCGCTCCCCTCTTTAGATTCGCTGCATACCCATCGGGGAACATCAACTATTGTTGCACCCACAAGAGAATTTCCCTCATAGCTGGCCTTCCAAGATTGAACCATGCCTTTGGCTTTGTCCAGTTCTGCTTTCCTTTTGGTTCTTTCATGTTTTGTAATGGCCTATCACATAGCGCCTCCAGATCGACTCTAGCCTTAGTATTATCCTTTGACTTCCCATCTATGCCGAACAATGTACCAAAAAGTGCCTCGGTGATATTCTTCTCAGTGTGCATCACGTCGATGTTGTGTGGGCAAAGGAGGTCTTTGAAGTAAGGCAGATCCCATAAGCATGTTTTGTGAGTCCACGCGTGCTTAGTATTATACCCCTTGAAGTACCCTGGACGTTGTGGATCTGGCTCGAGAGCGTTTAACTGATCCAGGGTCTGTTGGCCTGTCAATGCAGGTGGTGCAGAGTTTTTGACAACTCTACCCCTGATGAAGTTCTTCTTGTCTTTCCTGAACTTATGGCGAGGATCCAGGAACTGTCTATGCAGGTGGAGCGGGCGTTTTGAAGACTCCAACATTTCATTGAAAGCCTTTGCAGATTCCTCCATCTCCTCGTCTGAATCCCGAGCATCATCATAGCCTTGCACCATGTTTTCCATCCCGGTACCATGCTCGTCGGTGCGACGATGATCCACCTCAGCTCGGTCACGTTGGGCAGACTCACCATGAAATGTCCACACCGTATAATCGGGCGTAAAAACACTCTTCTGCAGGTGTTTGCCCATTTCAGCCTCTGTCTTCTTTTCCCAATTGCCGCACCGAAAACAGGGGCACCAGGTTTTCTTTTGGCCATTTGCAAATGTGGCTTGCACAAACCCCTTGGTTTTTGTGAACCATTCAGCACTCCATTTGTTCTGACCAGTGTGAACGGTATACATCCACGCACGGTCACTCATCTTGACTTTCAGAGCTACTGGACACACAACAATTATATATGCACCATGTATATATTCATCAGTTTATCTATTTTGTCAATTTTATTACGTCCATGCAACCTACACTCTAATAGGTAATGATAGGTCCTAATCCCACCCGTGTATGTGTAGATTGAGTTCATTTTCCCATGCTATGCTCCGGATCCGGCGCAAAATTTTGGCAGCACCTCCCTGCTATTCTCCTGATACACGTCTCTGCAATAAACAGAGAGGATGTGTACCCGGAGAACAACAGGGGAGGCACTGACGAAATTTATGCGTCGGATCCGGAGCAAAGCATATGGGAAAACGAACCCAATCTACACATACTCGGGCTGTCCATGGATAGTGTTGGACAATTCGAAGAATCAAGGTTATAAATATGCAAATGCATGCATATTTATAACTATGACGCTTTCGAACGGGAGACACATATTGGTTACGCATACTGATGATTCAAGACACATATATAGCTAGCTATCAAGTTTCATCGGAATATATCAAATAATTAATGGGGGGAGGACTTGTCATTTGTGCTCACCCACGAACGAAGGGGCAGAGCTCGTCAAACGCACGGCGAGGTCGTCGAACACCAAACCTCGCAGCGATGACACAACTGCACATTTAAAACTACACGATCAACACAATTATATATGATGTTTTTCATAACAAAATTGAGAAATATATGACCTAACTAATAATTCACAAATATATGACCCTGTCGGCCTCTAGAAGCCAAAAAACACCTTTTCGGGAGGTGTCGGTGGTCGGGGTGTCCTGTCGGTGTCGGGGTGCCGTGTCAGGGTCAGGGTGCTGTTCCGGGGTCGGGGGGTGTCAGGACCCCGACTCGATGCCACATCGATCTAGCATGTAACACCTCATATCGCTTTGCGGCCTCACGCACGGTATCCCCACGGGTGTCGCCTTACCTTTGCCCGGGACCGTTTGCGCATTTTGGCACACGTATATGATGGTGTCGCTAGCATCCATATGATAAAGAGCCCGGGCTGACATGGCTAGTCGTAAACCCAAAGTGGCACTAACTTACAGGGACAGGCATCCATGACCCAGCATCGAACGTGTCGGTCATCAGCGAGTGAATCCAGGCTGTAGCACTGGGCTAACAGGACTCCGGTGAACCGGGCTGTAGCGGGCTAGCAGGACTCCGGTATTCATCGCGTGACATTTCCCCGAAGGGACAGACACAGGATCGAATAAGGACACATGCCGGCCTGCCTAAGTGTTCCGGAGCAGTAGCAAGCTACCAGGGCTCAGTGGAAGCACTAGGAGACATTTCCCGGTAAGAGAGGCTACTAAGAATAAACAACTAGATAGTCAGATCCCACACATAGCAATACACATTACACGTACGCATAACATGCAAGTATGTGCTGTACAACATGGCATCACAGCATAACTCAACAACTCATATAGATAAAGGCTCAGAAGAGCCGTCATAGCATATATTGCAAACAGGGGTCACAAGACCCATCATACAGAGCATACAAGCAACAAGCGGAAGCATTACATGTCTGGGTACAGACATCTACAAAAGAAAAAGGCTGAAGAGCCTGACTATCTACAACATCCGATCAAGATCGTAGCTGAGGTACTAGCTACTAGTCGAAGTCCATGGGAACACTAGTAAGACCGAAGTCTCCGCTGCAAAAACATAAATAAAGCAACATGAGTACAAAGGTACTCAGCAAGACTTACATCAGATCCTATCATACATGCACTTGTATCAAGAGGGTAACGTGGGGTTTAGTTGCAGCAAGCCAGCTTTGACTCTGTGGCTATCCTGTTCTACGACTACCAGAAACTCTTGAGGTGAAACAACGTACACGAGTCCACTAATCACCACACAATACACTACTATGGATTCATCCCCGTCTCCCTACGAGAAGGCCATCCATAGCACTCACACATGTCTTGAGCATTTTATAGTATCCACTTCAAGTTGTCTATGTACCATGTAAGCATCCAAGAAGTCCATAACCGCGGACCCGGCTATTCGAATAGATCATGTTAACCCTGCAGGGGTGTACTTCTTCACACACGCTCTCGCCACTTACCGCCATGTACACTTCATGTATCTCGGCAACCTTCAAGCGGAAGCCTGGCGAGGGTGTCGGCCACGACCTGACTAACCACACAAGACTCTAGTCCAGGTTTATCGCCTATTCGGGTTTCATCCGCAAGGAGATCCGGCCGGGGTGTCGCTCGCGGCCCCAAACGATGTGTACAGGGTTCCCGAGCCCACCATCCGGGTGCCACTCGGTACACCAGGCCACGTGTGCCTAGTCTGTCCCAAGCCCACCCTGCCGGGTGCCACTTGGTAGAAAAATAGCACTACCTACAAACACCAGAAACTAGTTGCGACTCCTGGACAGAGATCAAGTTGGTTAATAAGTCGAGAGGGCTTGGAGCGCCCGGAGCCCAATGTGTGGTAGTATCGAGTCATTGGACAACATACACAGAACTCAGGGCTTAAGGACGGTTCCAGTGAGACAACCCACCATGTACTCCTACATGGCCTCTCACCGCTACCTTTACCAAATCGTGTTCACACACTTCACTCTCAGCATCAGAACATATCGTAACACTCCAATTCATTCCCAATGAATCAGACCTGACACAACTCTAAGCAATAGCAGGCATAGCA
>NC_041393.1:704754330-704754994 GCF_002162155.2 Triticum dicoccoides
CATTCGGGCGGCGGAGACCACCCACGCGAAGCCCGCGCTCACGCGCATCCAGTGGAACACGCGGAAGGCTACGGGGGCGGCCGAGCTCGCTGGAGCAGAGCTCAGGGCGGCGGCCGGAGTTCGGCAACTTGCGGCCGCGGCGTTGTGGTGCACGGCAGTGGAGACGGAGGGTTCCTACGGGCTCCTGGCGTCACCAGGAACACGGGGACGCGCGCGGAAGGGACCGGCTTGGGCTCGTGCCACCGTGGTGCCATGGCCGGCGGCGAGGGGCTTACGGGCGCGGTGGCGAGCTAGCTAGACGGGGCAAACGGACACGGGGAGGAGGGGGTTCGGTGCGGGGGCTCACCGCGGAACTAGCGAGCGCGAGGGCGAGGTCGGGGATGCCCGGTAGCTCCCGAATCGCCGGCGAGGGTCCACGGCGGCCGGAGTCGAATTTGGCGACGGCGACGGCTCCACGGGGCATCCGGAGGGCACGGCTTGACGGGGAGCTTCAGGGCGGAGGAGCGGAGCTTCCGCGTGTGTCGGGGAGACGAGGGGAGGTCGGTGGTGATGGCTATGGCGAACGGCGGCGGCGGTGGTTCTCGGGTGAGAGAGAGAGAGCAGGGGGAGAGGAGGAGGGCGAGGGAGAGTGAGAGCGGTGCGGGGCAGCTGCGTGGCTTCGTCC
>NC_041393.1:704756913-704762418 GCF_002162155.2 Triticum dicoccoides
CATACCGAATGAGATAACGCAAGCTCTGAGCATGTCTTCGAGAATTTGATTGACCCGTTCCACCTGACCACTCGACTGAGGGTGGAAAGCGGTACTGAAGGAAAGATGGGTTCCCATGGCAGTTTGGAAACTCTCCCAGAAATGAGAAGTGAAAAGACTGCCACGGTCTGAATTGATCTCTAGTGGAACACCATGAAGTGACACTATTCGAGAAATATATAAGTCAGCGAGCTGACTAGCAGTGATATTTTCTCGAACAGGAAGGAAGTGAGCCACTTTGGAAAGACGATCAACGACTACGAAGATAGCATTATTCCCTCTCTTGGTCCTGGGAAAGCCGGTGATGAAGTCCATACCAACTTTATCCCATTTCCATTCAGGAATAGCTAAAGGCTGAAGGGTGCCAGCAGGTCTTTGATGCTCTGCCTTAACGCGACGACATACGTCACATTTAGCAATGAACTCCGCAATTTCTCTCTTCATCCTAGTCCACCAGAACCTCTGGCGTAGGTCCTGATACATCTTAGTACTACCGGGATGAATCGTGAGAGGAGATTCATGCGCCTCCTTAAGGATCAATTGTCGCAGATGTTGATTCTTGGGAACCACCAAGCGATTCTCAAAGAAAACAACACCACGATCATCCATAGAGAAACATCCACCAACTCCCTTCTTAATGTTTCTCTTGATCCGAGAAATTCCTGTGTCTTGCTTTTGAGCAGCGATAATCCGATCTTCAAGATCAGGTTTCGCCACCAGGGTAGAAAGGAATCCGCGAGGAGCTATGTGTAGATTAAGCTTACAGAATTCCTCATGGAGAAGTGGTTGGCCTTGCTGCAACATGAGATTGTTGCAATAGGATTTATGGCTTAGCGCATCAGCCATGACATTGGCTTTGCCTGGGGTGTAGGTAATCCCTAGATCATAATCTGTGATCAACTCCAACCAACGTCTTTGCCTAAGGTTCAGATCCGGTTGGGTGAAGATATACTTGAGACTCTGGTGATCGGTGTAAATCTCGCAACGTTTACCAAGGAGGTAATGTCGCCAGGTCTTGAGTGCATAGACTACGGCTGCAAGCTCTAGATCATGTGTAGGGTAATTCTCCTCATGTGGATGCAACTGTCGAGATGCATAGGCAATCACATGACGATCCTGCATAAGAATGCAACCTAGTCCCTGTCGTGAGGCGTCGCAGTAGATAATAAAGTCTTTAGTGAAATCCGGTGGCACAAGTATGGGAGCAGAAGTCAGGCGTCTTTTCAGTTCCTGAAAACTGTACTCACACTGTGGGGACCACTCGAACTTTTTATCTTTCTTGAGAAGTTCCGTGAGGGGTTTGGCTACTTTGGAGAAGTTTTCAACAAAGCGGCGACAATAGCTGGCTAGACCAAGGAAACTCCTAACTTGTTTGACTGTTTCGGGTGGAGTCCAATCGAGAACGGCTTGAACTCTCTCGGGATTGACAGCAATGCCCTTACCAGAGATTACGTGGCCTAGGTAGGTCACTTCTGGCAACTAAAATTCACACTTGGAGAACTTGGCATAAAGGCGGTGCTCTCTGAGTTTTTCTAACACAAGTCTAAGATGTTCGGCATGCTCTTCCTCGTTCTTCGAGTAAATAAGAATATCATCGAGGTAAACCACGACGAACTTATCTAAGTACTCCATGAAGATCGAGTTCATCAAGCGGGAGAATGTGGCTGGGGCGTTGGTTAGGCCAAAGGACATGACGGTGTACTTGTACTGGCCATAACGAGTGACAAAAGCTGTCTTGGGAATGTCCCCGTTTCTGATCTTGATTTGATGGTAGCCTAACCTTAAATCCATCTTGGAGAAGACTGAGGATCCAGCGAGCTGATCATACAGGTCGTTGATCCTGGGGAGCGGATACTTGTTCTTTATCGTGACCAAATTAACGGGACGATAATCTACAACCATCCGGTCTGTACCGTCTTTCTTCTTGACAAAGACGGGGCAAGCCCAAGGAGAAGAACTAGGACGGATGAAACCCTTTTGCAAGGACTCATCGAGTTGTTTCTTAAGCTCGGCTAGTTCTAAGGGTGCCATCTTGTAAGGTCTCCGGGAGATTGGAGCTGTTCCTGGGATAAGATCTATGACGAACTCTACATCTCTGTCAGGTGGAACACCTGGCAGTTCCTCTGGAAAGACATCCGGAAAGTCGCGGACTACCGGGATATCTTCAAGGTCTGGAAGAGGGCTGGCATTAAGAGAATAGAGCTGACGCTTTGCAACTCTAGTGGAGACGGTGACTATCTTGCCAGATGGGTGTGTAAGCTGAACAGATCTTGTGTAGCAATCAATCTGGGCATGATGAGCTGTCATCCAGTCCATACCCAAGATGATGTTAATATCTGAGGACTTGAGGGCTACAAGTGATGCAAGGAATACAAGTCTGTCAACAAGGATTTCATTACCATGGCTGATTCTGGTGGTCTGCCATCTAGACCCTGGGGTTTGGATTTCAAGCGGAGTTGGCATAACACAAAATGACATGTCGTGCAAACGAGCATAGCCTTCAGAAATGAAGGAGTGAGATGCCCCAGTATCAAATAGAACTGATGTTGGGTGACAATTGACAAGGAGGGTACCAAGAACAACATCCGGATCATCATGAGCGTCTTTAGTTGAGACGTGATGCACACGTCCACGTTCAGTGGGGGCTGACTTGACACTGATCATCTTGTGTGATGGCTTAATACAGCCAACAATCTTCTCGGGCTGGGGTGGAGCATAACTAGTCTGAGAGCAATCACGTGCATAGTGTCCTGGCTTCCCGCATGTGAAGCAAATTCCTGAGGTTGGACGGGGACCCGTACTGACAAGAGGCCTACCAGTAGACCTGGGTGGAACATACGACTGAGCTGGAGGAGGCACCACATGAGATGACCTCGGTGTATAACCGGAAGGAAGAGCGGAGTTTGGAACCCAAATCCGGCGTTTCAGGGAACTAGAGCCAGAGGAGGATCCCAAATCACGGGTGTGCTTACGAGACTCCTCGTAAGTGAGTTGAGATGTCTCTGCATTGATGGCCTTGTTCACAAGGGCTTGGAATGTATCACAATGATGCAGGTGGAGATCACGACGCAACTTGGGGTTGAGACCCTTCCGGAACCTAGCCTGCTTCTTAGCATCCGTGGACACTTCTTCTGTGGCATAACGGGCGAGGTTCTCGAACTCTCTGCTATAAGCATCAACAGCCATCTTACTCTGGGTGAAACTGCAGAACTCTTCTCTCTTGCGATCAAGGAGGGCTTGGGGAATGTGATGCTCGCGAAAAGCCTCAGTGAAATCCTTCCAGGTAGGAATCTGGCCAGCTGGAAGCATAGCCTCATAGTTCTGCCACCAAAGACTAGCAGGACCTTCCAGGTGATATGTGGCATAAGTGACCTTGTCATCTTCAGCTACGTTCGCGGAACGCAGCTTATGAGTGATGCTACGGAGCCAATCATCTGCATCGAGTGGCTCGATGGAATGATGAAAGGTAGGTGGGTGCAAGCGAATGAAGTCATGAATGGTCACAGACTTGTTGGACTGATGTGCGGTGTTCTCCTCGATACGTGCCAACAAGTGGTTGGACTCACGCTTGTTCCTCTCCATCTCTAGCATGAACTCTGTCAACGAAGGCTGATCGGGAGGATCCTCATCCCTACCATCTCCGTGGTTCTGGCTACGAGCAACGGAACTTCGCTTAGCCGATGACATCCTGAGAAACGAACCAAGGACGGAATCAGCATCAACTATGGACTGTAGAATGTAGGACAAGGAATTAGTATCACTCAAACTCTTAGGGAAAATCCGGCAGCATAACGGCAGTAAAATGCTCAGAATGAGACATCCTACTAAAAATGGGGTAGTACAACAACTCAACATCACCACTCAAGGTTCTGGGATAGTACTAAACAGACTACACCGGAAGTACTCAAAACTGGGGTATGACTCTGATCAACCAATCCTATGGAACTACGGAGTAGTAACACGTGATCCTGATAGACGGAAAAGAAGCCTATTTCCTTAACCCCGGAGGAAGATAGGAGGACTCAGATCAGAAGGTCATGAGGTATAAGGAGTAAAAAGAGCCTTACGTTCCAACCCACAATCAATTCCCTTACATAACTAAAGAATTTCTAGACTCAACTTCGACCAGTATGGCTTGGTAATCCTACAGGCAGTCAAGCTCTGATGCCAAACGCTGTCAGGACCCCGACTCGATGCCACATCGATCTAGCATGTAACACCTCATATCGCTTTGCGGCCTCACGCACGGTATCCCCACGGGTGTCGCCTTACCTTTGCCCGGGACCGTTTGCGCATTTTGGCACACGTATATGATGGTGTCGCTAGCATCCATATGAGAAAGAGCCCGGGCTGACATGGCTAGTCGTAAACCCAAAGTGGCACTAACTTACAGGGACAGGCATCCATGACCCAGCATCGAACGTGTCGGTCATCAGCGAGTGAATCCAGGCTGTAGCACTGGGCTAACAGGACTCCGGTGAACCGGGCTGTAGCGGGCTAGCAGGACTCCGGTATTCATCGCGTGACATTTCCCCGAAGGGACAGACACAGGATCGAAGAAGGACACATGCCGGCCTGCCTAAGTGTTCCGGAGCAGTAGCAAGCTACCAGGGCTCAGTGGAAGCACTAGGAGACATTTCCCGGTAAGAGAGGCTACTAAGAATAAACAACTAGATAGTCAGATCCCACACATAGCAATACACATTACACGTACGCATAACATGCAAGTATGTGATGTACAACATGGCATCACAGCATAACTCAACAACTCATATAGATAAAGGCTCAGAAGAGCCGTCATAGCATATATTGCAAACAGGGGTCACAAGACCCATCATACAGAGCATACAAGCAACAAGCGGAAGCATTACATGTCTGGGTACAGACATCTACAAAAGAAAAAGGCTGAAGAGCCTGACTATCTACAACATCCGATCAAGATCGTAGCTGAGGTACTAGCTACTAGTCGAAGTCCATGGGAACACTAGTAAGACCGAAGTCTCCGCTGTAAAAACATAAATAAAGCAACATGAGTACAAAGGTACTCAGCAAGACTTACATCAGATCCTATCATACATGCACTTGTATCAAGAGGGTAACGTGGGGTTTAGTTGCAGCAAGCCAGCTTTGACTCTGTGGCTATCCTGTTCTACGACTACCAGAAACTCTTGAGGTGAAACAACGTACACGAGTCCACTAATCACCACACAATACACTACTATGGATTCATCCCCGTCTCCCTACGAGAAGGCCATCCATAGCACTCACACATGTCTTGAGCATTTTATAGTATCCACTTCAAGTTGTCTATGTACCATGTAAGCATCCAAGAAGTCCATAACCGCGGACCCGGCTATTCGAATAGATCATGTTAACCCTGCAGGGGTGTACTTCTTCACACACGCTCTCGCCACTTACCGCCATGTACACGTCATGTATCTCGGCAACCTTCAAGCGGAAGCCTGG
>NC_041393.1:704766589-704767235 GCF_002162155.2 Triticum dicoccoides
TTCTTTGCCGTCCGCTTTTGGGTAGCTGATGGCAAAGAGCTTCTTTGCTGTCCGCTAGCCGACGGCAAAGAGCTGGCAGATGGCAAAGTAGCTGTTTCCAGTAGTGTTAGTAGATATCGATTATAGGTTAGTGCATAGGTTAGTATAGAGGAAAAAGTAAAATAAGGAAAAGGAAGAAAAGAGGAAGAAGAAGAAAAAGAAGGAGTGGGAAAAGTAAAATAAGAAGAGGAAGAAGGAGAAGGAGAAAGGAGAAGAAGAGGAGAGGAAGAAGAGGAGAAATAAATAAGAAGAGAAAAAGAAGGAAAAAAGAGGAGAAGAAGAAAGGAATAGAAGAGAAGAAGAAAAAATAGAGTAATTTCTATTTTTTTCCTTCTTCTCCTCTATTCCTTTCTTCGTCTCCTCTTTTTTTTATTTTTTTTCTTTGATCTTCTCCTCTATTCCTTTCTTCTTCTCCTCTTTTTTTTCTTCTTCTTCCTCTTCTTATTTTTATCGGGTATGTCGTTGTCGATATACCACCTCCCCGATAACTTCGACATGATGGGGGGGTCGATATACCCCCTCCCCGATAACTTTGACATGAGGAGGGGGAGGGGGTCGAGGGGTCGAGGGTTCGAGGGTCGAGGGTTCAAGGGTCGAGGGTCGAGGG
>NC_041393.1:704767394-704777035 GCF_002162155.2 Triticum dicoccoides
GAGGGTCGAGGGTTCGAGGGTTCGAGGGTCGAGGATTCGAGGGTTGTCAAGGGGTCGAGGGTCGAGGGTCGTCGAGAGGTTGAGGTTTCGTGGGTTCGAGGGTTCTATGTTTTCGAGGGTTCGAGTGTCGAGGGTTGTCGAGGGGCCGAGGGTTCGAGGGTCGAGGGTTGTTGAGGGACGTCGAAGCGCTTCCGAGGCCACCCCAAACCCTAGAGAAGCGTCGAGGCCACTATAATTCCTTGTTGTGATTAGCTAGATATTTCTATGTTTGCCACTAATATATCCATCTGTCATGTTTGTATAATAATTGCCATGTTGTAATATTTGCAGAAACTATGGAGCACGGCCGAGACGAGGAAGCAGAACAGGTGTTGGGGGACATAATCCCAAATGGAGGTGATGTCATGTCGTATCTGAACAAAAGAGACGGTTTGGAAGGAGAGGGTGAAGCAGGCTACGGTTATCGAACAACAAAGGAGGAAGGACATGATTATGATGGCTCCGGTGACCGAATGCCGGTGCAAGAAGGAGACCGTGATGACGGCTCCGGTGACCGAACAGAGTCCGGCCAGGTATATATATTAATTAAGCCTGTGCTGACTAGCTAATTGATGCATTCATTGTTTTGGTATCTACACATATTAACTCTCATCTTTCTTGTTTTTTCTAGCCCTCCGGATCGAGCACAACTTTGGTAAAGAAAAGAGGCCCAAAGAAAAAGTTGCGCCCGGATGAAAGGTTCATGATCACAGCAATCGTGCCCGATGGCCTACCGATTGAACCCCTCTGGACCAAGGAGGCATTTACTGCCCAGTGCGGGGTTCTTGTTAGGGACATGATCCCGATCAGTAACAAGCTATGGAATCAGCCTAAGAAGGAAGAGCTTGAAGTTTCTTTTGTCGAAGATGCACAAAAAGAGGATCTTTGGAATGCGCTGAAGGTAAATTTCATCCTACCGGAAGAGGAGGATCCGGAGAATCCAGTTATAGAGCCATTGATCAAGTCATGTGCTCTCAAGAAGAGGGCAGAACTATTCAGGAGGTGGAAGAATGATCTGAAAGCAAAGTTTGTCGACAAAAAGAAGACACCAGAATTCACCGGCCGGTATGAGAAGATCAGAGATCAATGGGATGCATTTGTGGCCAAGAAGACATCAGAGAGAAGTAAGAAGATGTCAGCGACAAACAAGATAAATGCTGCGAAGAAGGAGCATCACCATCGCACGGGGTCAGGTGGCTACCTCAAAGCCCGGCCGTTGTGGGCCAAGGCTGAGAACGACCTGCTTGCTAAAGGGGTCGAACCAGAGACATTGACCTGGCGAGACCGTCCAAGGACTTGGTTCTTCGGGGTTGGCGGAACCTTGGACCCTGTAACAGGGAAGTGCTTTGGACGAGCGAGCAACTGCGAATGCCCGTCATGAAGCTTTGGGACTATATATATCACCGCGGCGCAGGAAGGGAGGTTTGTTCCAGATAGAGAGAAGGACGAGGTCACAATGGCCCTCTGGAATCCTGAGCACCCTGGACGAACACGAAGCACGCCAGGCTCCATTCCGTGGAAGGTTGGGTTTCCGAACGCATGCGGTTAAAAAACCCAGGAGAGGAGGAGGAAACAGGAGCAGAGCGAACTGCTGGAGCTGCACGCAAGGGTACGGAAGCTAGAGGAACGAGAAGCAGTTCGAAGCAAGCGACCTATCGAAGCTACCCCCGAAGCTACCCCGCCATCTCAGTAGAGAAGCAGCGTGGCTTCCACCGACCCACTTCAGCTGGAGCCTGTCTTCACGGATCCTGCTACCTACCCCGTGGATGATATCACGGAGTCTCCACAGTGCCACCTTATGATGCAATGACAGAACTACAAAGTCAAGGCGGCTGTCGGCTCTGTTCGACCTACTGAACCCGGTGCAACTTTTAACTGTTGTCCAATTCCAGAAGGATATGCAAGGGTGATGGTCGAGGAAATAACGGAGGGATTTGAGGAGCTCGTGCTTGACCACCCTACCGGTGAAGGGGAGACTAGGCTGGGTTCTACTCTAAAGACTCCATACCTATGGCGGAAGGAGCTCATCAACCTTCCGAACTGGACACCTCCGCCTCCTCCTCCTCTGGCGAGTCAGGGCACTCCGCCTGCTCCTCCAGCGAGTGATCAGGGCACTCCACCTCCTTCTCCGGCGCGTGGGGGCACTCCGCCTCCTTCTCCGCCTGCGCTGGCGCGCCCGACCAACCAGCCTCCTCCTTCTCCGCCTTGTCATCAAGGGCGGAAGAGACCCGCCGCTGCTCCGGCGCATCGCAGTCCTTCTCCTCCACCTCGGAAGCAATGAAAGAAGATAGCGGCAGCCGCTTGGCCTGCTCCGGCGTCTAGCAGTACAGCCAGAGGCGGGAGGCAATACAGATTCGGTCCATCTCTCAAGACTCCATAGAAGTTACCATACGAGATGACCGTACAGGAAAACGAGGAGATCTGTCAAGCCCAAGTGAAGGACTATTTCGAAACGCAAAGAGCTAAGAGACATCCACCTCCGGAGGAGAAGATAGACCAGGTGAAAGCGAAGTGCACTTTGGATGCCCTGCAGCGACCACCACCGTCTCCGCCGCAAACCAACTATGAGCGCATTACTGAAAAGACATATAAGGAAGCAAAGCGGTTGGGAAGTACTTGCAGTGACAAAAGGTTATAAGAACGAAGAAGTGGGAAAAAAATCCCCAGCTCGGCGAACAAGAGAACCAATCGTGCCCCCCGCTCAAGGTGTCTAGCGATATTGTCGCTAATCCACCGGGGATCTTACCTAGTACCAATCCTGCAGATTACCTACCCGACGATGCACATTTTGATACAATGGAGGTGGACGAATTCAAATACGAGTATGGTAAGCCTCTCGTCAAAGATGTTTCTACTCTAACAACGATGATGCGAAGATTCCATGATTGTTACATGGAAAACTGCAGAAAGTTTGCAGGGGAGAAAAAAAAGATACTTTGACGCTGAAAGTTAAAGAGGATCATCATGACCTCGTTGGAATTGACCAGTTGTCTGTTCCATTTGAGGAGTTATTCCAGTTTTTCAATCAGAAGGCCCTCGATAAATTAACGGTCACTTGCTACTGTCTGTAAGTACTACTTCTGTCATTAAGTCTCTATATATAGCTTAGCTCTTTCATTGCATGCATGTATATATAATTATCCTCACTATATTATGCAGATTGAAGATTGTCGAATGCAGAAAAGTTGAAATGTATGATATTGGGTTCATTAACACAAATCTCATAGATGAATTTACGGTTACATTTCATGCCAAAGAAACCGAGGACAACTTGCTACGATCATTAGTAATAAATCAAAACAAAGATACAATACTCTTTCCTTACAACTTCAAGTGAGTGTTACTGTCTTGTGCATATTCGGTTTCCCTTAATTATTACTCGAGGTTATGTAATTGATGAGTTATGCATGCGTGCGCAGGTTCCACTATATTCTCCTAGAGATTAAGCTTGAGCAGGGACTAGTAAACGTCTTAGACTCGAGACGAAAAGATCCCTCTGACGATGCGGACATGTCTCAAATGCTCGAGAAGTAAGTTGAATCGATCATTATCGCACCATATCGACAACTTTGTTCATTTTATGATATCAAGTAATTGTTTTCTTTGTCTTGCGGGGTTTGGAAAGTATTCACCGCACAAATTTTGGGACTGCTGCGGGAACTGCGATGGAAATACCCGAAAGTAAGTACTACTAGCTAGCTAGTTCCGCGCATCTCCCGTTGATTCTAGCTACTTTCATCAATGCCCATTTATAATGCTTCATTATCAGTTTGATTGACCTCTATTTCTCGTAAAGTGCTTGTGGCAGCTATGTCTGTGAGTTCATCTACAACGCGACGACCAAGAATAGGCGGGGCTACCCTAAAAGACAATATGAAGTGCGTAAGCAAAAATATTCACAAGTTTATTTTATTACCATCATTTCTGTTCAGTTTCATTCATATATATGTATTGACCCCCTTCTTGAAATTAGACGTGGCAGATGCGGGATGAACTCCTACCACAAGATCGCATGCGAGCAATTCAAGAGGCATTGGTTGCATTCTTTCTTCACCATGTCATTAATAAAGCCGGAGAATACCACCATGCATGTGGAAGTTGAGTTCATATGTTAGGGTATTGTAAGAGATCTTACACATTGTATATATATGTAGACAGTAGCGTCGGATAGATATACAAAAACTTGTTGTTGACCAATCTCTCGGAGAAGGAGAGGTCGATCACTTCTGTATATGTTCATGACGATCTTCTGTACTTAATAGTTTCCTTCATTTTCTTACTAGCTAGCGTGTCGAGTCCTCTCTATACGTAGCATCGACCAAGCACGGAGATAAGAGAGGACATTTTTCTCTATTAGCTAGCTAATACAATATATAAAACCCCTGAATTAACTCTAGTAGCAACGTGGGGAAAGAGGGTGTTGTGGGGCAGGAAGGCGGCGGAGCAAGGAGAGTGGCACATTTTTTTTTCTAGACTTAGTTCCGTTTCCACTATTGTACTCAGTCATGTTTGAGAAATCATCCACAAACTAATCATAGCTTAGATGATTGACCATGGAACGACCAAACTCCAAATTACTTTCTATGGATCTCAAAACATTTGTGAATCTTTAGACAGCTTTTAGAAAACTGAACCAAGCTGCAAACAGGAAATTTCACGAAATTCATTCAATGCGGACAGATTCAGATGTTTTAAGAACATCTTTTGCAATACTTCTCAGACATTTGACAGATCTATAATACCACCATCGACACAGAACCGGGTCACGTCTTTGTGGTGAGGTGGACTACGAGCTCCACCTCCCTCTCGGATAAACATGGCCATGGGCAGCCCGGCACAAAAATCCCGGGCCGGGCTGAGCCCAAGTGTGCCATCGGGCCGGGCTCGGGCCTGGAAACTGAGCCTGACAGGCAGGTCGGGCTGGGCTCAAGCCTACACAAAACGCGTGTTTAGTCGTAGTCAGGCCGGGCCGACCGGGCCGTATCAGGCTTTCCAGGCTCAGGCCCGATTTTTTAGGCCCGATGGCCGGGCCTGGCCGGGCTCGTGCCTGGGTTTTTAGCACCGGCCTTTTTTTGGCTCGGCCCGAGATATGCCCAGGTATACTCACTACCGGACTCGCGGTCTATGCCTACGGCCATGGGCCGTCGGCATAGATCTATGCCGACGGCAGCCGTCGGCATAGAGCCGTCAGTCTAGATTACGTCAGCGTACTCCTGTCAGACCGTCGGCATAATAATGCCATCGGCATAGGGGGTATGCCGACGGCCCTGGCGCAGCCGTCGGCATAGTTTAGCCGTCGGCGTAGTTTTCCGTCTGACAGCAACGAACGGCGCCGTCAAAACTGCTGGCGGCTCGGGAGGCGACACGTGGCAGGGCTATGCCAACGGCAAAGCCGTCGGCATAGGTTAAATCTATGCCGACGGCTCTGCCATAGGCATAGCCCTGCCACGTGTCGCCTCCTGGTGTAACCTGGCGGCATGGCTATGCCTACGGCAAAGCCGTCGGCATAGATATAAATCTATGCCGACGGCTTTGCGGTAGGCATAGCCCTGCCACGTGTCGCCTCCTGGTGGCTCCTGAGCGTATCTATGCCGACGGCTTTGCCGTAGGCATAGTTTTTTTTATATATTCCCTGTTTTCTCTTTTCCAATTCATTTGACAACATCTCAAAACAGAATAATATGAAATATGACAGTTCATCAACATCATTTAAACATAGTCAAGTTCATCATCTAAAGATCATCACCGGCGAAAGTCCACGAACATAAGAGTAGTGCAAGACATGAAACATCATAAAAGTTGAAACATGAAAGACATGGCACAACGGCCGCATACACGGAATCATCATCGACATCAAGCACCACCGAGTCCACCTCCTCCAAAACCACCACCACCACCGAGTCCACCTCCGCCAAAACCACCACCAAGTCCACCTCCGCCAAAATCGCCACCGCCAAAACCGCCACCGCGACCACCATCACTCTGCCAGATCGGAGTGACTGGGGTCGACGGAGCAGGAGTCGAGCCACCGGTCCCCTACATGTTTGAAAGAAGATTCTAACGGTAAATATGACATGATAGTGTTGAATGAACGAGAACTAGTTTGTCATTAGTTAGGCAAATTTACTAACCGGGGTATCACCGCCTAGTGCTAGCCATTCCTCGAACGTGGGAATGTGTGGGGCGTCTCCCGCAGGTGGTGGTGGGGGTCCAACTTGTGGTGGCTCCGTGCGGTTAGTCCAAGACGCCAACATAGCCTGGATGTTAGTTAAACAAGTCCACTTAGAAACAAGCCGTGATCAACAAAGTTAGAAGGAATGAAAGTGCAAATTTGAGCTTGGTTTAAGAGGGCAAAACTAACCGCCATCACTTGACGGCTGTAATCATCGTTTGCCTTCACTCGTTGCAAGTACTCCCTCACCTCAATATGCCTATGCTCGAGAAAGGCCTGATATGCCTACAAAATTGAGGTTGTTTCTAAGTGGGCAGTGATGAAAATAAACTAAGAAAGATAGAGACAAAGAAGATAAGGGGAAGTACTTACAGCATGTTGGCGGACTAAGGGAGGCTGCGAACGCCCCGTACTCTCTAACGGGCTCGGGTTGGTAGCTCGAAGCCGTGTGTACGAGATTGACGAAGTGATCAAGCCATCGAAACACGGATACCGGCCATGGGACTTACCCTGGATGGCCACCACCGCCGTGTCGTCGATCTGAGACTGGGCGACCTCAGGAATGGGAACATCCGGATGCAACTTCTGATAGTTCTGAGTGTAAGACTCCAGGTGTTTCTCGGTGTTGCCGTAGTACTGGCTCTCGCCCTCCTTGCGATCACTCCGCTCGCGGGCCAGCTTCCACGACTCCATGTCTGAGAGCGGCCTCTGCAACTTGTCCTCCTGCAACGTCAAATAGAAGTTAGCCATACATAAGAACATGACGGTAAAGAAGAACCAAAATGCATCTTTCATATAGATATACCTTCATGGCCTTGAAGCCCCAGTGGTTCCTGTTTCCTTGGCCGTGTGTCCCGTCTTTTCCACGGTTAGCCCGGGCCTTGATGCTCTTGGCAACAAACTCTGGATCGTCACCGACCCACCTATCCACCAAACACGCCCATCCGTCATGCCTTCCATAGCACCAACGAGGAACAACCTATGCAAATTTTGGAAGCATGACATGTGAGCACGAAACATATAGTTGACTCCTTGAAACAATGAAAAGTCAGTAATAGTTACCATCATGAACTGCTCCCTGCTCATGGTAATTTTTTGCCTCTGTGCTTGAGTTTTGGTCATCTTTTGTTGCAGGTAGATGTGGTAGTACTGTGAGACGGCAACCCAACGCACCTCGTACTGCAACTGACGAGCTTTCTTCTTTGCAGACGCAAGTAAGACCATGTTGGATCTGGCCTTGTGCTCGTCAAGAACTCTATAGAGTTGCTGCAATCATGCATAAACCAGAAGCAAACAAGGCATGATTTGAGTGATTCAATGATAAACTATGAACGAAACTAAAGACAAGTGATTCAAAAGGGAACTTACCCAAAATTTGGTGATCACGGCCTTAGCGGCCGTCCCGTACTCCGCGTTGCTGCAAGCCTCGTAGTGGGCCCAGCTTGTGGCCAAAACATGCAGTTGTGGGTCCCTGTCTGGCCGTGGGCAGAATAGGCCAGGCCAAAACTGCTTCAACAGGACAGTGAGAAGGCCGTTCGGTTTACGGCCCTTTCCGTGAAGGATCCAGTTACTACAAAAGAATCAAAGGGTTGCCATGTGTATAATAAAAAAATGTTGTCATGTGTTGAAAGTATGATTGAGATGCACTTACTCTGTCCCCGCAGGTTCAATGAGCCACTTGTGCGCCTCGATAGAAGGTGGTGTAGGTACTCCGGCATTACCACGCAGCCACCCCTGTGGAGCACCCGGTGGCAAGTCACCCCACAACTCGGGGTCAACCTCCCCTCCACCCTCCTCGCCCTCCTCGGCCTCCTCCTCCTCGGCCTCCTCCTCCTCAGCCTCCTCCTCCTCACCCTCCTCCTCCTCGACATCAGGAATATACTCCTCCTCCTCAGACTCAGAAGCTGCATCAGCATAGGAGGGCATCGAAGAAGACCCTCCTATTTCGGACACGGCCCGGAGTTTTTTGGCCCGGTTGCCTCTCCCCCCACCTCCTCGTCCTCTAGGGGCTCTCCCCCCACCCCCTCCTCCTCTAGGGTCTCCTCCCCCGACCCCTCCACCTCCTTGTGAGGTGCCATCCTCGCGTAGTCGGGAGGGAACCTTGTGGGCTCGTCCACTCCGAGTAAGTCCTCCTTTGAGTTTACTGAGGAAACTGGCACCGCTGGACTTGCCCATGATTAGCAAACCTGCATTGAGAAGAGAATAAACAATTAGTAAGGATATAAAAAAACAAGCATACAGGAAAGACATTAATAACGGAAGAGAACATTATTAAAAGAACATACATTTTCTAGAACCCATATGAATCATCACTATTGTAATCTATTTGTCGACCGGTCTCATCATCACTATCCCGCATATCTTCTTCGTTGTCTGACGGAGGTGGAGGCTCTTCCTCATCGTCAGCGTCAGCGTCTTCATTTAACTTTTCAAGCATAATTATGTCTCTTTGATTCACAACTGCCTCACCATCAATCCGGGCGCCGTCGTTGTTTGGGTCCAGGTCAACATAACCCAAGTAGTCATCCTCCTTGTTTCGGACCACGTCATCATGTTCCTCTTGAAAAAACACTCCCTCGTATGTCATGGGGTTTATGTTGTAGTAATCATCATCGTTCGGGTCCGGTAGCTTACCATGTGGCGACACCTTGAACACAACTTCCCAACCCTTTAGGTACTCTTTCTGGCATGGGTAAGGCAGATAATATACTTGTGTGGCCTGGGTAGCGGCGATAAAGAGATCAGCTCCGGCATAGGCGGTTGATGGTTTAACTTCAACTAAACCAACAGAAGGCGTATGTCTCAGACCCTTTTTGGGGTCGAACCATCGGCATTTGAACACAGTGAGACTTAGGTGTTTACGGCCACATTTGAATGTAAGCTCGTATATTTTTCCTACCCTTCCGTAGTAATCTACATTATTATCTCCTTCGGTGAAGACTCCGGTATTTATGGTTTTGGGATCAGACCGACTGTTCTGGTGCTCCTCTGTATGGAAGCGATACCCATTCACATCATACTTTTGGCATGTCATGACGGTAGGGTCAAAACCCATGGAAACCCATCTCAATTCTTCATCCATTGATTCGTTCGGATCATTGACCCATCTCAACCCCCCAGGGCCCCCATCCCGGCTAACCCTGTAGCGTTTGACCACGGGATCTAGCCCTTTGACTTTGCACGGACGAGCTTTGACCAGTGGACCTCTCCACCCGGTTGTGTCGGGTCGGCCCAGAGGGACACCGGGGAGCAACATCCGGGCCAAAACCACAGCTACATCCAATCCGTGTAGACCCGACGCGTCCGTTTCCCCCTTCCAGGTGCCGGCGGCGGCGCCGTCCGTGAGGGTGGCCACGCACCGGAGACGTGTGCCGCCTCTTCGGACATGCCACAACACCATCCCGCATGTATGAGGGCCCGGTACGACGCT
>NC_041393.1:704778948-704792210 GCF_002162155.2 Triticum dicoccoides
TTCCAGGTGCCGGCGGCGGCGCCGTCCAGGAGGGGGGGCACACCGTGGATGTGAGGGGGGTCACTCTCTGGAGACGGGTGTCGGGCGTTTGCAACTGCCACAAAACTTCTGTCGGCATAGCTGTTTTTGATTTTAGTAAATATAAGGATCTATAATTAAAAGAACATGACCGCACATTATTAACGTGCTCGAAAAAATACAAACTATATATATATATATATATATATATATATATATATATATATTCATAATATATGAAAAAAATACAAACTACATATATATTCATATGTATGTTTATAGTTAACATGCTACATGTTAGTTGATATAATAATACATAAAAAAGCATTAAAAAATATGTACGGAAAAAAAATCTAACTATGCCGACGGCCTAGCCGTCGGCATAGATTCGACCAGCGTGCCGCGGATCACTGACGTGGCAGATATGCCGATGGCAGCCGTCGGCATAGGCTCTGCACGGTGCGGCCTGGATCGATGACGTGGCCTGCGGACCTATGCCGACGGCCCCCCGTCTCGGCCGTCGGCATAGATCTGACGCCGTTAGCCAGGGGGTGGCCGGGCCCCACGGGTATGCCGACGGCCTTTGTAAGCAGACGGCAGCTGTCGGCGTAGATGTAGCTAGGCCGACAGCCGTTCTATGCCGACGGGTGCCGTCGGCTTATCTCTGCGTAACACGACGGCCTTTGTACGCTGACGGCCAGAACCAGGCTGTCGGCATATCACCGAAGAAGCCGACGGGGGCCGTCGGCATTGTTTTGGCCGTCGGGATATGGCCCTGTTCCGGTAGTGACTCTCGGGGATGCACGCCAGGACGACAGCCGGCAGTCGTGGGTGCGATGGCATCGTCGAGGATGCCGAATCCGGTCTCCGCGATGACAGATCCATCATGCCGCCACCTAGCTCCGTCAGTTTTTCTCGATGAGCCTGCTGGAACCTGCGGCAGCCACGCCGCCAGCATCGAGCCCCTCCTTCTCCCCGGAGCCCCGGAGCCCCAAACCCTCGAAGCTGTATTACTTGCTTACTTCCACAACTTCACATTGAGGTAATGCAACTATGTCCTGCGATTAAGAGCACGAGTGAGTGACATTTAACCACGTAAGTGGGGATTGTGGGTGGGTACCTTTGTACTTGTACATGACAGCGTTTCGATCACCGGAGATATAAGCAAATTCGGCTCGATTTTGTATTTCTGTGTGGGTTTCACCAGCTCGATGCAGCATAGTATTCAAACATCAAAGTATATATGTCATGGTGACCCTGTTTCGAACATATAAACTCCGCCCATGCGGGTGCGGTAGTGATAAAGCTTATATGCAGAAATCTTGTTAAGAACCTGGTTATATAAGGGTCATATATGTATTATCATATCGCCCGCGGTTTGTGCATCGGCATTCATTGTGTACTTTGGATCCGTATGCTTCAATGTTGTTCTTTTGTTAGATACAAGTTCAGATTTTGAACTAAGAATCCAAACCAAATTGATATAAATATATACTTAAACAACAATAAATTTGGTTATATTTGTTCAGTTCTCACGCAAATTCTGGTCCTTTTGGTTCGGACGGTCCCTCCAGATCCATGATAAGAGAGAGAGGATATACTGGCATGTTATGTTCATTCATCCGAAAAGAGGCGGATATCGAATGCCAAGACTAATTGTATAATTGTGCTCTATTGCAGGTGGATGTGGAGCTTGTGTAGTCCTTATAGCAACCTATAATCCAACAAAAGATGAAGTGGCCGAATTCTCCGCGAGCTCATGTTTGACCCTGCTCTACAACATAAATCTCTGCTCAGACATCACCACCGAAGGCCTGGGAAACACACAAGATGGTTTCCATTCTATTCAGAAAAGAATGGTCGGGTTCCACGCTTCTCAGTGTGGCTTCTGCACTCCTGGCATGTGCATGTCTATTTTCACTTCTCTTGCCAATGCTGACAAATCCAAGAGGCCCGAACCACGAAAGGGGTTCTCAAAGTTGACGGTATCTGAAGCAGAAAGGGCTTTCTCAGGCAACATGTGTAGATGTACCGACTACCGACCGATTGTCGATTCATGCAAAAAAATTTCTTCAGATGTTGACCTGGAGGATTTGGCCTCAATATATTCTGGAAGAAAGGTGATAAGGACGCCAACGTTAGCAAGTTGCCAGCTTACACTCTTGGCGGTGGAGTCTGCACTTTCCCGGACTTCCTGAAATCCGAGATAAAATCTTTGATCCTGCATCTAACTGATGTTTTGATGTCACGGTCTCTGGAGAGGGTTGGTATCATCCTAAAAGCATCAAGCAATATTATGACCTGTTGAATTCTAGCTTATTTAGTGTCTACGCAGTTAAAGTGGTTGTGTGGAACACAAGTGCTGGTGTAAAGTTATATAAGGATCAGGATTTATGTAACAAGTATATTGACATAGGTGGCATTCTGAACTTTCAGTTATTTGGAAGAAAGATACTGGCATTGGAGTTGGGGCAGCTACACCAATTTCTAAAACTATTGAGATACTTGAGCAAGAAGCTAGATCCACATCATGTGCAAATGAAAGTGTGGTTTTCAGAAAACTCGCCGAGCACATGAGCAAGGTGGCCACATCATTTGTCCGCAACACAGCAAGCCTTGGTGGGAACATAGTTCTAGCGCAGAAATACCCGTTTCCTTCGGACATCGCGACCGTACTTCTTGGTGCTGCTTCAACTATTCGTCTTCAGGTTTATTCAGAAACACTAGAGGTAACTTTTGAAGAGTTTCTGGAGCAGCCTCCTCTTGATCCCAGTACATTTGCTCCTGAGCATATTTATTCCAAATTGGGCTTCAGATTCTCAGAAAGAAAGTAATGTGATCTTCGAAACTTACCGAGCGGCACCGCGCCCTCTTGGCAATGTTGTTTCATATATTAACACTGATATGCTAGGCCATGTCTCCCTGAATGAATCATCTGGTGATCTTGTGTTGAGTAACCTACACATGGCCTTTGGTGCCTATGGGACAGAACATGCTATTAGACCAACAAAAGTTGAACAACACCTAACCGGAAAAGTACTCACTCCATCTGTTGTGCTTGAAGCAGTTCAGCTCCTTAGAGAAACAATTGTACCAATGGAAGGAACATCACATCCTGAATACAGAGTCAGTGTGGCTGTTGGATTTCTCTTCAGTTACTTGTCTCCATTTGCTAAAGGAATCAAAGGGCCTGGAAAAACTCTGAATATTAGTTCTGCTGGTTCTTTAGATACAGACGATATTTGTAACCTTCCATTGTCTTCACGTCGAGAAACAGTTTCCAGTGATGAATATAAACCAGTTGGTGAGCCGATTAAGAAATATGCAGTTGAGCTTCAAGCATCTGGTATGTGGTTAGCTCACATCATCAGAATTCTTAATGGGGTCTAGAAGTTTTCCTCTCCAAATTATCCTTCCTTCGGGATTAGGTACAGAACGGTATAATTTATTTTCTGTAATGCAGGGGAGGCGGTATATGTAGATGATATTCTTGCTCCAAAAAATTGCCTCTATGGAGAGTTTATTTACAGCACACGGCCTCTTGCATATGTCGAGAATATCAAATTCAAGCCTTCTTTAGCATCAGAGAAGGTCCTCGCGGTTGTTTAGGTGAAGGATATTCCTGGTGGAGGTCAAAATATTGGATCAAGCTTCATGTTTGGGGATGAGCCACTATTTGGTGCTCCAGTTGCTGAGTATGTTGGACAAGCTCTTGGTGTCGTGGTACTTATCTTTCCATATTTTTAATGTTTACTCATCAATAAATTCCTGTATAATAAAGTCAATTTATAAATTGAATTTTCCTCATTATTCCTCTATAAAATAAGTTTTTTATGTTCCTGTACAAATTGAAATACTAAAACATTAATATCACACAGTTGTTCATTGAAAAGATATCTGTATATTTACATCCAAAATTTTACTTGTAAAATACCCTAACAAAACCCCTATTAGATTGGGTTAATTAAACGCCTAACAACACTCATATCTCTGTTTCTTTCGGAACAAGATTGCTTACTGAAATTCAATACAATTGGATGTGCAAAAAAGTCATTATATTTTTTTTTCACATTTTCACACAGTATGACCATATTTAATTTTGAACACAGGGGTTAATCTTCTTAAATTTAACTAATTATTTATGTGGAAATTTGCCTCTAATTACAAGTAAGCGTTAGCTACCTTTTGGTCTATAGGAATCACAAACAATTTAGAAATAATTTTTATTGTATAGTTCTTCAGTGCTGATCTCACTAAAATGTGGACTTTTAGCCAGATTGCAGAAACTCAGAGATAAGCCAACTTGGCAGGAAAACAGGAGGTTGTTGAATATGACACGAAAGATTTGAAGCCACCAATCTTAACTGTAGAACAAACAGTACAACACAGTAGCTATTTCGAAGTTCCTCCTGAGAAATATCCAAAACAAGTCGGTGAATTTTTCAAGGGCATGGCCAAAGTTCCTCTCAATAGAAGTATGCTAATTCTACACGCCCTGAGACCTTGTCATACTGACATCTCACCTGCATTACTCAAAAGTGAATGGAAGTTTTTACACTTAACAACGATAAAATTTAAATTTGATATGATCAACTGAAGCATACATACTACTGCATTATATTAATACAGAAAGATAGCATCAAATTTGAGAAAGCACAAGCATATTTAGACCTGCCAAAATCTATGATGCTGACCTTGTGGACACCTCTTTTTATTGCGTATAACTTTATAGTCACTCTAATTTAATTAGCTTAAATGTCTAGTGTGGTGTTTATAGTTAGCTGATTCTTGAATCTTCTTTGATAGTTGCCATTTAAATTTGGACACTAACTTAGCATCTGTATGGAAGTTTGGGTTGCTGTGATGCAACTTTGTCACAGTTATATAATAAGTTCCATAATTGTTTCTTTCCATAATAAAATGTGAGTTCACGGGACCCATGGAGAATACTACGTGGCATGCATTAATATGTATAACTTCGATGATTGCAGGTGAAACTTGCCTCTCAGTACCACTTCTACATGGAAACACAAACAGCACTAGCGATTCCAGATGAAGATAACAATATGGTGGTCTACAGTTCAACACAATACCCTGAGGCTGTGCAGAGTGTCATAGCGAGGTGCCTCGACGTTCCATTCAGCAATGTGTGTGTCATTACAAGAAGGGTTGGAGGAGGCTTTGGTGGGAAGTCATTCAGATCACACACTGTAAGTAAGAATCAAACTATTTTGAACAGTAGTGCAATAGTGTGGCAAAACAAATTCAAAGCATGTGTGTGCAACTGAAAGAATCTAACAACTACTTTTATATGAATAATTGCTATTTTTTACGGGAGATTAGAGTTCTAATGATGGCTTCTAACATAAGTTTGTCCATTTGAGCTTCATTTTACCGTTCATTTAGCTTCCATGAAAACCAAAACATTGACCATTTTAACTGTTGCTGCTCAGTGATCCAACAATATATGCTTTTATAGGTAGCAACAGCAGCTGCACTTTGTGCCTTCAAGTTACGTCGTCTGGTGTGGATGTATCTAAATCGCAGTACTGACATGATCATGATCGGGGGTCGGCACCCCATAAAAGCATATTACTCTGTTGGTTTCAAGTCTGATGGGAGAATCGCACCTGGACATATTGATCAACGCTGGGATTTCTCCAGACATGAGCTCCCTAATGCCAGAGTATATGATGTCAGGCCTGAAGAAATACAACTAGGGTGCTCTCTCGTTTGACATCAAGGTCTGTAAGACAAACACCACATCCAAGTCGGCAATGCGTGCTCCTGGAGACACGCAGGGCTCATGTGTCGCTGAAGCCATAATCGAGCATGTTGCTACGGTGCTGTCACTCGATGCTAATTAGTGTCAGACAAAAGAATTTCCAAACCTATGACAGTCTTGTGTTGTTCTATCCAGAAAGCGCAGGCGAAGCTTCTACGTACACATTGCATTCTATCTTCGATATGTTGCTCATGACGTCGAGCTACCTGCATCGAGCCGAATCCAGCAAGCAGTTTAACAACTGCAACAAGTGGCGCAAGAGGGGTATCTCTTGTGTGCCCCTCATCTTGAAGGTGGCATCAAGGCTCCTGGAAGAGTGTATGTGCTCAATGGTGGTTCCGTCCTGGTGGAGGTTGGAGGTGTTGAGATTGGGCAAGGACTGTGGACCAAAGAACAGCAGATGGCGGTTTTCTCTTTGGGACAGTTGTGGCCTGATGGATGTGAATTCCTTCTTGATAGGATGTGTGTTCTTCAGGCTGACACGCCGAACTTGATCCAAGATGGGCTCACCGCTGGTAACACTTCGTCTGAATCTAGTTGTGCAGCAACTCTTGAGGCCTGCAAGGCTGCAACATGCTGGTTGACAGATTGAAGCCAGTCATGGAGAAGCTCAAGCAGCAATCGGGTGGTGCTGTTTCATGGGATGCTTTGATTGCTCAGGTTATTTGTTTATTTCCCTCCGTTTTTTATGCTACATGGAAGTAAAATATTTATGTGTGGAAATTGTTATCTTTAAATGTGCTAACACTTGGTCGTCGTATGATTTATTGTTACCAAATAGGCCGTTAAGGATAATGTTAATTTGTCCTCGGGTGCATTCTGGGTACCTAGCCAAGAATCTAGTGCCTATCTCAACTATGGGGCAGGTATAAGTGAGGTACAAAAAAATTCTGCTAAATGTCAATCACACTAGCATAGTTCAATAATGACCGGATGTTCTTCATATGGATGATATTGTGATACTTTTCTGATTTCCTTTTTACTAAAAATCCAGGTAGAGATTGATCTTCTTACAGGAGCTATTACTTAACTACGGAGCGACCTTGTGTATGACTATGGAAAGAGTTTGAACCCTGCAGTGGACTTGGGCCAGGTTTGAGATATTTTTCACTGAGCTATGCTCTTCTTTTATCATTTGGCAGTTAACATGGATATTTATATTGCAGCCCTGATCAGAGTTGTTGTTCATTATAGTAAACGACGGAATCATATATTCATATCTGATCTCTATCATCATCTGACAGACTGAAGGCTCCTTTATACAAGGAATTGGCTTCTTCATAAGCGAAGAACACGAAACAAAACAAACGCTGATGGGTCTACAAGATCCCGAGCGTCGACACCGTCCCAAAGCAGTTCAATGCCGAGGTGCTCAACACCGGATACCACAAGAGCCGCGTGCTCTCGTCAAAAGGTAGGAGTGTGATCTCTTTCCCGAAGCAACAACATGAATATATTTCACTTGTTTGCCAGATGAAAAATATCATTAGTTAAGGTAATCAAACCACGTTTGCCTCTGTCAGCTTCGGGGGAACCTGCCTTGGTTCTCGCATCATCCGTCCATTGCGCGGTGAGAGAAGCCATCCGAGCAGTGAGGAAGGATTTTGGAAGCTCGCAGCTCACGTTGCAGCTCGACGTCCCTGCACCGATGACGCTCGTGAAGGAAATGTGTGGTTTGGACATCGTGGATAAGTACTTGGAAAGCCTATCTGAACATCAGTCTCGAGCTGCTGCGGCATGATGCAAGATTCTGGTGGTGGAAGGAGCGGTGTGGTGTTGTCATGTTGCGCAGCATCGAATGGTAAATCATAGACGTGATGTTTGAATGTTTGTAATGTTCAGTGTTGTGCTTGCACACTTTTCTAATAAATAGAACAAAGCTTGTGATTTATATGTCCATAATAATGTGATTTTGTAAATAAATGTTTATTAAATTCTGCCATGGATTACCTTATAATTTTGATCAGAAGTTTGGTAATTAAATTAAAGTGAAATTGGTTAAGAAGGTAATTAAATTAAGTTGATTGATTATCATACATAGGGAGGTTGAACGAAGGGGTAGTGGGAAGAAATGTAAAATGAGAACCTTACATTCTTTTTAAGTAGTATAGAAGAGAAGATAGAGATAGAGATTATTCCAGGTTGAGATTTTTTTTTGTAAGTCTTGACTGAACCTAAAGGCGGTGCCTAGCTCCAATGCTAGCTGCTCGCATGCCACTTGGAATGACTCGCTCAATCTAACACTTCCCCTTTGGCTCCCCTTCCCCTCCCTCGCCGCCGGTCCTCAGCCCCTTGCCCTCCCTCTCCCCTCGCCGCCGCCGGGCAAAGGAAGAACACTGAAGTTGAAATCAGTAAAGTAAAGAGTACTTCTCAACAAAAAAAAAGTAAAGAGTACCCAAAAGGGTACAAACTGATAACTAGATAAAGAGTACAGTGGCAAAATGAAATTATCGAAGATCAAATAGCAAATGAAACAAGCAAACAAAGTACCAAATAAGATAAGAATTATCACAGCCATTCAAGACAAAGGAAGAACAGAAAAAGAATGAACAGAAGACAAGAAAAAGATCAGTTCAAATTTCAGATGTTGAAGGTCATTTTTATTCAAGTATATCCATTGGGCGACAGGCGCAGAGTTGGCCTGTTTATAAAAAGTTACTCCCTCCATCCCACAATATAAGATCGTTTCTTGGAAAACGATTTTACATTGTGGGACTGGGGGTATTAATGGTACTTCTGCAAAACATGAAATCATAAGAGGTATATGCTGGCATATGACAATATGGTTGTTCTCCACATATTTTGGCTTCTAAAAGCATTAAAAAGGTCATCGACAAAAGGCTAACCATCCAAATTGTAATCTTTGAGGCCAGTTAGCAGCTGCTGTGCTGTGCCAAAACAGTAGAAAAGATATTGATAACTTCCGACTTCAATGTGCATCACTGCCAAAAGAACCAGTAAAAATTTAATGGTGTAGTAAAGGAGGACATGCACAGACAGGAAAAGAGGGCATGTTTGGAACACAGTAATGGGAAAAATTTGCTGCACATCATGTTTCACACATTTAAAAGGAGTGAACACATTCAACCACTACCAGTAGTAGGACCACAGACCACCAGAGTGATACGAGCTTAAGCAAAAGCCCGAATGCACCGAATTGGCACCCTCCATGGACCACAAAATCATGAGAAGGCAAACTGAACACCACATGAGGTGATTTGTGCGTAGCTGCTCTTAATGAGATAGGCGAATGCCAAACTACGACAATTTATCAAACTAAACATAAGAAGGCGTCAGGAATGAATCAACAAGGAGCCATATCAATATTCGGTGAGAATGAAAAGATCCAAAGGAGGGGAGAGCACATTTTTATACCCTCAGCTCCTCGAATAGTCGGAGACAGGTTTATGTCAGCCATGTTTGATCACCATCACCCAAGCCAGCCAGCCAGCCAGCCAGATAGATGATGCAAAGGGCTACCGATTCCCACCCCAAACCACCAACCCCTGCTGTTTCAGCCAGAACCCTTCCTCATTGCTGGGGCTTGGAATGGCAAGCATCGAAGGTTAAAGTTAACAAGGACAACACTATCAAATGTCAATACAAGAAAAAATGATAATGGAGGCAAAAATAGGAACAAAAAAACTGAACAATAGCAACAATAAGAAACTGCTTTTAAATTGGTTCAATGAAAATATTTCACGCCATCTTACCTTCGAGAAGGTCCACAAAAAGAACCAGAGCCATAGGTAACGCCAGGTTCACTTTTCAAGCTACAGGCCCACAATGTACAGAAGAGTACATACGACTTAATTTTCGACATGAGAAAAACACACAAAAGCTGTTCAGGAAAATCAAGCTGTTTTTTAGAATACTCACTGATCCAATTACTATAATAATCTGACAAAAGAAGTATAAAACACAGGTATCATAACAAACACATGGCGCACAAGGAATAGTTCACAAAATCAAGGAAAATTTTGGAGTATTGTTTGAATGGCTCAGATTTACCCCACCATGAATCACCGAAGTTGGAAAATGCTTCAGATAGTAAAACAACAACAAAGTCTTTCAGTCCCAAACAAGTTGGGATAGGCTAGATCTGAAACCCATAAGATACTGAAACCTACTCATGGTTCTGGCACATGGAGAACTTCCATGCACCTCTGTCCATGGCTAGTTCTTTGGTGATATTCCAGCAAAAAAAAAAAACTCTCCCTCTTTCTTCACCCAGCAACAAATAGCCACAACTGGTAACATGCTGCAGAGCAAGGCCTCCTAGTTTAATGACTACTCCCTCCGTTCCATAATACATGACTTCCATTTGTCAAAATGTAGATGTATCTAGACATGTTTTAGTTTCTAGATACATCCATATTTAGACAAATGGAAGTCATGTATTTTGGAACGGAGGGAGTAATTGTCTAGCTGAGCAGAGTTGAACGGAACCAACCTAGGAGATGTAAAAACATCTCCATCTCAGGATATGGTGAAAGATCTCCAGCACCACAAGGGGCGCAAAAATCATCATAGCCATACAGTAAAGAATAGAACTCATCAACACACAATGGAAACAAATATGCTGTGTCCAGAAGTTAATTCGGACTGATGGTCGCATTACTGCAATGAAAGAAGCAACTGACATTTCTTCACTTCGGACAAAAGGAGTCACTGCAGGCCAAATAAAAACAGGATAACATAAATTTTCGTGTTTGAACCAGAAGAAAAACATAAACTTGCCCACCAGGTTATCACAGCACAGCATCAACCAAATGGGATCCTTTACCCCAAACAGAAAAGGGGAAGTGCCGCTCGCTTGTTTATCCCATGAAAAATGGGGTTCCGATGCTAAATAATCAGGTATGTGACATTGGACAGTGGCATACTATTCCACCATGAAACCAAACACATATCAGTCCAACCTTTGGCAAAACGAAAACAAAACCAAAGAACACTGAATAAATTTGAAAATATATAAGATATAGAGAAGGGAGACAATGGTGTTGGGCATAAGCCACGGCGGTCACGTCGGGCGTGCGGGTGTGCACGCGGGACGGATCGGGAGCATGGCGTGCGTGACCGGTGTGTGTGCATGCTTGGTAGTTGGCGAGCGGACGCGGGCGATGCATGCGGAGTCCGGCCGCGTCGAGCGCGTAGGAGCGCGTCGTGTGCGCGGCCTGGGCATGCGGATCGTGGGAACGCGTCGTGAGCGAGCAGGCCGGAGTGGGGTGTGGCGTGTGTGTGCTATATAGCTCCCTCCTGTGTACTGGTTCTGGTGCGAGCTGAGTTCGTGCTCACGTGAAAAAGGGCGTTCGTGCGTCGGAAGAAAAACTCGCCGTGTCCACTGCAGCTTCTTCTTCCTCCTTTCTTCTTCAGTCTCTGTGAGAGAGAGAAGTACAGAGAGCTCCTGCGAGCGAGGGAGAAGGTCACAGCAACAACAATTGGTATCAGAGCATCGGGTTCGGAGGAGCTCGCCGACGATGGCGCTCGTCCCGTGCGGCGGCGGAGCACGGTGATGCCGGGCGTGCGGAGAGCGCGGCGGCCGCGGCGGACCTGCGCGGTGGCGCAGAGGCTGCGGTGGCGCGGTGCGGCTCGGCGAAGGGAAGGCCAAGCTCCGGGACACGCCGGATGGGCCGCGTTGGTCGCGTCGAAGCGCGATCATGGCGCGGGCTGGTGGCGTGCGAAGCGTGGCAGAACAAGCCGCAGCGACGAGCTCATCGCGTCGGGCGCATGTATGGGCGCGCGCTAGATGTAGCGGGCACGTCGGGACCGCGGGTGAGGACCACGTCGAGGCGCTGGACCTGGTGCGCAGATCGCGTACGTGCGCGGCAGGAGCACGAGGACGTGGGGTGTGCGCGGCGAAGGGCACGGCGGCACGGTGACATGCGTGGCAGCGACGTCGGGGCGGTGGCGACTACAACGACGACGACGTGGACGGCGCGGCGGAGCGCGCGCTGCGGGCGGACGGCAGCATCGAGGACGTCGGTCTCCTGTAGTTCGTGGCTTAGGGGGTGAGTGTTGGGCATAAGCCACGGCGGTCACGTCGGGCGTGCAGGTGTGCACGCGGGACGGATCGGGAGCGTGGCGTGCATGACCGGTGTGTGTGCATGCTTGGTAGTTGGCGAGCGAACGCGGGCGATGCATGTGGAATCCGGCCGCGTCGAGCGCATAGGAGCGCGTCGTGTGCGCGGCCTGGGCATGCGGATCGTGGGAACGCGTCGTGAGCGAGCAGGCCGGAGTGGGGTGTGGCGTGTGTGTGCTATATAGCTCCCTCCTGTGTACTGGTTCTGGTGCGAGCTGAGTTCGTGCTCACGTGAAAAAGGGCGTTCGTGCGCCGGAAGAAACACTCGCCGTGTCCACTGCAGCTTCTTCTTCCTCCTTTCTTCTTCAGTCTCTGTGAGAGAGAGAAGTACAGAGAGCTCCTGCGAGCGAGGGAGAAGGTCACGGCAACAACAAATGGCTAACATACAGATCCCAGGTGACCCAAGCAAAAGCTCCAAGAGCACCTTCAATCATGATTAGACAAAATATGACATTTTTAAACAAACGAATGCAGTTGACTGGACAATCATTTTAAACAACCTGCGAGGAATCAGTTCCTCGCTAATGAATCAAAATGTGGCAAGTTGACAGCAGCAGCTTAAAAAGAGACTAATGACCAGCAAAATAAATGCTGCTCTGACCAAACATGAAACCAACGCAGTATGAGCTTCAGTTCTAAGAAAACGCAGTTATTGCTGATCATAACTTCGTCTTTGAAGAAGCATCTGGCAGGACAAGACAAGCAAAACAACAGCTTCTCGTTAACCACATGAATAGAACAGCCAATAGCTAAAAACATTGGAGAAAAAAGGACAATCCTGTGATACACAATCCCTCCGTCCCATAATATAAGAGTGTTTTTTACACTATATGTATTCCCTCCATATATTCAATGAGAGCTCAGGCGGAGAGGGATTCAGAATTAAGGCAGCAGCTTAGGGTGTAATTGCATGCGTACCGATTCAAGCCAAAAAGCAGAACTGTATCGTGAAAAATCCATCGCGGCAGCTCAGATCTCAGGCCTCCTTTGGTTCATAGGATAGGAATATCATAGGAATAGGAGTCATATGAGTTTTCCCATAGGAATCCTATCCTATATAATTCCTACGAAATTCCTGTAAACCAAAGGAGGCCTCACCGTGGACAGCCGACTTCCCAAGCATGAGAGGCCACACAGGGTCCCAATCTTCCACAATGCCCAACCCAAAACCGCCAGCCCCTGCCGTTTCAGCTGCGGCAACTGCCCGAGGAGGGTCCCAGCCCCATGAACCAAAGCTCCAAGGCCACCACCAGGGCTAGGGATGATGTCTGGGAAGTTTTGTAAGGACAATGATGGCAAGCATCGATAATGGTAGTTAAGGAGGACTATTATACCAATGTCAACACAAGGAAAAGTAATAATTGGATGGTAAAAAGA
>NC_041393.1:704792541-704815491 GCF_002162155.2 Triticum dicoccoides
TATTAACAGTACCATTAAAAAACTGCTTAAAATTGGTTCACTATAAAAAGACTTCACATCCTCTCACCTTCCCAGAAGGCCAGAAGGTCCAGAGACAGAAGGAACCAGAGCCATAGATAGGCGGGTTCACTTTTCAAGCTACAGCCTGGAGTGTAGAGTATAAACGACTTAATTTTCACCATGGGATCATGACCATTCACGATTGCCAACAAGATATAGTTTTAAAAAGGCTGTTCAGGAAACCAAGCTGTTTTCTGGAGTATATTTCAGAAGTACCCAATGCTAAAATTTCTATAATCAGGCAGAAGTACAAGTGCAAAGTGTCAGACTCACGTACCATAACAAATACACGAGGAATCCTCTACTTCTCAATAGCTACAACCCACTAGCTAATTTTTAATAACATGCAGCCATGCCACAACAGCACGTATGGATGTCAATCACAAATCATAACTTACATTTATTTACATCCAATTCACGATCTAATTTTTCTAAGCATGCAACCATGCCACCTAAGGACCTATGCATGTCAATTATAAGTTGCACCTTTTTGCATTAATTTAAAAATGCAACCGCGCCATATTACCAAGCGATACATGTCGTTGGCGTTGATAAGTTATATTTTTTGAATTGTAACATGTCGACGTCGTTGATAGGTTACATTTTTTTAATTGACTTTTATATTGTCATATACAGCATACATGGTGGATACTTGAAGCCTATCTACGTAGTTCATGATTTGCACTTTTTATAGAAACAAAATGGCATGCTGCTACAATGTAAGTCAAGAATATTATTATTATCTTGCATTAGTTTAGTTGTTTTCTAGCACCTATTAATACAATTATTTTAACGAGGTTCCCACGGCAACACACGGGGGCCGGGGCATCATCTAGTAGTTCACAAAATCCGGGAAATTTTTGGGGAGTACTACTTGAATGAATGGCTCAGATTTACCTGCCCATGAATCACCTTAGTTGGACAATGCTTCAGGTAGTACCATAAGGAATAAAACCTCTCTCCACTCAGCAACAAATAGCCACAACTGGTAACTTGCTGCAGAGCAAGGCCTCCTAGTTTAATGATTAACTGTCTAACTGGGCAAAGTTGAATGGAACCAACCTAGAGACGTGAAAGTGTCTCTATCTCAGGATATGTTGAAAGACACCATGGGGAGGAAATCATCATAGCCATTCAGAAAAAGAATAATTATCAACAACACACAACAGAAACAAATATGCTGTGTTCAGAAGTTAATATGGAATACTGCACTGATGGCCGTATTACCGGCAATGAAAGAAGCAATTGCCATTTGTTCACTTCACCAGATAAAACGAGTGACTGCAAGCCAAAATAAAAACAGGAGAACATGAACTTTCTTTTTTGCAACAGAAGAAAGCCATCAACAGGGTTAGTGCTGCAGGTTACAGTGAACATAATGTAAACGAGAAATAGAATTGTAGATTCAGAATTTAAAAAAATATAATTAATAAATTAATAGATCAAATGTAATTATTACAATTGCTGATGCTTGCGGTGCCGTAGTGCAGCAAATACATGAATGTAAGACCTTCCGCAAAATAAAATGCGGTTACGACTAAATGGAAATGCTGAGACAAAAAACAGAACATGCATAACAAAGGACATACAGTTGCAAATAATAGCATAGTTTGATGAAAAGATGTGAAATCCTGTTCCTCTTTCTAGGCCCTTCACAACACAATTTTTTTATTTATTCAAACAAAGTAGTCCTTAATGATGCATCTTTATTTCAAAGCATTCTGCTGTAAGCAACCAAACTGTTAAGTGGATTCTTAATTCCATGTAATCTCTCTCCACACTGTTAAGTGGATTCTTAATTCCAATGTTTAACAGTAATTGTTAGCCGCTAAACCGGTTACTTGTTGTGACACAAGGACTCCTAGAGTCCTAGTTTAGCACCTACTGAATCAATACAGGTATTAGATAGAAGCACCCACATGGAAGCTATATCATCGCAGCCATTCATGAACATGACATGAAGGAAACAGTAATCTTGACATCTGAACTTTCCCTATATGACCCTTAAGATGAAAACCAGTAAATAAATGAGGAGTGCCCAAAAGTACAAACTGATAACTAGATAAAGAGAACAGTAGCAAAATGAAATTATCAAAAGTCAAATAGCAATTGAAACAACCAAACTGATACAGTACCAAATAAGATAATTTCAAAAAATACCCAAGGGCAGCATTATTATCACAGCCATTCAAGGAAAAATAATAACAGAAAAGAAAAGGCCCGGATGCACCAAACTGGTTCCCTCAATGGACAACAAAATCATGGGAAGGCAAACCGAACACCACGAGAGGTGATTTGTGCGTAGTTGCTCCTAATGAGATGGCCCAATGCTACAACCACGACAATTCATCAATTTAAAACATAAAAATGCAATAGGGATAAATAGATGTGTAGAGGGCGCAGTATTAGTTGCATTGAGATTTGAGAGGGCTCAGATTCGCCTTTGATAGATCATACAACCTGGCTCCATCTTCTTTCACCAGATCAACCCCCACCACTGAGGTCGAGCTCCTCTGATTATCACTCAGCAGAATGACCATCCAAGACAGAGCCATCAATATTCGGTGAGAATGATAAGGTGCCAAAAGAGGGGAGAGTAGGTTTTTGAGGCCCACAGCTCCTCGAATAATCGAAGACAAGTTTATGTCAGCCATGTTTTATCATCATCGCCTCAAATAGATAGATAGATAGATAGATGGATGGATGGGTTGATGGATAGATGGATGGATCGATGGATACAGGGGGTTAGATTGTACTGAAGTTTCAGACATGGTTCATTTTGTGCGAACCTTTCCAAAAAGGTCAAAACAGTGACTTCGGCAGCAACATGACCATAGTATCCATACATCCATACATACATGCATGCATGCCAGAAGTTGGCTGTACTATTAACCATGCTCTCAGGAGTTGCTCATGTCTGGCATCAGCCAACCAGAGTACCAGACCTCCGGCTCGGACGACGCATCAGACAACACTGTATGGTTCCCAGCCCACGCCACAACCGAATCCAAGGCAATGGAATGGCGGTGGCTGACGGCACCATAGCGTTAGTCCACCCGGACCATGGGTCAGCGAGTAGGCAATGACAGCTTGACTGATTTGTTGTAGGATATATATATATATATATATATATATATATATAGAGAGAGAGAGAGAGAGAGGAGGAGGAGGAGGAGGATTCACACCGAATCCAAAACAAAATGCAACTGAACAGTGAAAATTCAGTGTATGTAGCGTAGCAAAAGAGGGCTCAGCTTTGTCATTCATCTTCAAACCCAACACCCACATCTCTTGCTCCATGATCTACCCATCGCAGTGTAAGAGAACTGCCCTGGTTGTCACTCATCAGAACGACCATCCAAGGGACAGATCATCCAACATCGGCGAAAAATTGAGCAGGCTGCAACAGAAGCAAGGGTGGTGACACCGACTTTTTCAGCTCAGTTTAGTCCCACAAACCAAGGCTGTCTCGATTGCTCAAGACAGCATTATTTCAGCCACAGTCATCATCATCGTCATCATCATCGTCGTCATCGCCCCTCTTTTTGGTCCAAAAATGAGGTTGCCTCGGCACACCAAGCAACATGACCATGATACTCCATTACATGTGTGCACACATCCAGCCATCAAGCTCAGGAGCTGCTCATACCTGGAGTCGACCGACCAAACCCCCCGTGCGGACGGCTCGTCAGACAAACACCGTACGGTTCCCAGCCCACGCCACAGCCAAATCCAAGGCAATGGAACGGCGGTGGCTGGCAGCACCGCAGGGGTGCGAAACTGACGTGGCGGCCAACCGGATGATTGGCCGGCGATCCGGCAACGAGAGCTCGCCTGATTCGGTTTAGGGTTAGTTTTGTCTTCCATCTTCAAGCCCAACCCCCACATTTCTTGCTGCATAATCTACCCATCACGATGCAAGAGAACTGCCATGGTTATCACTCAACAGAATGACCGCCCGAGGCACAAAGCATCCAACATCAGCGATGAATTAGACAGGCTGCAAGAGAGGCAAGGGTGGGCTCCAAGGCCAACTCCAACGCAGACACCGATATTTTTTTCAGCTCTGTTTAGTACCACCACACCACAGCTGCCTTGATTGCTCAAGACATGGTAATTTCAGCCGTCGTCGTCGTCGTCATCATCATCATTGCCCCTCTTTTTTTCTCAACCCACCTCCGGGCTCTACACAGCAAGCAACATGACCATGATATCCATACATTCATACTCCCTCCGTTCAAAAATAGGAGTCGTGGTTTTAGTTCACGACACATGAACGCATCCATCCATCCATCCATCCATCCTGCTCAGGAGCTGCTCATGCCTGGCCTCGACTGACCAAACCCCCCGCTTGAACGACGCATCAGACAACAGAGTACGGCTCCAGCCCACGCCACAACCGAATCCAAGGCAAGGGAACGGCAATGGCTGGCGGCGCCGTAGCGGTGTGGAACTGACGCAGCGGCCACCGGGACGACGGGTCAGCGATCCGGCAACGAGAGCTCGCCTGATCCGGTTTCGGGTTAGGGTTCACTGGTGTGGACTCTGCGCGCGCGAGCACACAGAGAGTGAGCGAGCGTGTGAGAATCTGAGTGAGAGAGAGAGACGGGGACAGTACCGAATCGAAAGCGAAACGCAGCCAAGCTGCGAGAAATCCATGGACGGCGGCTCAGATCCCGCACCGGCCCGACCAATCCCTCGACCGGAACGCCTCACGGGCCCCGCCGCTCGGTCCCCACTCCCCAGCCCGCGCCGCGGAGGCCTCCCGCACCGGCGGCAGCCCCGAGGGGCCTCCAAGCCGATGCGCGATCCGCCGCGGCGGGAGGGGCTGGCCCCGAGGAGCGGCGACCCGGCGCGTCCGCAGGTCGGGAGCCTGGCCGGCGCCGGCGGCTCCATCCATCATCGCCGCCGTTTGGGCAGGGACGGGCCCCGGCCGACGCGGTCATCGGCCACGGCATGCGAGACGGGCGCGGCGGCGGGATTCGCTCAGATCCGATCCGATTAGTCTAGAGCGCCGCCGGTGGCCTCTCGCACCCGGACTGACACGAGTTTTTTTTTTTGGAAGCCGGTGGAGACACGCTAGCTAGGGTTCGTCGCCGACCGACGGGAGAAGAGATGCATCCAGATCCAGATCCATGGATCTCCGCTCCAGCGATTAAAGTCTCCAATTTGGACGAGTCCTAAAAAGAGGGCCTGTTTGCGTGCCCAAACTCCTATCATGTGGCATAGCGTGCGATTTGGTCGGGAGCTCCCTCTTTTTCCTTTTCATCTGTTTAACACGGTTTTGTTTGCTTTTCATTTTTTGTGTTTCTTTTCCTGTTTTCCTGTATTGCTTTCCTGCTTTTTTTCTTTTTTTTTCTCAAATGCACTAACCTTTTTCAAAATTTCATGAACTTTTTTTCATTTTTTGCCAACTTCTTTTAAAATCTGTGAAAAATTTCGGTTTTCACAAACTTTTTCAGTTCACAATTTTTTTCAAAAATTTCATGAAGTTTTTAAAATTCACAGACTTTTTCCTCATATTCGTGAACTTTTTATTTTCCTGCATTTTTTGAAATTAGGAACTTTTCCCAGTCTTTGATTATTTTTCCAAATTCATAACCATTTCCTAAGTTTGTGAACATTTATTAAAAATTCGTGTACTTTTTCCAAATTTAGAACTTGTTTTCAAACTCGTGAAATTTTTCCAGAAATTTCATGATTTTTTGAATTCATGAACATTGTATAAAACTGCAAAATAATTAACAAATTCATTAACTTTTTCTCAAATTTTGAACTTCTATAGAAAGTCAACATGTCGTCGTGTCAATGGTCATTTTCTTTTTTTTAGGAAAAAAATAGGCCAGCGAGCTGGCACTTGGCGAGCGGCCATTGGTAGCTGGGCCGGCCCATAGCACGTGCATGTGATTGCTAGCTGGGTTGCTGACACAACAGGTGCTAGTTAGGAGGTCTTGAATGGGAGTGGGGTGGGGGAAAGAAGGATAAGGGCACAGGGAAATGGAAGTGGCAACTATCAGGCCCAGCAGGACCAATAGATAGAATTTTGGTACATTTGGTTGCTTGAGTTACATCAGATTTTTGACCCGCACGAACCTTGAAGTATCTACGGGCCTAGCTTTGAAGAAATGTTCGAATTGAGGGGGCAACTAATAAAGGGGTATCCCTTAGCGGGCTCCCACATGGGTCAGTTTTTTTGCCTAGGAACGCGGCAAGTGGTGCGCCCAGTAGGCACCACATGTCACGCGCTGGCGTACCCTCAAGAATTTGTGTTTTTCTTTTCTTTTCTGCACGATTTTCGTGCTTTTGTTTAGGTTTTTTTTGCTTTTTCAGTTTTTGATTGATTTCCCTAGGTTTGCGGATTTTTTTTGAAGCAGTGCTTTTTTGCAATGCGAGGACAAGCACATCTTGTGCTTCCACAAGAAGTGAAACTATGCTCCCCAAAAAGGGAAAAGCACAATTTTTTTCTGAAAAAGAATAACACATTGTGCCTCCAAAAGGAGAAAAAAGCATATCACATGCTTTCATGAGAAACACAGTTGTGCTTCCCGGAAAAGAAAAGCACAGATATCCTTCCACGAAAGGGGTTCTCAACCAGGAATTGACGTGGTAAGATGTCCCTTAGCCAGGACCACTGTCAAGCCTGTTTAATGCTGGTAGGCAAACGGATGGGAGACGGACCACTGTCAAGCCTGTTTAATGCTGGTAGGCAAACGGATGGAAGACGGTTTGAATGTGGTCCAAATGTCCGCAAAGCCCATCGTTTGCATCCGGTTTGCGGGATTTCCGAAATTTGGACCGGTCCGTGGACTAATGGGGTATCGTATTGGATGACAAACTGTGTCCTCACGGTTACCCTAGACATATGCGGGTGTTTTGACGGCCCGCGTTGAAGATGCCCTAAAATAGCTTGTTCCTCCAAACAGATCTCTCTCGGGAAAAAAAAGAATGCCATCGCCTTCCTGTGTTTTCTTCCATGAGCAGGGTACCGGAACTACTAAGCAGCCGATATATATCAGACGAACATTGGACGATGCTTGACCTAACCGCCGCCCTCCATTTTGTCCAACGCATGCACGGCTAAGATCGTGCATAAATCGGCCGCACAACGTCATGTGTATAGCAGTACTCTTGTTCGTTTACTGCATCGTGAAGTCTTGGCACTTTGTCTCTGGATCGTGAACTCCGGCACTCACGTGCTTAATTGATCTATTCGATCAATAACCGAGTGACAAGACGACTTTAACCGATCTCGATCGTAGGAGTAGAAAAGGAGGCGTGTTGTTTTGGCCTCACGCTAGGACTAAGCCAGGGAAACCTCCATGGATATATGAGTTTCTACTAGCACATATGCCCGTGCGTTGCAACGGGAGAGACGTTTTTTTGAAGAAGCATCAAGATAATTGATGTATCCATCAAAACGATCTCCAAAGCGGTGAGGCGACAAAGCGAGGAGCTGCGGTGTTCTCGCGGGTCATGTTTGGCCCGCGAGATCTGAATAGTGGTTGCGTTGGTCAGACTGGCGGCCACCACCCTACTCGTACTTTTTTCCTCCATGTCTGCCTCCATGTTGAGGTTCTGGTTGCCCCCTCACTTTGTGGCTGCACGGCAACCTTCATGGCATAGTTGCTTCGACCACTCTCTCCTACAATGGCATAACCGGATGGATTACTAATTGCATCCTATCCCGTTTCATTGGCATAATCATCACATAATCAGGTAGTCCTTACTTTACCACGGTGTATTCTCTTTAACTATTTTAGCGCACACTTGCCCATATGTTTTTATCAGAGTCAAACCAGCATATTCTTTTTTATTGGCATATGGCCATAATTACTTTTAAATATAGTCAGCCAACATATTCTCTTTTATCATCAAATAACACGTCTAATGCACCATTGGCAGGCACTAAAAAAACCAATGTTTGTAAGGCACGAATAAAAAAAACAATGAGTTGAAGGATCAAACTCATGACCTAAAAAACTCGACCAGGTGTTGCTAGTCACTCGAACAAACAACTCTAGCTAACCAATAGCCGGCGCGAATGTTTAAGAACATACTACAACATCACATTCAAAACATGTTTTGATTTTTTGATCTTTTTGAACTTTCAAAAATAAAGTAATAATTATGAATTTCCGAATATTCTTTGAAACATGAGCAATTTTTGAAGTCCCAACTTTTTCCCAAAAAGGCGAGCATTTTTTTATAATTTCATTAATTTTTGAAAAAGACACAAAAAACTTGAAACGGGAACATTTTTAAAATTATTTTTTTTCGAAAACCTGAACCTTTTATAGAAAACGAACATTTTCTGAATTTGTGAACAATTTTTTAGAATAGAAACATGTTTTGTACATTCATTTTTTTTGAAAATATAATGCTTTTTAACAAGAACATTATTTTGAATTTTTTAATATTTCAATAAACAGGGAAAATTTTCAAATTTGTATCATTTTTTCAGATGCAGTTTTTTCAGTATTCAATAATTTTCGAAAACTAAAACATTTTTTGACAAAATGCGAACATTTTGTGAATTTCGGACAAATTTTCGAATTATAAGAAAAATTAAAAGTTCCCCACATTTTTCAACATGGGAATGAAAAATTGAAATTCTGAAGATTTTATGAAAAAATTGAATAAAAATGGAAATTATAAAAAATGAAATTTCGAAAAAAACAAGATAAACTTTTTAAAGGAAAAAATAAAAAGGAAATCGAAATAAAAATAAATAGGAAGAAATAATTAGAACAAAGAAAAGAATGAGAATGGGCCGGCCCAATATTGGGCGCCCTATACGAACCTGTGACTATTTCCTGCACCGTGCGGCAACTAAGGTTTTGACGCTGCGTGGGCACCAACTAAGTGGGCTGGCGTTGCTGGCCTGCAGCACACACGGCCCATGTACGAAATTCTGGACAAATTTATTTTTTGTAGCAGATGGACGCAGAAAAATTTAGTACCACCTTGAATAGGAAAAAATTCTTTTGATGGTGAACGGATAAAAAAATTAGAGAAACGCACCTTGCTTTATTAGTAGGTATAAACTATAACAAGTATTGTACGTCGCATTGCATGAGTGTTTTTTTTAAACGGAGGCAAAAGATTTGCCTCATTAATTAATTAAGGAGAAGAGAATTGCCCAGTTAATTAATGAAAAACCGGACAAAAACCGATATAGACCAACTACACGTGGACTACTCACACAACATGCAAAGCAAGCACACATGATCGCCTGACAACCATACCCAACACCTAATGTCCACCATCCCCCACACTGCTCGGCCGAAGACCACATGCACCACCAAATCCACGAAGACAAGTCAGACCATAAGGACAACCAAGAGACTAATAACCATCCTTCAAGCAGCTGCGGGCGTCTTTCCTGTGGCATCACTTTTCTTTCCTTTGCTCCTGAGAGCCTCCTCCACTATCGCCTTGCGAGATCCAGGGCTCACCCTCTTCAAACGTTTGAGCAAGCTGTGAAGCTTTATCTCGAATAGAATCTCATTGACCTTGTCACGCACAGAAACCTGCCCAACGGTCACCTGCGGGCGGGTGACTGCAACATCGGATCTTCCACGCTCCACAGAGGCGAGCGGCTGGTTGGGCTCCGAAGGGTCAGGCGCGAACATACCAACCGCCTCAACATTATCAGTCATAGGTACCACTGACACGATGGACTCAGACGTCTCCAGTTGCTCACATGATATAGCCTTAGAGTTAGGTGCCAACACACCTGTCGCATCAACCTTACCACTCAAAGACACCACATGCCCAATGGTCATAGATGAGGCAGTGATAGAACCAACCAAGTCTTCACTATCTGCAAAAGCAGGCGGCTGACGGGACTCTGGCGGTGGAAGTGAGGGTGTCATGACCACCGTCAAGGACTCCAAAGCGCTCAGCTCCATCGGTAACACAATAGGTAAGTGTCGCTGTCTGTTGTTTGAGCAAGCTGTGAAGCTCTAGTGTCGCTGTCGTTGTCGCGGACCCAAACTTTTCGTAGAAACTCGAGTGGATCCTACCAACTCCACTCCGCTAGCTGCGACTGCGATCAATGGCCGTGTCCCAGTCGACGGCCGCCGGGTCGGACGGTAGCGTGGTGCATGTGCCCGGCGGCTATTCCACGTTTCCCGTCGCCTCGCGCGCCGGATGATCCATCGACGAATCCATGCGACCGTGACCGCATCCGTTCCAGTCGCGGAGAGATGGGGTTTTGACTTGGCCAGGCAGCCCCTTCGACCCCGACTCCCCGAGTGTACAGACCGGACCGCGACCAGGAAATTGTAGCAGTGACTGTGATGCACGTGCGCGCGGGGCCGGACAGGTCAGGTGCGGTGCCACGTCAGTCGTCAGGGGTGAAGTCAGGCTAGGCTATGTCGCTCCTCCTTCGCCGGCGGCCGCCGCACCGGCGTGACGCACGTGCACAACACGTCCATCGACCGGGCAGAGTGGGGTGGAGTGCACCACTAGCTAGAGCTTGTGCTCTTCTGCTCTGACCCGTAACTCCAACAATGGTGAAAAATTCGGAAGTCTAGTTATGCACATGATGGGAGTCGATGGTGATCACACTAATGGAAACCATTTCGACGATTTGTTTAGCCAATTGAACAACAAGTCAATTCTCACCTTTTCAGAACGGTACCGCCACATGCATGCATGCGCACGGAAACAAATGCAACATAACCTGCCGGTGGTTGACTTCGACACAAGTGGCAATAAGGCTGGTCACAATGGGCAAAAACATAAGCTAGTACTTCCTCCTTTTCGGTTTATAGGGTTTATCTTAAAATTTTAGTTTTTTCATTTTATAAGGCTCAATTTGGTTGATTCCCATCACATGTTCAGATTTTCAAGTGCATTAAATCATTGCATGCAAGTATTGAGAGAAAATTGACCAATGCATGTACTTTATGCATGCATGCATTGCAATCAATGCGTTGATAAACATAATTTTTTAAAAAAAAACAAGAGCATTAATTAGGTGCTTTTATAAACTACAAAAAGTATTCCACCACTCACCATCTACCTTGGTTGGTGAGATTTTTGAATTGAGCCTTATAAACCAGAAAGGAGGGAGTAACTTACAAACTTTCCTAGACTATGTTACTACCTCCATAGTGGGTAGGAACATCTATGTAGTGTCATGCAATGATGTATTTATTAGGTTATAGACTCATTGTTTCTTGAAGTGTGTGATGTTCCGGTAACTTTGCTAGTTACCACAAGCACCTCTCTCTTCATTAAATATGTGCCACATAAGCAAAGTTGTATTGGAGTGTGTGATGTTACTCCCAAGTTCCTTCCCATTGTGACCACGCATGCGAGGATGCATGAAATGTTTGGTCGTTGGTGATTTTTCTTTTTCTTTTTGGTCGTTGGTGATGTGGGTCGTCAACCCCGTCAGAAAGTTTCCATCTTCCATGCATCATGGGCTGGCGTTGACCCGTAACTGCGTATCTCTCCAAGGGTCGGCAATTAGCAGCACGTAGCGGATGGACACCGTTGAAGCTGACCCGTTAATTGTGTGGACTTCGAACGGATAAGTGGCCGCAGGGAAGTCAGCCCTGAAAAGTCAACAGTCAAGGCAACTCTTGGTGTGAATTGCTATATACCTCCGTCCTGATTTATTTGTCTCTTTCGTATTTTGTGCTAAATTTTGACCTAAATTGAACTAACAAAACGTCAGTGCATGTAAGCAAAAATAATATCACTAGAAACTATATTCAAATACGAATGCAATGATATAATTTTTGGTGACATGTATTATTATTTTCTTACTTAAATTTATGGTCAAAGTTTGGCACAAAAAACTAAGCTGACCAATAAAGCAGGATGGAGGTAGTAGTAGGTAATTAAAAGGACTCAAGAAAGCTTCAAATGCTTTTACCTATCTTGGTCGAACTATTCTCCCGTGGTACTACGTATCTTGGTCGAAATGCACGTGGTACTATCTTGGTCGAAATGCATTGTTTTTTTATCGCTTAATTCAGAAGAAATCCTAAAGAATTGGCATGTATCATGCATGACTATCAAACATCCGCATGAGAGACCTGCTTCAACGGCCACCAACACATACATCACCTCTTTCGGAATCGGCCGCAGAAAGGGGAATAAGCAGAGAAAAAAGGACTCCATGGTAATATGTCTGAGTGCACAAGCAGAGAGCAAGGCAAATAGATTAATTTCTTGTTACAGAACGGCCAACTTAATCTATTTTCCTAGCATGGTGGACGCCGACCGGCAGGGAGCTCCTATGTAGCACCGTGTGCACTGACGAACAAGCCAACGCGCACCCTACCTTCCCCGTCGCTCCACTTTGGGCCGGCCCATTTGCGGGCTGGACATGCACTGTTTTTTATTTTTTTTTAATTTTTAATTTTTGTTTTCTGTTTTCATTTTATTCCTCTTTAAATAATTTGGGACTACAAAAAAATTCAAAAATTCCTAAAAGTGTGAATTCGGATAAAATGTTTAAGAAATCATAAAATGTTCTGGACTAAAAAAAGCATGTTTTTTAAAAAATATTCATGTATTTAAAAATTGTTCACGCGTTCCAAAACAGTGTTCATGAGTTTAAAAAAAATGTCCAATACTTGGTAAAAAATGCTCACATATTCAGAAAATTTTCACAATTTGATAAAAAAATTGTGAAACTATTTTTTAAATAAAATAAGTCGGGAAAAGTAAAAATTGTTTAAAATGTACAAAAATTCTTCCCAGAATTTTTAAAAAGGTCATCCATTTTTAAAAAAGTGCATGGGCTTCATTTTTTAAGAATAATCGAAAATATTGGCTAATTCGTAAAAAAAATATTCACGATTTTAAAAAATGTTCATAAATTTGAAACATGTTGATGATTTCCAAAAGATTTCCCTATTAAAAAGTGTTAATAATTTTTAAACTGTGCACAAAATAAATTTTTTGAAATGAAATAAAAAGAATGGAAAATAAAAATGAAAAAGGAGAAAAAAACAAAATGAAAAAACAAACCAGTGACCCGTGCGCTAAATAGGATCCCGGGAAAAGAACACTGAAACTGAGACATGTTGGATCCGTTGTGACATTAAGGACGAGCGGCATTTTAGCTGGGAGTTCGGTCTTTTGGGTCGGACGTTGTTTTAGGGGTGGGTCGGATGTTATGTTTTTTGTTGCGAGAAAAAAAATGAGTTTTATTCAGAATTATAGAGTTACGGTCAAGAGGTAAGAGTTCCTCCATACATGAGGGCCCTTTGTGTGACCACACACAATTGTGGTATGTTCAGAGCGGCTATATCATGCCAAACAATCAGCTACGCTGTTTTGGACACGATGTAATTGCTGTGACACAAACTCCCTATCGATCATAAGTGCTTTAATCTCCAAAGCTAAATGACCGTAAGCAGAATAGTCTAGGTAGTCATCAACAAGTGTTGGTAGAGCCATCGACGAGCCAGACTGAACAGTAACCTGCAGTTCGGTATGTTATGTTAGCTTGCTGTAAGAACAGACAGTGGTTGTGAAATGCCATCGAATACTTTTACGTCGGGGTGTGCTTGATCGTAAGGTCTCATTCTTACCATTCTAATAATTTACTCTCAAGTCTCAACAGTGTCAAAAACAGTTTTATATTATGGGACGAACCGAGTAGCTCGGACAAAGGAACCGTCCTATTTGTTCCAACTCGCGTGAGGAGTAGCTAGCTAGCAAAGAGACCACCACGAGCAAATGACTCTGTTTATCACCTGCATGCATGAATCTCGCCGAGGAAAGGTTGGCAAAAGGACGCACTACAAGGCACCGGCCGGCCGCCAGATCGTGACAAGTGGAGCCTACGCCTACCTCCACTCCACCATCGGCTGCGTTAGCTCAGCCTGACATGCATCCGCACCACCATGGCAAGGAACGAGAGTTTGGTAAGTCGTCGTGCAGGTCGCCAAACCCATCCTGTTTCCATCTTCCATTCATGTCCTCGCGTTGACCAGTGGAAGAAGCTACTCCCTCCATTTCAAAATATAGTGCGCCCGCGCTTTCCAAGATCAAACTTTGACCATAAATTTAACCAACCAGACCGACTGCGATAGAAAAAAAGAATTATATAATTGAAAACTTTTTTTGAATACGAATTCATTGGTATAATTTTTGCTCGCACCGCAGTCAATCGCGCTGGTTAAATGTATCGTCAAAATTGAAGCACAGAAATAGAGAAATCACTATATTTTAAAACGGAGGGAGTATTGCATACACCTTCCACTGAAACTGACCCGTATAGACAAAAAAGTCAGCGCGAAAAGTCTTCCATCGACCGGTTGAATTGTAGTACAATTTTGAATTGTCGCCGTATTGTTGCCGGGAAAAGTATACCATTAGAGCAGCTCTTCTAAAAAAGCGTTTCCAGCGCGTGAATCGTGAGTTTTTGCGCGGCGAGAAGCGCTTGCTCCAGCGGTTGCTGCAAAGTTTAGCGCGCGCGAGCCGCTCCAGCAGCCACCGCAAAAAAAAAAAAACTGCGCGTGCTCTCGCACAAACAACATATGTACTCCAAACACAACCAAGAAAATCAAACACAAACAAAGTAAAAACCAACAATAAAAAATAGTTCAATTTTATTATTACAACTCAAACAAATAGTTTATCTTGCAATAGAACAAATAGTTCAACAATACAACATCAAACATACAACATCAAAGAAAAAAATCATGCTCTTTGTCGGCCGTTCCAATGCCCACCACTCCTCAATGAGATCCTTCTGAAGATCATCATGCGTTTCGGCATGTCGAATTACATGATAGGAGGCAACAAAACGGGCCATCCTGGCAGCCCTCCGTCGTACTCGCATGGGATGTCCTAAGAGCTCATACTGAGAGTAGTCTAAATCTTGACTATGCTCATTCTCGATGATCATGTTGTGCATGATCACACAAGCGTGCATGATGTATCAAAGCATCTTTTTGATCCCAAAATCTAGCCGATCCTCTCACAATGGCAAATTGGGCGGCTTGCAAAATTCCAGAAGCTCTCTCCACATCTTTCCTAGCCGCCGCCTGACCATTGTGGAAATCATGATTTTTTTATCTTCCGATTTTCTAACGGCTTCATAAATGTTTGCCACTTTGGGTAGATGCCATTCGCAAGATAGTAGCCATAGTTGTATGTATGGTCATTTGCTACAAACTGCACCGGTGGCAGTTCGCCATTTGCAATTTTATTCATCTGTGGTGACCAATTAACAACGTTAATGTCATTCAAAGATCCAGACATTCAAAAAAAAGCATGCCAAATCAAAGTCTCTTGATCGGCCACCGCTTCAAGGATTATAGCGGAATCCTTTTTTTGGCTGTGGAATTGACCATGACATGCCTTAGGACAGTACTTCCAACTCCAATGCATGCAATTTATTGAGCCAAGCATACTTGGAAACCCGCAAGCTTTGTTCATTTGCAAAAGCCTTGCACAGTCTTCAACATTGGGAGATCTTAAATACTCCGTACCAAACACTTACATAATTCCGTCTGTTAAGCGCTTGACACACATGATGGCTTGACTCTTACCCATGGCCAAGTGATCATCAACTAGATCATCCGGAATACTGTATGGCAACATACGCAAAATGGTTGTCACCTTTTGAAAGGTGCTATGCCCGAGCTCTCCGGCGGCATTCATCCTTTGCTGAAAAAACTGATCATGGCTTGCTAATTTCTCTGCAATGGGCCTGAACAACTCGGTGCTCATCCTAAACCAGCGCATGAAGTACGACTCGGGGTACACGGGATTATCCACAAAATAGTGCCTTGTCAATCTGTTGTCGGCATCGATCCCATCCCTCCAAATTTTTTGCCGACCCATAACCGAACCATCGCGCTTCGTTTTTTTATATTAATGTGCATAGCTAGGATCATTGCAAGGTCCTCCTCCTCTCCAATATCAAATTCTTCTTCCGAAGAATCATATGACAAACTCATCTACCATGTTGAATTTAAACTAGTCTTTAAAAACTACAAACAACATGCACCAAATTCATGTAAAAATGTGAAGTTGAAGCAATACATACCTCGCAAGCGTTTTGTCGAACACCTTGTGGGTCCCGAGCGGCAGTGGGCGGCCGGCCGCTGTTCGTCGGAGGAATGGCGCTGTGATGTTCGTTGGAGGAATGGCGCGTGCGAGGGGCGGCGGTGACTAGAGGGAGACGGAGGAAGCAGCAGCAGCGACTAGAGGGAGACGGAGGAAGCGCCGGAATGGTGCGGCCGGTGGCGCCAGTGATTTGATTGGGGTAGGTGGAAGTCGTGAGCGGGCGCTCGAGTGTGCAGCGCGCGGGAGCGGGCACAGCAAATAAACGGCACGCGATGCCGTTCCGGCCGGCGCGCTAAACTACTTATGTCGTGCACGCAGTTTTAACGCCTCCGCTGGAGTTCTCAGAATGTTGCGCGCGCGTAAAAAATCTAAAATTTTCAGCGTGGCACTTATATAGCGCGGCTGTTGGAGATGCTCTTATGGAGGGACTTGGCATGCATCATGCATGGCAAAATTCTATCAATTCATCCTTGCGAGAGACCTGCTCTTGAGTAGTAGTCCAAAGGTCACAAACACGTCAGTTTCTGTCTTGGACAAACTTTCTGCACTATCACTACACAACTAGCCGTCCTTCTTAATCCTGACGAATTCAGTATTCTAGCTAAGAACTGTACATATATATTTATGTGCATGGAGCATAAAGTAATCTCCGCGCGCAGATTATGATATAAGTTAAGTTGTACGGAAACTATACTAGTAGTAGTTGCTCTTCTAGCAGCATGTGCGTGAAGTGCTAGCGGCGTGTCGTGAGAATCACAAGCTTCACGCGCTCAGAGATGGAGTGCACATGCCGGGAAAGGGCTTAATTAACATGTGTATCTCGTGCTCCTGGGTCATGGCCAGGCTATCTGGCTAGCCTTTAGAGCAGAGCCGTACTGATCGAGTTGATTATGTCCGCTTGCTGGTAGTGCTCACTGCTCAGTATGAGTACTTCATTTGTAAAAAAAGAATGAGAACAGAGGGAAAGAAGCCCCCTGTCTTATTCTTATAGGAAAATGAGGAGACTCGAATCCAGGCCGGCAACAGCAACCTTTGTGATGTCCGCCACTCCATCTAGGAGAGCTCCTCTGAGTACTTCATTTGTTATTTGCAAAGCAAACGACCGACGGGCAGATGATTCGGTCGCGATCGCATACGTAAGTTGCTCTGTATAATTTAACTGGCCGGGGAACAGAGTATACATTTCTGTGGCCGGTTGGCAACAGAGACACGCACAGAAAATACTCTGTGTAAGCTGAGCTGAGCAGAGAGGAATGCAAACAGATTAACTAATTCGCTGTTAATATAAAATTACACCGGCGGCTGACCTAGGCGGGCGCCGCCGCTGGCGGCGAAAACTATGTGTGTTTGATACATCATACATGAATCTGCCTGGAGGTTCAACACCGGTGTCTGTGTGAAGGCACGCCTGGATGCCTCGGCTGCTATCCATGATCCAACTCCGGCCTTCTCCCTGCTGCGTACGGCGTCATGACCGTCACTTTCGTATTGATGGGTCCGGCCCGTTGATACATACTGTATACGCCCACGGCATGCAAGGGTCGGATCGGCAATCTCCACAGCTAGCCATCATCACGTAGTAGTAGTGCATGCTTTCTGCCGTTTCTTTCTCCCACGTTGCTGTCCACCGCGCGCACTATCTTGGCCTCACAGACCCTCACACAGTTTTTATGAGGCTGTTTGGTTCTCAGCCACAGTTTGCCAAGCCAAAATTTGGCAGACACAGTTTGCCAAGCATGTGTTTGGTTTTTGCTACACTTTGGCTTGCCACACTTTTTGCCCTATGGCCCACTTGTCAAAAAGATAAATTTTTTACCAAGTTTTGCCAAAGTTTGACGTCTAATTTCTTAGCCACACTTGTGTGGCTTGTTATACTTATGTGGCTAGCCACGCTTTGGCTTGGCCACGCTAGTCTCCAACCAAACAGACCCTATATCCGCATCCCAAAGAAGTCATGCGAGGATCTCGCACGAGATTCTTCACTACTCCAGTACGTCTAGGGGCATACTTACTTTTGGGAATCAGCCATAGCAAAGCACTACCACTCGACTGGGTTTGTTTGACTAGACGCATACTTTTTACCATCACGTGCTTAATTAGTTGATCCACTCGATTTCGTAATTGACCCAGTCGATCCATACCAACTAATTACCTTGTTTTGGACTAACGCGAGCTAGGAAACCAACATGGGTATGTACGTACTCCCTTCGTCCCGTAATTCTTGTTGCAACGATATTTTTTCAAAAAAGTCCTTCAGGTTTATCCGACCGAACCCGCGGTCCAGTCGTCTCCTCCACTGCTCAGCTCCACCGCACAGCTCCCCCGGGAAGCCGGCGACGTCGCGTAGCTCGATCACACCGCGCCGCAGCGCTGCTCCACCGCAACCCCAGGTGGATCCACCTCTACCCCGCGCAGCTCCACCGCTCCCCCGCGCAACTCCACCGCTCCCCTTTCCCGCATCCCTAAATTTCCAAGCTTTTCCCCATCCCCTTTCGCAAATCCGGCACTTGCTGGCCGTCGATTTGCCGCCCCCACCACAAATCCTGGACACCGTTGAGAGGGGAGAGCATGAGCAGAAAAAGGTCACCGGCTCCCAGTGACGGATCCAGGAATTCAACTTCGGATGTTCAATTTTTTTGTCCTAGCAGAGAGGTAATTTTTTTCTCCTAACATTTGTTTTCACTGCGTTTGGACGCCATGTATCCTGCCCGGCTTATCCATGCTCCCAACTGCGCTGGGTTCTTGTACCATCCCGATTGGCGGCAACGCTTTTCTCAAGGCCCCGGTTGCTTCAGCCATGGTGCACTACTCCTATACTCTTGTGGCCACTACTGTGTATAGGTCGCTTTGACCTATGAGTCAAGGAATGGACCAGGAATTATAGTGTATCGATGAGTACGGCCTAATGGGCTACTTGGGATGCAGAGAGACGACCAGCCTGATGGACTTTTACTAGTTTGAGGTTTGATCTCGATTTGGACGAGGAAATACTCTTATGCAGCTCCAAAAATAACACAAGTGATACATGTGTCCACTCTATACTCTATATACGAAAAAATTTGTAGAAAATTTTGGGTGTACAACTATACACCCAAGACCCTATGTGGATCCGCCCCCGCCGGCTCCTGCCTAGAGGGACCAGAAGAGTGGCAGCGGGCGGTGGCGATGCACGGCGCGGTCAGGGTCAACCACAACATGCTGCTGCGGGTCACTGGAGAGGCGTCCTCGGCGGAGCTCGTCGGCGTCTTGTATGCCAAGGCGTCGAAGCCGACCAACGCGTCCACCGCCTCGTGTCCTGGAGCGGGCGGCCACAACTACAAGGGCGCCTCCGCGTCCGCTGTGCTGGCCCGCCTGGCTGGCGGCAACAGTTGGCACCAGGACGACGACGGCGGTGAAATTGAGGAATTGCAGGAGGTCAGCCGTCGACATCCCTCCTCTATTGGTGAAGCATCATGGAGTAATCCTCTTAATTGATCTGCTGCTGTTTGTGCTTCAACTCCTGTTAATTTTACTTCAGAAAGAATTCCAATCCATCTGCTGCTACTTGTGGTGTGTATATACTGTTAATTGATCTCCAGATTGTGGAGCTGTAAGGAACATCGTGGAGTAGTCCTATTAATTGATCATGCATGATTGTCTCCGTGAGTAGTCCTGTTAATTGTCCCTGTGTACTGTCTAATTGTTCATGTAACATCATGGATTTTTATGACCTGAACTTATCATGTGTGAATAAAATTAATGGAGAAGGGATTCATTCTTCTTCAGACCTTGTTTGTTTCTTTCTGCTTGAATGAATGGAGTACAGTAAAGTTCATGAACAAGGGACTTTTTTTTACAATTGCAAACTCTGAATGCTCAAGTCTGGAAGTGTTTACAAATTCAGAGAGTTCACATGCTATACTGGTCAAATAATTCAGTGTAAATCTAGACTGAAACTAGTAGAGCTCTTGGTGATTTACAAATTCAGTGTAAATAAAAATCTGGGACATGACCACCGATCATGTATGCAAGATGTTGCTACCGGATGAGCACAAGAACTACTCAGTAGACTTTGATGTATTTAAAAGTTTGACACCTGATCATGTATGCAAGATTTTGCTGCTGGATGCATGGATGCATGACTGGAACATGACTATTCAGTAAATTATGTACTCCAAGTAGTCAAGATCATCTAAGTTAGACCATATTGCAAGATTCAAATTAATCCAAAGGCCTTGACTAAATTATTTAGATTAATTTAAATAATTCAAATAATTCCAAATAAATTTTAAAAAATCAAATAAATGTATTCTTTGGATTGATGATCAAAGTTCAAAGAATTAGCCTGAATGCACATTGATGCTGATTGATGATTCCAGAGAATAAGCCTTTCAAATCAGTTAGGCTTTGAACTTTGATGATTTTTTAGTTCAAAGCACTTTGAGTATTACACAAAATTCAGTAAACTTTCCTACACTGGGCACTATAAACTGTCAGTACAATACTCAAAATTCAGTTATCTTTTCAGTAGGAAAATTTCTGTAACAAACTTCAGAAGCTTGCATTTTCCTACTCTTGTTGGCAATAGTCATTATCAGTTTAGTGTCCATTTTAGCCTAGCCTTCAGTTATCTTTTCACCCATTTTTCTGTCCATTCAGTTATATTTTCAGTAGGCAAATCTCTGTAACAAATTACAGTTTACTGTCCATTTTTGTTTTGATTTCAAAAAGTTGCCCATTAGTCACATTTTTGTCCATTGGCTATGGCATATTGTAGTAGTAGTGAAAATGGGTGCAGTTCCCTGCCTCAAGTGGAGCATCGACATAACTTGACAGTATAAGGGTGTTTCCTAATTTTAATCTTGTTTTCTAATTCTAATTTCAAGTACAGATCAGACTGTATTGTGCATATTTACATCTTGGTAAACATGTTCTAATTCAGTTTCTGAAATTTACAGTATTGGCCATCCTAACTGAAACATGTTATGATGTTCAGTTTGCTCATGTTTTAAAACGTCATAAAATTGTTGTACCTGAAGAGCAGAGGTACCGGCCAAGTTTGATCTTTGATCTGATGTAAAAAAAGTTTGATCTTTGATCTTGCTACATATACTGCTGATACCGATCAATGCTGCTACAGAAGATACTGCTCCTACAGATACTACTGCTACAGATGATAGTCCTCTATATTGATCAATTGACCTGCTGCTGATACTCTGCGGCGGAAATTACCAGTGACCATCGCTCAGGTGGGCAGCAGGGGAGCTCCGGCGACAGGTCGAGCAGGGGAGCAGCAGCACAAGCCTGGCGGCACAGGAGAAGCACGAGGATGAGCTTGAGGTCCAGGCGCACGCGGGAGCTTGAGGAGGACGAGATCCATCGGATATTGGTGGCGCATGTCCTGGGCGGCAGCGGCGAAGAGGATCCCGGCGGGAGTGGATCACGGCGGCGGTGGCGCAGGTACTGGACGGCGGAGGAGCTGGCCCTGAGCGACGCAAGCGACGAATCGCTCGACGACGGCCTCGGTCCGATGCGCGGGAGCTGGATCGGGCGGAGGAAGACGGAAGCACTTGTTTGTAAAAGATTCGATGATACAAGGGGTTTTTGTGCAAATTTTACATTACACTATGCTCACGACATGAATTTCGGGACGGAGGGAGTACATGACTTACTTTTACTACGTTGCATGCGTGACTCTCGATTGGAAAAGAAAGGCTGGCATCGGCTCGGAACGAAATTAACGTGACACCCGCAATGGAGCTAATCAACCACGCTTTCACACAACAACTCATTCTTGATCATCAAGTATCACGCCATCGTGCTTACTCTAAAGAACAACAAGAAGTTCAGCAAAAAACTCAATAACGTTTGACCGAACACCTGTCGGACATAGTGTCTGCCATGGATGACATTGGCGGGGGCGGAGGGTACCTCGCTACGAAGGCTGGGTGGATGGTGGCGTAGTCCAAGGCGGACAAGCGCGTGGGTGGGGGGCTGCAGATGTTTGAGGATACTTGGGCAGCCGCCGGAGAGGTGCAGTGGGTGCGGTGGACGAGGAGGGTGCGAATGAAAGCAAAGGGGAGGTGAGGTTGAGTGGAAGAAAAGTGGACCAGGAAGAGGATTTGAGTGGGCCGGGGGTGTGAGAGTCCCACGTGTTGAAATATATTGCCCACCTCTCTTCATTAGTTTGTACTTTTGGATGAGTTGGTTGTTGCATGAATTCAATATGGTATCGGAGCCGAGAGGTCTTGAGTTCAAGACCCTGCCAACACAATATTAAAAAAAAATCTCCATACTATATTAATCTCACGTCTAAGGACCAAATAAGCCTAAACATGAGGGGAGGTGTTGAAATATGTTGCTTGCTTCTCTTCATCAGTTCAGAGTTTTGGATGAGTTGGTTAGAGCATGAATTCAATACTATGTGGCGGCGGTCCGGACTCTCGCAAAGCCCACTCCCCCCATTTGCTTCTGGTTTGCGGGAAAACGAACAACCTGACACATTGGCGTACGGATGCGTTACTGTGTTTGATGGCAAAATGCGTCCAGACAGCTTGGTTCATACGGTTGTGAGCGTTTTGAGAGTTCGCGTTAGAGATGCCCTTACTACTACTATATAGAAAAAGGAATCTCTTTGTAAAGTTGAATTGACATTGTCCCCTAAGAGTGCCTCAACCCCCTTTCTGGTTGAGTAGCTAATTCGAGGTGATTGGCCAAAAAGAGAGGCCACGATGGAATCCAAGGGTCCCTCCAGGCCCTGATCGATGTACCATTGCGGGACGCTCCAAACCATTCCTCAGTAACAGTTAAAGTGTTGTAGCTGAACTATCCCTTAATGTTGGACTCAATCGCTCAGCCCCCTCT
>NC_041393.1:704815684-704818016 GCF_002162155.2 Triticum dicoccoides
AATAAAACATTTTAAGTTGTGAAAAATATTTAAAAAATATTGCAAATAGAGGATGAATACAATATGGTCATGTCAAATTTGAACCTTAAACATGACTATGACCTAACTGTTCCTTGGTCACTTTGTTATTTTTTGTATGGGTCATATAACATTTCAATTTTTTACACGCTGATGCTTGTATCCACCCTATACGTGCATGATTTAATTAACATTTTTTAACTTATACCCCATAATTTTTCACCATATGAAGCTAGAGGGTTAAGATGTTCTTACTGCATATTTTCATGTAAAATTCTTCCATGTAGAGGATGAATACAAGTACATGTTCATGTAAAATTTGAAACATAAACAGATAAAGCATAACTGCAATATTCACACCGTGCACATGACTTAGAAAATCAAATTAGTGTATGTTTGTACAATATCCTTACCTACATCAGGTAAAATTGTTTATTCAACATTTCACAATAGTATGTCATTGGTTTTCCCTCTTCATGCCACATGACACGGTGCTCCAAACAGATGTGCCATGTGGCACATGATTTGAAAAGGTGTGTTGATGCCCCTTGGAGAATAGGTGTTGGGGTTGCAGGTTCGTGAAACCAATTACCACACATGATGTCCCTTCGGGGACATCCGATAAAAACTACCACACATGATGTGAACTGAGCGTAGCTAAGATGAGTAGGTTCCTTGTGGTGGTAGCGCGCATGACATGGAAATCGTGTTAGCGAGCATGGCAACTCCAATGCAGTTCTGTTTTTGCCGGAAAATCGTTGTCCTTGTGAAATAAACTTGCCATCCTCGCGACACCTAAACTTGCAAATAAAAAAGTTGACGATCCCCATCTGTTTCAGTGAATATTCTCTGGTTATGGTTACCAAAAAACAAATAATTGAAGAGGCATATGCCGGGTCACTTGTTTGCGAAGTAATCATTTGTAGTCTATTGAGAACCCTTCCATGGGGCTGGCCATTAGGGAGGCTATCACTAATTAATTGCGGGACAAATCTGTTCCACGTAACCCCTCATCTGTTATCTATCTTGCCAGTGCTGATCGAATCGTATCTTCTCGACGGTGAGCTCGATCAGTTGCTGCATTTTCCAGGTGTTTTCCAGGTGTCCCGTTCACGCATGCTTTATGCAGATGTGCTACAGCACGTGCTAAACGTGTAGGATAAACGTGGCTACCTGGAGATTCGATGCATCGATCCATGCCCATCACATTGTACTAATCACAGGCTTTGCAGCTCTCCTTGATTTCACACGTGCGAGCAAACGAGTGTGTACGTTTGGTTTGTGCCGGAAGAGATCGGCATCTTTCTTCCTGATGCGGCCGTTTTAATTAGTGTTGGTCCCGGTTGACTCTAGCCCAGAGTCAACATTCATGAACCTTTCTGTTTCTTCATGTTCATTGTTTCCAGAATGTTGAACAAATTCTTCGTTACTTTTTGATGTGGTCTTGCTGCCATATGAAACCGGGATAATTCCAAAGAATTCAGCACTGGTCCAATAGAGATGTCTGAAACAAGATATGTGATGCGTGGACTATTTCTCTCTCAATAGTTTGGATTGATTACCACATGTGTCATGTGGTACGTGATAATTGTCATAAGTGTTGTTTGACACTACACAGCTTACGTCCCGTCCCCCGCGTCGCCTCTGGGCGGCTCGGGCGGAGCCCAGCACCGCCGGCGCCTCGTCCCACCCCGCCCCCTCCACCTCCCCTCGCCGCCGCCGAATGACGCGGCCGGGCTAAGCCCGCGCAGCGGACGGCGGCGGCGGGGCTCTCCTGGCCCGCAGCGGCGCGGGCGGCTCTGGATCTCGGGCGGCGGCCCGGTCTTCGCGGCGGTTGTCGGCTGCTGCGGCCGCGTGGGCGGCGCGGCGGCGAGGCCTGGTGGTGCTCCTGCCTCTCCCTTGGCGGCGCTCGGCTTGGGGGCGTGGTGCTCCGGATCTCGGCGCTTCCCCGATGGGTCACCGTTCCTGCTCGGCTGGGCGGCGCGGGAGCCTCGGTGGTGCTTCGGTGGCCGGCGGGGAGGCTGGCGGACGCTGGATCTGGCCGGGCGTGGCTGGATCCGGGCGTTCTTCGGGGGTTTTCTGCTGCAGCCTGTTCGTTGTCTCCGCGTGGTGCGGTTCCTGCGGCGTGGCGGCGGTGACCTCCTGCCCCAAGGCCTGGTGAGGGCGACGGCGTGAGGTCGGCCCGATGGCGGTGACGGTGGTGTGCGTCCAGGGCCCGGCATCTGGTCGGGCGGGCGCGCGGGACGGCCTTGGCAGGGGCGGGCGCTGACGGGAGGCTCCCCTCGGTGCTCTGCGGTGCTGGTTTGGTGGAGGT
>NC_041393.1:704818065-704828008 GCF_002162155.2 Triticum dicoccoides
GCGGCGCGGGCGGCTCTGGATCTCGGGCGGCGGCCCGGTCTTCGCGGCGGTTGTCGGCTGCTGCGGCCGCGTGGGCGGCGCGGCGGCGAGGCCTGGTGGTGCTCCTGCCTCTCCCTTGGCGGCGCTCGGCTTGGGGGCGTGGTGCTCCGGATCTCGGCGCTTCCCCGATGGGTCACCGTTCCTGCTCGGCTAGGCGGCGCGGGAGCCTCGGTGGTGCTTCGGTGGCCGGCGGGGAGGCTGGCGGACGCTGGATCTGGCCGGGCGTGGCTGGATCCGGGCGTTCTTCGGGGGTTTTCTGCTGCAGCCTGTTCGTTGTCTCCGCGTGGTGCGGTTCCTGCGGCGTGGCGGCGGTGACCTCCTGCCCCAAGGCCTGGTGAGGGCGACGGCGTGAGGTCGGCCCGATGGCGGTGACGGTGGTGTGCGTCCAGGGCCCGGCATCTGGTCGGGCGGGCGCGCGGGACGGCCTTGGCAGGGGCGGGCGCTGACGGGAGGCTCCCCTCGGTGCTCTGCGGTGCTGGTTTGGTGGAGGTTTTAGGGAGGTTTGATGGAGGTCTGTGGCTGGCCGGTACGGACTGGTGGTGGTCGAGCATCTCAGGGAGAAATCCTTCTTCCGGCCTTTGCCGGAGCTGGCGACGGCGGCGCCTGTGGGCGTCGCGCTCTTTCCTGGAAGCGTCGTCGATGTATGGTGCTCCACCCCTCACCCCGCGGCCTTGGCTCCGGAGGGAAACCTCTGATCTGCGGGATCGGGCGATGAAGGCGTCTTCACGTCTTCTTCCTCCTTGGGAGCATCGTCTTGGAGCCGGCTACAACCTGAGACCGGTGGATGGCGGCATCTTCGCCGCATGGAAGGGCGGCATCTTCGCCGCGTGGGATGGCGGCATCTTCGCCGCGTGGAAGGGTGGCATCTTCGCTGCGTGGTTTGCTGAGGCGGCCGTTTCAGGGGCGCCGATTTCTGTTTGGCAACGATGATGGCGTCAAGAGGAGCTTGGGTCGCGGCTCGGGCTTTGGTAGTCGGATCTTCCCGGCATGCCCGAGGTGCTCTTTAGGGCACGGTCGGCGCAAGTCCTGCATATTTCCCTTGTGAGGCTCGTCGTCAAAGTCGAAGTTGTCGGTTGTTGGCGCGTGTGGCCATCTGTTGGCATGTGCCGTCATTGCTCTGTGTAGCTGTTTGCGAGGGCGACTTGTTGGTGGAGCTCTATGGTGAAGTCGGAGTCGCCCGTTCGGAGATAACCGGTGATGACGATGACGCTTGCGACTCCCCGGCGGATGTCTTTTCTTCTTTGCAGCTCATGTTTCATGTCGGTGGCCAGGTTGGCCGGTGGTGCCCATGTTATATGGGTTGGGTTGTATTGGTTTTAGCCCGGTTTTCCGTCAATTAACCGGGCAATTCTTACTTCTTCTTAATCAATGAAAATGGCAAGTCTTTTGCCTCGTTTAAAAAAAAATGTGGTACGTGATGCATAGTACTCACATACTTGTGCACATATTAAACTAGTTAAGTATGTCCTGTGGATGAAGTCTGCGGACTGTACACATACTAGTTAATTAATCAGCAGTGACGATCCAATCAACCAAGGTGACCTGGTCTGTGTTATTTCCCCATCGACTTGCCCATTCTCTGCTAGCTAATTAGGATTTAGGAGTGGCCGGCTGCGTACATGCAAGGTGCGAAGAGATCAAGCCAAATTTGGATATTAGTTCAGTCACCTTCTGCGTACCCATTCTTTCCGAGATCACGTCAACTCAAAGTCTTGGTTCGTGCTGGGTCCAGATCCAGTGCATATCTTGTGACAAAATCAAAAAAAAAAAATTGAGGATGAGACAGAATCATATTGTACTAGCTAGGTTCTAATTCAGCCGACGCGTGTGCAGTGGGATTGAAGGGTGTATTTGTAATACGTAATCACTTCAAAATGAATGCCTGAGACAGGCAAATAAAAAAGAACCAATGTTTTTTCCTTGACACACCCTAATAACAGAAAAGTGTACCAAAATTCCGAATAACTCGAAAGAAAGTAAACACAAGGTGTGTGAACTTACTGTGCCTCGTTCCTAAAGAGTAACAATAACATAAACAAATAAAAGGAGTGGATGAGACAATTTTATCAGTTGTTTGTTTAACTCAAGAAAAGCATAATTATACAAATAAAAGTGCATTTGCGACACATTTATGAAAATAATAAAGATAAACCAAAACATTAACAAAATAGTAGTGGTTTACTAAACTCCAAATTTCACATGGAGGGACTGAAACAACGGGGAATACAAATTATGAGTAAAACTTGAAACAAATTAGGAACTTGTGTTTTATCAGTCCTGATCTGTAACATGACATTTTAGATGTTTTGAACGTATTGCATTCAAAATCAAAAGGCGAGGAGGTCCAACCCAAGAATTTTTCTACACAAGGTACAACTCATCTTAGAACCTTACATGCCGAAATGGGTTATATGAATTTATAGTTTGTTTTTACGAACCTCATCAAGTGGGCGGCACAATGTTCCTGTTGACTCATAAAAAGAGTTCCCTTATTTATAAATAAAACTAAACCAAAAATTAAACAATAATGTGATCGATAAAAAACACTCCCTAAAAGATATTATGAACCAGAGTTCTCCAAAATTCTTACATGCAGGTATATTGCATTTGTGATACCAGGATGACCTTGAAAACTTGTTCTAATCTCACCCCTCACAAGGTGAACAAAGTGAAGCCTTCGTCTCATCGATCTTCGACGACGGGGCCGGTGGATTCGCCTCCACTCTGCTTCTAGCTCCGGTGGCGGGGAAGGGAATCCTGGTACCTTGGCTCCGGTTAGTAGATAAGTTAGGGTTTAGTCCTCATAGGGGCGGCAGTCGGGTGGATGGCGGCATTTCTTCTTTGAGTCGCTCTTCCAGGTTCTGATCCTCCCCCAGTTCGTATTTTGGGACAAATTTAACGGAGCTTCGACATAGATTCCCATCGGCTCCTAGGGTGGCAAGGTTAGGGTTCTCGGCGACACGTCGACGAAATTTAGCGTCAGATTCTTTAGATCGATTCAAGGGTTCAACGGCAAGGATAACGACTCCAGGGCGATTGTCCTTAGGGGCACGTGCATGACGACTTTCTAGATGTCATCGATAAGGTCAAGTCGGCTCCGGTATGGGAAATGTGACAACGGCGTGTCCGCGGTCCGTTATGACGGCGGCAATGGCTACTCGTTGGTCCAGGATTCTTGATGTAATATTTATTATGTTTGAGGTGTTTTGTACTTCTGTTTGACCTTTATAATAGATCCGGGTCTTTTTTAAAAAATGCATATGAAAAACATCACGACTCAGATAAATAAAAGCCGGCAAAAAGGTACGTACATATATATCACTTTCTGTAATTATTAAAGAAAATCAAGGCAGGCCGCCCTGAATTTTCTTTGTTGGGGTGCCAACATGTAAGCATGAAAGCATCCCCACGCGATGGCTCTCCTTGACCAAACGGAGACCCCAAAGAAAGAGCTTCTCCGTTCTGTCCCACCCCACTCGACTAATCAAACAATTCCCACTTACTCCAACCCAAAGCCAATCCATCCATGTGATCCACCGATTCCCTCATGCTGATTGTCACCCACAAAAACAAATCCATTGCAGTACATCTTCTTGCCAGCTTCACTAAAAATATTCTATCGCGGTCACGGCGACCAAAAGAAGCGCGACGACGACGACGAACCCCACCTCAAGATGCTTCCTCCTCCGAGTCTTCCTCCTTCCTACCGAACCCCCACCCTCCCATGCCCCCTCCGCCTCCACTCTATATATTGATGTCCGCGCGCTTCCTCCCAGCCACGACCACTTCTCTACCTCATGCCCGTCTAGCTTCCTGGTCTTCTTCTTCGACTTCTTCCTCGGCTGCCGCCTGTTTGCCGATAGATTCGTTTCCATTCTCGAGCTACTGCGAATTCAAGGAAGACATGGACGAGCAGTGGATGATCGGGCAGACTTCCCTAAGCCTCAGCCTCAACGTCGGCGGGCCGCGAGGACCTCCTCCCGTGACCAGGGACCTCGTGGAGGAGGACTTCATGTCCTCCATGAAAAATCACGAGGTTGTGGCGCTGGAGGCGGAGCTCCGGCGAGTGGGCGAGGAGAACAGGAGGCTCAGCGACATGCTCCGCGCGCTGGTGGCCAAGTACGCCGACCTGCAGGGCAAGGTCAGCGGCATGATGGCGGCGGCGTCCGCTGCCAACAACCACCACCAATCGTCGACGACATCGGAGGGCGGCTCCGCGGCGTCGGCGACCAGAAAGCGCGCCCGCAGCGACAGCCTCGACACGGCCGGCCGCAACCCTTCGCCGCCGCTCGCCGCGGCCGGCAGCAGCGGCTGCTTCGCCGTCAGCGTCACCGTCGGCCCAGACCAGGCGGAGTGCACTTCCATCCACGAACCGTGCAACAGCAAGCGCGTCCGCGCCGACGAGGCCAAGGCCAGCCGTGTCTCCAAGCTCTACGTCCACGCCGACCCCTCCGACCTCAGCCTCGTAAGTAACGAACACCCAACAACTTCCGTCTATCTTCTTCCTCGTGGTCATCGATCGCAACCAAAGTTTCTTGCCGTCCACTATATAAGTCTATAACTAATCAATTTGCGACTGGTTTTGACGAGCAGGTGGTGAAGGATGGGTACCAATGGCGGAAGTACGGGCAGAAGGTGACCAAGGACAACCCATGCCCGAGGGCCTACTTCCGGTGCTCTTTCGCGCCGTCGTGCCAGGTGAAGAAGAAGGTGCAGCGCAGCGCCGAGGACAAGGCCGTGCTTGTGGCCACGTACGATGGCGACCACAACCACGCGCAGCCGCCCAAGCAACAAGGCTCTGGTAGCAGGAAGAGCGGCGACGCAGCCGCCGTCCGCGCATCACCGGCGCCGGTGCTTGTCCAGCAGCTGCAGCGGAAGCAGGAAGCTTTGACGGCGGATCAGGTGGCCGATAGGAAGAACCTGGTGGAGCAGATGGCGGCGACGCTGACGAGGGACCCCGGGTTCAAGGCGGCACTCGTCTCCGCGCTCTCTGGTCGGATCCCTGTTGCTTGACCGGAAATCTGCCAGCATAGGAAAATATAGTCACATGAGGAGAACAATTTTGAGAGGAAAAACAGAAGAAAATACTACATGTATTATTGATGTATAAATGAATCCTGGACCCCCAAATTGAGGCCATGGGAACCAGATCCTCTAATTTAGGGAAGGAAAGTCATGATGATAGAGTGCTAGCCTAGTGTAAAATGAAGAAGAAAAGTTAGGGGCACGTTGTTTACTGTTGATATTTAGTGTAGGTATAAGTACTTTAAAATTAATTTTATTTCACCATCAATTTGTTTGTATGTAAATACTACTATAAATGTACACCATAGATTTGTAATTTACAAATTAATTTAAGTCATTTTAGCCTTGATCATATGGACTGAAATAAGTCGTAGCTTCTCTCACTTCTTTTCTGTATGTTGGAGGATCCAGTTCCGGGGCCACGGGGTGACGTGTGGAGCCCACACGCTCTGCATGGCTCTGTCATGTGGGGCGCATAGAGCCCCACTAGCACCTCTCTGCAATATATGATGTTGGATGACCCTAAAATCGATGGAGGTTTTTTTTATCGTAGTCCTCAACATCTATGCATCATGGGGAAAGATCTCTTCTCCGTGGCGGAAGGGAGAAAACTACCAATTCTCAAAGGGTTGATTTCACCGGAATTTGCCTATAGACGAAGGACTTCGACGCCATCATCGTTCTCAACACCAAGGCATCGTGGGGAACATCTCCATCTACTTCATCACTATTATTTCCATTGACAACACTTACCCCGCCCCGTTTATGAACAATTGCTATAGATCGGTTATGGTTATCACTTCCTGGTGTTAATTGATATTTAGTAGTGATGTTTTCTTTGTTATTGGTGAATCCTTTGTACTTACAGATTGTTTATCATGTTCATACTCCACTAATCATATTCATTATTATTTCTTGTATGTAAAACACCATGTTCTTGCGGATGTGGGAGAAGCCTATTGTTGCTACTCATGTGAAATGGCATAAAGTTTGAAATTTGATAATACGATGTGGTGTAATTCTCTGGTGGTGATGTGTGAATGTGAACCACATGTTGCTTCACCTTTATTGGAATAGAATACATCATTATGATATAACAATTTTAAGAGGGGAAGCCGGAATGATAGAATACCGAAACTCATGTCTAGTAGGGGAAGCCGACATGAGGAATGAATAGGCACCACACATTTTAATGTTATGGTTAGATGCATGCCAATGGTTTTCAACATATAAGGTTAGACTTTATCAACACAACAACACTCAAACAAAAAAAAGAATGCAGGGTTATGGTAGCAACAACTAGGTGATATTTATGCCTTCCTCCAGAATAATTTGATCCACATAAGAGACAAAACCGACTTGTCCCTAGCACAATTAAGGACAAGCGAATTGCATGGTATACAGATTGTCCTCTGCCGGTCGAATCTTTATGTCTTCAGCAAGGTCCCCAGCCACATACATATTCTTGAAGAATCAATACTGGATATAGGCTGTTGATGTGTCTATTCAGGAGAGGAACTCTATTTTCTACAGATACACAGTAATGTTTTTTGAATGATACGATTTTTTTTGTTCAACTACGTGAACATTTTACACTGTATAAACATTTTCTTAAAATGTCACAAACTATTTTCTTGAAACATAGGAACATTAAAAAAGATCACGTACATTTTTTGATTGGTATGAACTATTTTTTTGAATTACACAAACATTTTGCACATTCTACAGTTTTTTTAAATGTCACTTGCATTATTTATTGAAATGTGGGAAGATTTTTTACATGTCACATACATTTTGTTTAATGCTATCAACATTTTCTAGAAGTTGCACGGACAGTTATTAACATTGTGTTAAAACTTGGCTGAACGCGTGACAATGTTCTTCTAAATTTAAATAATATATTTTTCCATTTCAGAAATAGAAGTAAAATTAATTAAAAAACATGTGCCGGAGACCCAAGGCCCCTCCCATGAAAAATGCATTGCTACGTGATTTTTGGGCCTGGCCCGGTACCCGTGATTGTTGGGTCTTGGCAGTTGATGTGCTGGAGTCGTTGCAGATATTTCTCAAAATTGACTAAAAGAAAGATGTTTCTCAAACAAAAAAGGAGTCGTTCCACTGTTCGGCTGTACTGGAGGAGCTGATTTGTACTTCGATTGATGACCCACTATATCTTGCTCAAATCCCTGTATCATGTTTGATTGCGGTGGCCAGTTGGTTCCTATGGTGGGAAAGGAGACAGTGTGCAAAAGGAGAAAAGATACCTGAACCTGAACGTTCTGCCTTATCAATACAAGCTCTTGCTCTTAACTTTTGTAGGGCGGGCACCGTTCAACTTCTGGCAAGAGAGGTAATGTGGGCTAAACCACCGCAGGGTACAGTCAAGTTGAATATAGATGCATCATTTGAGTATGAAGGGAGTACTGCTTCCATTGGCGCGATCTTGAGAGATGATGCTGGCGATTTTATTGCAGCTGAGGTCTCCTATATGGGTAAAAGAATTGATGCATATACAGCGGAAGCTATGGCTATGAAGAAGGGTATGCAACTTGTAGATTCTCTTGGTATTCATAAACAGCTAGTTCACACTGATTGTGCAGAATTGGTCAAGGAGCAGTTAATTCAATAGCGGCTTTGAGATTTGTAATAATTTTGGCCATGTTAGTTTTGAGCATTGTGCGCGTGAATCGAATCGCGTGGCTCATGAGCTAGTTAGAAGGGCTAGGGTTGATCCTCCGGGTGTGTTGAGGACAATCCTCCCTTTATCCATAGCCTTATTTTGGATGATTTGTCGTTATTTGAGATGAAATAAAATTATCCATGATGGTATTTCCTAAAAAAAAAGAGTCGTTGCATATTCTCAAAAAGAAAAAAGTAGTCGTTGCATGCTTTTCTCGAAAAAAAAGGAGCCGTTGCGAGCGAGAAATAGCAGGTCCCTAGGCGGTCTGACCGGCCATGCAACCATCGTCTCTCTCGTCAACAAAACACAGAGCCTCGCCGCGATTTCTTTGATTCTTTCTCGTATCCGGACCGGATCCACACATCTCCCACGTCGGACCATACGCCGCACGTGCGCACGACCTTACCATACCCGACACCAGAAGACAGAAACAAGTCTACTCGGCGGATCCTGCCGGGAGGACTGTCTTGATTCGAAATTGAAAGGCAGATGGTAGAAGAAGAGATCCCCGTGGACGGAAACGACGGAGGATGTCGCTTCCGCTGCAACTGTTCTCTGCGCGCGTGCGTGCATGGCCTCTGGACTGACCGGCGTCTTGGCATGCATGCGTGCATGCATGAAGTTTCCGCATGCGCCGTGCGACTGGATCTCTCTTCAGGTCGCCTCCCAAGATGAATCCAGAGCAAGAAGATGTCGCCAGCAGGGTAAGCAAGCAGGATGCAAAAAAACCTAGACCAGATAGTGGTAGACTTGAGGTACGTATATCTTAGCTGCCAACGGTAAGAGTATGCACCTAGTTGATCACCTTGATCTGTCACATCTACACGGCAAGTCAATTAAACTGTTGACAGAGCTTATCCATTCATAGGCCCTGTTTGGATCCCTATGTTAGAGTTAGTTTTAGTTAGTTGGGGTTCAAATAACCTAAAAGTATCGAAACATGATGGGTTAGTTTGGGTTAGTTGGATCTAAGCCACCCAAAAAACTAACCCACACTAGAGGAGCTTATTTGGGTTAGTTTTTTTGGACACACTAAAAAAAATAGTAAAAAATTCACCCCTTCCATTCAAACAAGGTCCAAAGTAGTCAAATGATTGAGAAAAAATATTTTATTGTCAATCTAACCCTACCATCCAAACAGCTTTTTGGTTAGAGTTAGTTTAGGGTTAGTTTAGAGTTAAAATCTAACTCTAACCTCTAACTGAGTTAGAGTATCCAAACAGCGTCATAGTAATCTAGGGGCATGCTCCCAAGCTCCCACCTGTTTGAAGAATAATCTAAGTACAGTGAGTCTCCATCGGCTGGTCCCTGTCCAACGGACCTTCCAAGCTCGCGCGCCGGTTGACGATGAGACCGTTCCCGCAATCCAGTCCGGTCCAGCTCGGCGGTTAGCCGGACAGCCGCGTGCGTGATGTGACACGCACATTAATCTAGTCCAGTACAGCAGGAAAATAAGCAAGTAGTTTCACCTTGATCGTGACCACAGCAACTTCAGAAGCTTGAGAAGCCAGCTTGAGACTTTTCCGGCGACTGCGCTAAACCATGTGTACGTGGTTGGAACAGCTAGGCTAAAAATAAAATAGTTTCAGTTAAAAAGAGAAATTATTTTGTTTTTTTCGTCGGCAGAGGAGATCAGGGACCTCCGCGCCACCGCCTAATGAGCTGACCGTTTTTTTTAGAAAGCTCACAGCCTTTATTAATCTCTCTCTATTCTTTTTAGGAAAAGCCATCAAGGCGACTTTATTAATTTTCGAACATAGTTACATCGTCCACTAAGCAGATACAATAAAAGCCGGAGCATCTCCCGTCCAGACACAAGCCTAGAATCCCTCTACATGGGTAGCTAACAAATGAGCTACTCCTTCGGTCTCATAATGTAAAACGTATTTTGACACTAGTATAGTGTCAAAAAACATCTTACATTATGGAACGGAGGGAGTACAATATTCCTCTTTCTTGGACAATGTTCAATGATCACACGAGGGAAGCTTATATCGCTGAAAAATCTCCATCATGCATAGTTTGAACAACGTCTAGACAACCCGAGTTGATAATTATCTTTTCGCATCCAACTTGACCTAGACAGGATGAGCCCAGTCTTTCAACGCTCTAGCTTCAGCAGTAGCTGCTGAGCTTACATGTTCAATTCTGTTGTTACTCGCGGCCACAAAGTGGCCATGATTAACTCTGAGCACAGCT
>NC_041393.1:704828370-704841455 GCF_002162155.2 Triticum dicoccoides
AATAAGCAGCATCGATATTCATTTTAACATAGCCCCCAGGAGGTTTCGCCCAACCATGTTTCTTGGTACACTTCTTCCTGTCCATAGCCTTCATGTGATTTGAAGTGAAAACAGCGATTGACAAAGCCGTCTGAGCAGGAGACTGAAACGCTGCCCCATGCTTAACCTGCCTTCTCTGCCACCATGTGTACCAAATAGTAGAAGCCAACAAATCACGAAATCGCAGATGAGACTGGATAGGAATAATGTAGAAGCCAACAGCTCACGAAATCACAGACAAGTACTAGCAAACACTGGGATGTGTCGATTAGCTAGAACGCTATTAGTCGGTAAAGTCCCACGCAGTGTTCTCCAACAATGTATTTTAACTTTTGCTAGACATGAAGAATTTTCCACACAGGGCAATCTGCAAATGATGAACTAACACTTGTCCTCATTAATTTATGACCATGCTGATGCCACAACTTGTTGGCAAAAGTAGCATGCAATTTTTAAAAAATCCCTACGCTCACGCAAGATTTATCTAGGAGATGCATAGCAACGAGAGAGGAGAGTGTGTCCACGTACCCTCGGACCCGCGGACCCTACGGGTTCGAGAACTATGTAGACATGACCGAGACACCTCTCCGGTCAATAACCAATAGCGGAACCTGGATGCTCATATTGGTTCCCATATATTCTATCATTCTATCATGAATAACCAATGTTTTGTCTATGTATTCACACATGTATCAAGTTTCCGGTTAATACCATTCTATCATGAATAATAAACATTTTATCATGAATATGGAAATAAAAAATAACACCTTTATTATTGCCTCTAGGGCATATTTCCTTCAGTCTCCCACTTGCACTAGAGTCAATAATCTAGATTACATTGTAATGAATCTAACACCCATGGAGTCTTGGTGTTGATCATGTTTTGGTCATGGAAGAGGCTTAGTCAACTGGTCTACAACATTCAGATCCATATGTATTTTACAAATCTCCTACGTCTCCCTCCTTGACCAAATCTCGGATGGAGTTGAAGCATCTCTTTATGAGTTCGGTCTTTTTTGTGAAATCTGGATTCCTTCGCCAAGGCAATTGCTCCAGTATTGTCACCAAAGATTTTCATTGGACCCGATGCACTAGGTATTACACCTAGATCGGATATGAACTCCTTCATCCAGACTCCTTCATTTGCTGCTTCCGAAACAGATATGAACTCTACTTCACACGTAGATCCCACCACGACGCTCTGCTTGGAACTGCACCAACTGATTGCTCCACCATTCAATAAAAATACTTATCCGGATTGTGACTTAGAGTCATCCGGATCAATGTCAAAGCTAGCATCGATGTAACCACTTACGACAAGCTCTTTGTCACCTCCATAAATGAGAAACATATCCCTAGTCCTTTTCAGGTACTTCGGGATGTTCTTGACCGATGTCCGGTGATCCACTCCTGGATTATTTTGGTACCTCCCTACTAAACTTATAGCAAGACACACAGGTCTGGTACACAGCATAACATACATGATAGAACCTATGGCTGAAGCATCGGGAATGACTTTCATTTTCTCTCTATCTTCTGCAATGGTCGGGCATTGAGTCTGATTCAACTTCACACCTTGTAACAAAGGCAAGAACCCTTTCTTTGACTGATCCATTTTGAACTTCTTCAAAACTTTATCAAGGTATTTGCTTTGTGAAAGTCCTATTAAGCGTCTTGATCTATCTCTATAGATCTTGATGCCCAATATATAAGCAGCTTCACCCAGGTTTTTCATTAAAAAACTCTTATTCAAGTATCCTTTTACGCTATTCAGAAATTCTACATCATTTCCAATCAACAATATGTCATCCACATATAATATTAGAAATGCTATAGAGCTCCCACTCACTTTCTTGTAAATACAGGCTTCTCCAAAAGTCTGTATAAAACCATATGCTTTGATCACCTCATCAAAGCGTATATTCCAACTCCGAGATGCTTGCACCAGTCCATAAATGGATCGTTGGAGCTTCCACACTTTGTTAGCACCTTTAGGATCGACAAAACCTTCTGGTTGCATCATATACAACTCTTCTTTAAGAAATCCATTAAGGAATGCAGTTTTGACATCCATTTGCCAGATTTCATAATCATAAAATGCGGCAATTGCTAACATAATTTGGACAAACTTAAGCATCGCTACGGTGAGACAGTCTCATCGTAGTCAACTCCTTGAACTTGTCCAAAACCTTTTGCAACAAGTCGAGCTTTATATACAGTAACATTACCATCAGCATCAGTCTTCTTCTTGAAGATCAATTTATTCTCTATGGGTCGCCGATCATCGGGCAGATCCACCAAAGTCCACACTTTGTTCTCATACATGGATCATATCTCAGATTATATGGCCTCAAGCCATTTATCAGAATATAGGCTCATCATAGCTTCTTCATAGTTCGTAGGTCTGTCATGGTCAAGTAACATGACCTCCAGAACAAGATTACTATACCACTCTGGTGTGGATCATGCTCTACCAGACCTACGAGTTTCTATAGCAACTTGATCTATAGTTTCATGATCTTTATCATTAGCTTCCTCTCTAGTTGGTGTAGGCATCACGGGAACAAATTTCTCGGATGAGCTACTTTCCAAATTGAGAGTAGGTACAATTACCTCATCAAGTTCTACTTTCCTCCCACTCACTTCTTTCGAGAGAAACTCCTTCCCTAGCAAGGTTCCATTCTTAGCAACAAAAATCTTGCATTCGGACTTGTGATAGAAGGTGTACCCAATTGTTTTTTTAGGGTATCATATGAAGACACATTTCTCTGATTTGGGTTCGAGCTTATCGGGCTGAAGCCTTTTGACATAAGCATCGCATCCCCAAACTTTAAGAAATGGCAGCTTAGGTTTGTTGCCAAACCGCGGTTCATAAGGTGTCATCTCAACAAATTTTGATGGTGGCCTGTTTAAAGTGAATGCAGCTGTCTCTAATGCATAACCCCAAAACTATAGTGATAAATCGGTAAGAAACATAATAGATCGCACCATATCTAGTAAAGTGCGGTTACGACGTTCGGACACACCATTACGCTGTGGTGTTCCAGGTGGCGTGAGCTGTGAAACTATTCCACATTGTTTCAAATGAAGGTCAAACTCGTAACTCAAATATTCTCCTCCACGATCAGATCGTAGGAACTTTATTTTCTTGTTACGATAATTCTCTACTTCACTCTAAAATTCTTTGAACTTTTCAAATGTTTCATACTTCTGTTTCATTAAGTAGATATACCCATATCTGCTCAAATCATCCGTGAAGGTCAGAAAATAACGATACCCGCCACGAGCATCAACACTCATTGTACTGCATACATCGGTATGTATTATTTTCATTACGTCACTAGATCCTTCATTTGTTCCAGAGAACGGAGTTTTAGTCATCTTGCCCATAAGGCACGGTTTGCAAGTATCAAATGATTCATAATCAAGTGATTCCAAAAGTCCATCTTTATGGACTTTCTTCATGCGCTTTACACCGATATGACCCAAACGGCAGTGCCATAAATAAGTTGCACTATCGTTATCAACTTTGCATCTTTTGGCATCAATATTATGAATATGTGTATCATCACTATCAAGACTCAACAGAAATAGACCACTCTTCAAGGGTGCATGACCATAAAAGATATTGCTCATATAAATAGAACAACCATTTTTCTTTGATTTAAATGAATAACTGTCTCGCACTAAACAAGATCCAGATATAATGTTAATGCTCAACGCTGGCACCAAATAACAATTATTCAGGTCTAAAACTAATCCCGAAGGTAGATGTAGAGGTAGCGTGCTGACGGCGGTCACATCAATCTTGCAACTGTTTCTGACGCGCATCGTCACCTCGTCCTTAGCGATTCTTTGTTTAATCCGCAGTCCCTGCTTCGAGTTACAAATATGATTAACCGAACTGGTATCAGATAACCAGACACTACTACAGGAATTAGTAAGGTACACATCAATAACATGTATATCAAATATACCTTTGCTCACTTTTCCATCCTTCTTACCCACCAAATACTTGGGGCAGTTCCGCTTTCAATGACGAGTCCCTTTGCAGTAGAAGCACTCAGTTTCAGGCTTGGGTCCATTTTTAGGTTTCTTCCCGGGAGTAACAACTTGCTTGTCATTCTTATTGAAGTTCCCCTTCTTTTTACACTTGCCCTTCTTTTTGAAACTAGTGGTTTTGTTAATCATCAACACTTGATGCTCCTTCTTGATTTCTACCTCTGTGGCCTTTAGCATCACAAAGAGCTTGGGAATAGTGTTTTCCATCCCTTGCATATTGTAGTTCATCACGATGCCTCTGTAGCTTAGTGGCCATGATTGAAGAACTCTGTCAATCACACAATCATCTGGAAGATTAACTCCCAGCTGAGTCAAGTGATTATGGTACCTAGACATTCTGAGTATGTGCTCACTAACAGAACTGTTCTCCTCCATCTTACAGCTATAGAACTTGTTGGAGACTTCATATCTCTCAACCCGGTCATTTTCTTGAAATATTAACTTCAACTCCTGGAACATCTCATATAGTCGACGTTCAAAACGTCTTCGAAGTCCCGATTCTAAACCGTTAATTATGGCACATTGAACTAATGAGTAGTCATCAGATCGAGCTTACCAGGCGTTCACAACGCCAGCTTCTTCTCCTGCAGAAGGCCTTGCTGTAGGGGAACGTAGCAGAAATTCAAAATTTTCCTACGCGTCACCAAGATCTATCTATGGAGAAACCAGCAACGAGTAGAAAGAGAGTGCATCTACATACCCTTGTAGATCGCTAAGCGGAAGCGTCAAGTGAACGGGGTTGATGGAGTCGTATTCGTCGTGATTCAAATCACCGATGATCAAGTGCCGAACGGACGGCACCTCCGCGTTCAACACACGTACAGCCCGGTGACGTCTCCCACGCCTTGATCCAGCAAGGAGAGAGGGAGAGGTTGAGGAAGACTCCATCCAGCAGCAGCACAACGGCATGGTGGTGATGGAGGAGCGTGGCAATCCTGCAGGGCTTCGCCAAGCACCTACGGGAGAGGAGGAGGTGTCACGGGAGGGAGGGAGGCGCCAAGGGCTCAGGTGTGGATGCCCTCCCTCCCCTCCACTATATATAGGGGCAAGGGAGAGGGGGGGAGGCGCAGCCTTGCCCCTTACTCCAAGAAAGGGGTGCGGCTAAGAGGGGGGGAGGAGTCCATCCTCCCCAAGGCACCTCGGAGGTGCCTTCCCCTTTTAGGACTCTCCCCTTTTTCCTATATCTTGGCGCATGGGCCTCTAGGGGCTGGTGCCCTTGGCCCATGTAGGCCAAGGCGCACCCCCTACAGCCCATGTGGCCCCCCGGGGCAGGTGGCCCCACCCGGTGGGCCCCCGGGACCCTTCCGGTGGTCCCGGTACAATACCGATGACCCCGAAACTTGTCCCGATGGTCGAAACAGGACTTCCTATATATAAATATTTACCTCCGGACCATTCCGGAACTCCTCGTGACGTCCGGGATCTCATCCGGGACTCCGAACAACATTCGGTAACCACATACAAGCTTCCTTTATAACCCTAGCGTCATCGAACCTTAAGTGTGTAGACCCTACGGGTTCGGGAGACATGTAGACATGACCGAGACGTTCTCCGGTCAATAACCAACAGCGGGATCTGGATACCCATGATGGCTCCCACATGTTCCACGATGATCTCATCGGATGAACCACGATGTCATGGACTTATTCAATCCCGTATTCAATTCCCTTTGTCTAGCGGTATGTTACTTGCCCGAGATTCGATCGTCGGTATCCAATACCTTGTTCAATCTCGTTACCGGCAAGTCACTTTACTCGTTCCGTAACACATCATCCCGTGATCAACTCCTTGGTCACATTGCGCATATGATGATGTCCTACCGAGTGGGCCCAGAGATACCTCTCCGTTTACACGGAGTGACAAATCCCAGTCTCGATCCGCATAAAACAATAGATACTTTCGGAGATACCTGTAGTGCACCTTTATAGTCACCCAGTTACGTTGTGACGTTTGATACACCCAAAGCACTCCTATGGTATCCAGGAGTTACACGCTCTCATGGTCGAAGGAAGAGATACTTGACATTGGCAAAGCTCTAGCAAATGAACTACACGATCTTTTGTGCTAGTCTTAGGATTGGGTCTTGTCCATCACATCATTCTCCTAATGATGTGATCCCGTTATCAACGACATCCAATGTCCATAGCCAGGAAACCATGACTATCTGTTGATCACAACGAGCTAGTCAACTAGAGGCTCACTAGGGACATATTGTGGTCTATGTATTCACACGTGTATTACGATTTCCGGATAATACAGTTATAGCATGAATAAAAGACTATTATCATGAACAAAGAAATATAATAATAACTTATTTATTATTGCCTCTAGGGCATATTTCCAACACTTGCACCTAGCGGTGCATCAAGGACATAATTCTTATGTGGAGCAATGAGGAGAATCCTCAAGTTACGGACCCAGTCCGTGTAGTTGCTACCATCATCTTTCAACTTAGCTTTCTCTAGGAACGCATTAAAATTCAAAGGAACGGTAGCACGGGCCACTGATATACAACATAGATATGCAAAAAACTATCAGGACTAAGTTCATGATAAATTAAGTTAAGTTAATAGTATTACTTAAAAACTCCCACTTAGATAGACATCCCTCTAGTCATCTGAATGATACGTGATCCAAATCAAGTAAACCATGTCCGATCATCACGTGAGATGGATTAGTCTTCAATGGTGAACATCATTATGTTGATCATATCTACTATATGATTCACGTTCGACCTTTCAGTCTCCAGTGTTCCGAGGCCATATCTGTATATGCTAGGCTCGTCAAGTTTAACCCGAGTATTCCGCGTGTGCAAATCTAGCTTGCACCCATTGTATTTGAACATAGAGTTTATCACACCCGATCATCACGTGGTGTCTCGGCACGAAGAACTTTCGCAACGGTGCATACTCGGGGAGAACACTTATACCTTGAAAATTTATTAAGGGATCATCTTATAATGCTACCGCCGTACTAAGCAAAATAACATGCATAAAGATAAATAGCACATGCAATCAAAATATGTGACATGATATGGCCATCATCATCTAGTGATTTTGATCTCCATCATTGAAGCAACCTCATGATCTCCATTGTCATCGGCTTGGCACCTTGATCTACATTGTAGCATCGTGGTCGTCTCGCCAACCATTGCTTCTATGACTATCGCAGCCGCTTAGTGATAAAGTAAAGCAATTACATAGCATTTCTATTTCATACAACAAAGCGACAACCATATGGCTCCTGCCAGTTGCCGATAACTTGTTATAAAACATCATCATCTCATACAACAATTTATATCACATCATGCCTTGACCATATCACATCACAATATGCCCTGCAGAAACAAGTTAGACATCCTCTACTTTGTTTGTTGCAAGTTTTACGTGGATGCTACGGGCTTCTAGCATGAACCGTACTTACCTACGGCACAAAAACCACAACGGTGATTTATCAATTCTGGTGTTTTAACCTTCACAAGGACCGGCCGCAGTCAAATTCGATTCAACTAAAGTTGGACAAACAGACACCCGCCAGTCACCTTTATGCAAAACTAGTTGCATGTCTGTCCGTGGAACTGGTCTCATGAACGCGGTCATGCAAGGTTGGTCCGGGCCGCTTCATCCAACAATATCGCCAAATCAAAATAAGACATTGGTGGTAAGCAGTATGGCGATCACCCCCCCCCCACACACACACACACAACTCTTTGTGATCTACTTGTGCATATCATCTACACATAGACCTGGTTCAGATGGCACTGTTGGGAAATGTAGCATGGAATTTCAAAACAATTCCTACGTTCATGCAAGATCTATCTAGGAGATGCATAGCAATGAGAGGGGGAGAGTGTGTCCATGTAGCCTCATAGACCGAAAGCGGAAGCATTAACTTAACACGGTTGATCTAGTGGAACGTCTTCTCAAATCAACCGATCAAGTACCGAACATACGCCACCTCCGAGTTCTGCACACGTTCAGCTCGATGATGTCCCTTGAAATCTTGATCCAGTAGAGGCATGAAGGAGTCGATTAGTTCCGTCAGCACGGCGGCGTGGTGACGGTGTTGGTGATGCATGCGATCCGCGCAGGGCTTCGCCTAAGCAGTACGACAATATGACCAGAGGAGTAAACGGTGGAGGGGGCACCGCACACGGCTAAGAAACAACTGTGGTACTTTGGGGTGCCCCCGTGCCCCCGTATATAAAGGAGGGAGAGGGGAGAGGGCCGGCCTAGGGCGCGCCCCCAAGGGGGGAGTCCTACTAGGACTCCCAGTCCAATTCGGACGCCCCCTTCCTTTTCGGAGCGGGAAAAGGGGGAAGGGAGAGAGGGGGGCAGAAAGGGGGGCCGCGCCCCCTCCCCTAGTCCAATTCGGACTCCCATGGGGGGGCGCCACCTCCTGTGGCCTGCCTCCTCCTCTTCCCTATGGCCCATGAGGCCCATTACCTTTCCCGGGGCGGTTCCGCTAACCCCTCGGTACTACTAAAAATACCCAAAACATTCTGGAACCATTTCGGTGTCCGAACATAACCTTCCAATTATCAATATTTTACTCTCGACCATTTCGAGACTCCTCATCATGCCCGTGATCTCATCCTGGACTCCGAACAACCTTCGGTCACAGAAACACATAACTCATATAATAGATATCGTCATTGAACGTTTAAGCGTGTGGACCCTGCGGGTTCGAGAACTATGTAGACATGAACGAGACACCTCTCCGGTCAATAACCAATAGTGGAAACTACATGCTCATATTGGTTACCACATATTCTATGAAGATCTTTATGGTTCGAACCGCAATGTCAACATACGGTATTCCCTTTGTCATCGGTATGTTACTTGCCTGAGATTCGATCGTCGATATCCTTATACCTAGTTCAATCTTGTTACCGGCATGTCTCTTTAGTAGTTATGTAGTGCATCATCCCGTACTAACTCATTAGTCACATTGCTTGCAAGGCTTCATATGATCTGCATTACCGAGAGGCCCAGAGATACCTCTCCGATACTCGGAGTGACAAATCCTCATTTCGATCTATGGCAACCCAACAAACACCTTTGGAGATACCTGTAGAGCATATTTATAATCATCCACTTATGTTGTGACGTTTGATAGCAAACAGGGCATTCCTCCGGTGTTCGGGAGTTGCATGATCTCATAGTCGGAGGAATATATATTTGACACGAAGAAAGAAGTAGCAATAATACTGAATGATCATTATGCTAAGCAAACGGATGGGTCTTGTCCATCACATCATTCCACTAATGATGTGATCCCGTTTATCAAATGACAACGCATGTCCATGGCTAGGAAACTTAACCATCTTTGATCAACAAGCTAGTCTTGTAGAGGCATACTAGGGACATAGTGTTTTGTCTATGCACTCACACATGTATCAAGTTCCGGTTAATACAATTCTAGCATGTATAATAAACATTTGTCATGAATAAGGAAATATAAAATAATAACTTTATTATTGCCTCTAGGGCATATTTCCTTCACTACTCTGTGTAGTTAGTATATGCAGTGTGTTGATTTTCTTGTTACACAATACGTACGCAGACACTCATGAAAACGCACATAATCTCACCCCTATCAACACACGCATGCACACCCTACCTTATGAACACCTCCGAGAGACTGAGCTGCCACATCATTTTGAAATTAACAAAGTCACCACAGGCGTCTCCAAGTCGACGAAAATGTTCCCTCCCACTGAACGCGCAGTGCTAAAAAGTCTCAAATAAATTCAGAAAAATGCAAGCACCAGTCCCAAGTCTAGGACATGAACCCTCATGAGATGGCTCCACCACAAGGAACATAACCAGCTCAGGTACGCTCAAGTCACATATGAAGTGTGTCGATAACTCATAGAAAATCGCTAGCGATCATAGCCCATAGATAGAGAGATCACCTCCTAGAGAAAACGCTTCACAGTTTTCCAACGTCTCCACACTACTAGGGAAAAGGCTAGCAGCAGCGCGGGTTTTAGGTGTATCAGTAGCGCGGGGAGTGGCGCTACTAATAAGGCGCTACAGCTAACACATAGCAGTAGCGCGTGCTCACCGGCGCTACTGATACACAAGTGTAGCAGCAGCGCGGTTAGTGGAAGCTCGCTACTGCTAGTAGCTCTAGAGCGCTTTGCCTGGACGCGCTACTGCTATCGCGGCGCTGCTGCTAACTTTTATACACTCGCTACTGCTAATTTAAGTAGTTTTTTGTTTTTTTGGCATATTTGTTTTGTATTTGAACAGGCTTTGTAGAAGAATCTTTAGCACATAAAAATGTCATCATGATACACATACAAATGCCTGCGAGACCACAAATGTAATCATAGCATATACATACAAATAGTCTCATCATAATCATCATCCAACACAAAGTGGTATCTTGTCATCATCTCAAAAATAGCGATACATGCAAGTCTCGAATACTTGCAACTACAACAACATCATCCATCTAAACAAAAGTATACGCAAGAAGAGCTATCACTATGAGTGAGAGCGGAACTATGCAGTACATGAGGTGGCGGTTACGAGTCCTCTCTCGCGCTATCGTGAACCTCAAGTAACTAGCTTCTCCTTCTTGTCTGCTTTTGAAGCCTTTATGGCTGGCGCCCGTGAACCCATTCACTTGCGCCTGACACTCATGCCACTCGTTGTACACCCCCGGAACCTTCCCTTTGTACACGACATAGCAATTCCATCTCGCCATCAAGAAACTAGGTACCTGTTAGAGATGCATGTTCATGAAGAGGATGTACAATCATATATATGCAACAAAATATACTAGAGCAACACCGAAAAAGAAAGGGTTAGCAACTAGATGCAACATACAGTACACAAATTAATTAACTAGAGGTACGCAGGTCATCGTACGCAAACTAACAAAGTAGCGTTACGCAAGTTCGGCAGGGACCGTGGACATCAAAAAGTTTCGTCGCTACAAAAAGTATACAAGTTCAACCGACACATATCATCATCATCGGCATCATAAATCACTAGAAGTTCCATCCTTCCATATCATCGAGGACGAACCCTAGCTTCTTGAACGGCGTGAGGTCTAGACGTTGCATGCCTATGCGAGTTCGGACGTCAGCTCGCGATATAGGGCCGTGGTGGAACATCCCCTTCTCATCGACGAATTCTTTCATGATGATCGATGCAATGTCGCTTTGGATGCGAAAGAAGTCATCTCTAAGTTTATAATCCGCTTCTCCATGAGATTCTAGCCACTTGTGGATATGATCATCATTTCTGCTTCTCATGCGAAGCTTTTGGTGATCCGTGTTGAATTGAATCATGAGATGGACGATGTAGAATCCATCCTTCTTGCTTGGTTTTGGGACATGGATACAGGAGAAGTTAGTTTTATGCGCGAAACCCATCTTCTTGTTTCTTTGTTTCCTGCTCTGCACGTGGCCACCTCTAAAGTTGAAGCCTTGGAGAGCATCATCTTGAATATTCATTATGTGGGTGTAGTCTTTTTTCTCGAAGTCTCTGGAAGGGTCAAAATACACGGCGTGGGAGACTTGCAGGTAAAGAACGATAAGGACGGCGCGCCCATTGCTGCAGGGAAAAGACACCTCAAATTATTCCCCATATGAGAGAGAAGGAATGATTGAAATGTACGAAAGGGTTGTCCGGAACTGACTTACTTTGGATGATAAGGCACGAGGACAATTTCCCGGTCCTTATTCTGTACCATGAAGTTTTGGAGGTACTCCCTAGCAGTTTCACGCTCAAAGTCGCCAAGACTCAAGAAAGACTCGTGCATGTAGTACGGATCCGCCACACAGATTTGCGAGACTTCTTCACTCTTCATGACGGAGCTCATATGTAGCACAAAAAGGCGGACGATTGTAAAATCGAGCCGCCTTGTTAGAAACGTCTCAAAGATATGGTCAAACCGCAGGAAGAACACCTCCGCGGGCTGTGTATCGACGTAGCACTTCCCCTAAGGCACACGAGCCGCATGTGTCGGATATCCTAGATCCTTTGAGGCTAGTAGGCTTTTCTCAGTCGACAGCACATGGTCGTGCAGTCTCCTGAGTTCCCCTGATAGTGCCTCCAGCGGTTTCGGCGGTAGCATTGGCTCGCCCGTGAGATGGAACATAACCACAACTTTCACGGGTACACGCTCTTCAGAATGCATCGTCTGGATGCTATGTGCTCTGGCTTGTTTGGAGGCAGTTATCTTCCCCGATCTCTTCCTCTCCTTTTTCTTGGGCACACCTTCCAGACCCTTCCTTAACCCCTGCCCCAGTGTTCCCGGGCTAAGTACTGTACGACCCTCGCGCCCGGCTAGTTGAGCCTGTGTTGAGGCGGCATCTTCAGGCGTGTCCTGTGAGGATTTCATGAAGAGAGACTTTTTGCAATCCCTGCTATGACCCTGCCCGGGCATATCATCCATATCCTCATTAGCAAGTTGATAGCCTGATTCGTCATATGGTTGACTCATCATATCTATGTCACAGTCATACGCGTTTGTATTGAGGAAATCTATGTGCCAACACTCGATATGCCAACTATGTAGCACAAATCATGCCTTTATTCATGGGAAATTTCGGCATGACTTTTGCTAAAAATTGGACATATCGAGCCCCTGAAATTCACCGGAACGGAATGAATCAACATTCCGGCGTAACATAGGCCACTCGGATCATTTTCCAAACATGACATGTCCAAAACATGACATATCCACATATCACATGTCCAGTTCAAATTTGCATATAAATTCAGCTAATTTTGAAACCTAGCTAAATTCATAACTAAATAGATAACCTAATTAACATACTGCCCTAACTAAAACCTAAGTAAATTAACTGAAGAACCCTAGTAGAGAGAGAGAGGGGGGGTTACAGAGGGTGCAGGGGCGAGGAGGCAGGCCCGACGATGGCCGAGATTGGGAGGGGAGGAAGCAGAGGAGGGAGGCGAGGGCCGACGGGTCGGGGGCGAGCGCGCCGGGGTCGGGGGCGAGCG
>NC_041393.1:704841799-704846286 GCF_002162155.2 Triticum dicoccoides
GGCACCGGGGTCGGGGGCGAGCGCCGGGGTCGGGGTCGGGGGCGAGGGCCTGGTCGGGGGCGAGCGTCGGGGTCAGGGGCAAGCGCCGGCGCCGGGGTCGGGGGCAAGCGACGGGGAAAGAGAGAGTGGGGATTTGGGGGGAAAGGCGGGATGAAGCAGGGATAGTGAGAATTTTGGGTTAAGTGGACGTAGCAGCAACGCATTTGGACAAAACGCACTGCTACTACCTTCAGTAGCTGTAGCGGTTTATACGAAATGCGCTACTACTACCTTCAGTAGCTGTAGCGGTTTATAAGAAATGCGCTCTACTACTACTACCAGTTTTCCTTTTTCTTTTCCTTTATTTTCTCCCACTTTTATTTCCCGAGAGCAGTGAACGAAGGGAGGGCGACATATATTGCATCATTTGATGGTTAAATATGTATGCAAAATAGGAACATATATATTACATCATTGGACCCATGCATAATAATGGCTAAGTGTGTATACAAAATAGGAATATATATATATATATATATATATATATATATATATATATATATATATATATATATATATATTACATCATTTGACCGATAACATACGGTTCCTCAGTGTTGACGTTTTCGTTTTTGAGTCAGCGTCTTTCCCTTCTTGTTCGTCGAAGAATAATTGAGCCCCTCATTGTGACTTTGCCTTTTCCATGAAGTATGATTTTTCTTAGGTAGTGTAGTATTGATTCTTCTTTTGACGTATACTTCATCATCATCGTCATCTTCCCTCATTGGGTTGCCGTACTGATCATAGTCTTCCTCGTTGGCGACTCCATCCATTCCAATGATGTTCCTTTTGCCTCTCCTCACGACAACACGACTGGGATTGCATGGGTCGGTTATGAAGAAGCATTGTGTCACGTGCTTAGTGTGTACCCATGGCTCATTTTTTGCGATAGCGTTCACGGTAGCGCTCTTGGCGTCGGGTATACTCTTGGTAGTGAAAATCCGGTTTTCCCTTTCGACATTCTTTGCCCATCTGACACGGAACATCGTCGTGTTGTGTAGTCCAGAGTAGTCAAGCTCCCATATCTCCTCGACCCTTCCATAAAATCGTTCAGTTGCACCGTTGTCGCTGCCGGTCATGCATTCCATCGTCACCCCTGAGTTCTGATCATCAATGTCCATATCTTTGGCCTCCGTGTAGAACGTGTATCCGTTGATATCATATGCCTGATAGGTTACGAGATTGGGCGAGGGGCCATGTGCTAAGGCGTATATGAGCAATCCGTCCTTAGAGCCCTCCTCCGGGGGATTAGCAATAATATGCTCTTTGAACCAATGTAGGAAAGTGGAGTTGTGCTCTCTTGTAACTTCGGCGTTCGTCCTGCATACCCCCCGGTCATGATACTTCTTTGCGATAATTTCTTTGTGCAGTGCCACGAAAGGATCTACCTCGTCTAGGTGTTGTAGCACTACCAAGTTTGCTCTGTCAAAGTCGCTGCATCGATCTGAGTATGCCACGTGCAGTTCCCTGCGACCGTTGCAATGACCATCTCCTTCGAGCCTCCCATCGTGCTTGTTAACGGGCAAACCAACACTAACACCAGGAGGCTGGTCTGCGCCATATAGAAAATTCTCACAAAAAGAGATGCACTCTTGTGTCAAATAGCCCTGGACGATGCTTCCATTCGGACGGTACATGTTACGAACGAATCCTTTGATGATCCCATTCATCCTCTCAAACGGCATCATGTTGTGCAGGAATGACGGCCCCAGGTCTATTATGTCATCCACAATATGGACACACAGATGCACCATCACGTCAAAGAACACGGGCGGGAAGTACATCTCAAGCTCATTCAGTATCACAACAATCTCTTCATGTAGCCTTCGGAGCTGCTTCACACTGATCAACTTTTGAGAGATGACGTCGAAAAAGTTGTAGAGACCAATAAGCATGTCACAGACATGCTTGTATCTGCGTCATAATCACATGACATTCATGAGACTTCATGCCGCTGAACCTTTTCTTGTCCGTGTCTAGATATCTGCTTATCTTGCCACAGTAACCGGAACTAACTTTGACTCCGGTAAGGCACTTAAAGAATTGATTGATCTCAGCCTGACTTAAGGTGAAGCAAGAAGGGGGGCAATAATCCTCTTTCTTTATTTTCTTGCCCTTCTTCTCCCGTGCCTCTGTCTCCGTCTCTGTCTCATCTGACATTTTACGGGGCGGCATGTGCAGATCTTCCCTGATTTTCAAATCTTGCAAGTCTTTTCTTGCCTTCGGCCCATCCTTGGTCTTATCCGGCATGTTCATCAGTGTTGCGAGCAAGCTCTCAAGGACATTCTTACAGATATGCATTTGATCAAGGCAATGAGGTGTATCGAGTTTGTGCCAGTACTCCAAGTCCCAGAACACAGACCTCGTCTTCCATACCTTCAGCAGCGGCTCCGGCGCCTTTCTCATCGTCTTTCCCGGCGCGGGGCACTCCTTCCAGTTTTTCAACAGCTCATCGATTTCGGCACCGCTCCTCTTACGTGGCAAGATAAATCTCCACGGTTTCTCCACAGGTCGTTCTGTTCGAGCCATCATCCATGCACCACGTGCATCCACAATATCCATGGCACACCTGGCCTGCCACATATCCGTAACCGAGATAGTCGTGAACTGTCGTGATCAGCGCAGCTCTCATGTTGAAATACTCGCCTTTGCTGGCGTCCCATCTCTTGGCCGGTGTTTTCCATAACGTGTCTAACTCCTCTTGAAGTAGCCCCAGATACAAATTAATATTATTTCCTGGTTGTTTCGGCCCTTGAATAAGCATGCTCATGTGAATGTACTTCGATTTCATGCACAACTAGGGGGGAGATTGTACATCCATACAAACACGGGCCATGTGTTATGGTTGGTGTTCTGGTTGCCAAATGGATTCATGCCATCGGTACATGCGCCGAGCACGATGTTCCTTGCATCACATTCAAAATACCGATAGAAGCTGTTCAACGCTCTCCACGGGCTTCCATCCTTCACGTGTCTCAGCTTCGGATCATCTCCATCGTCGGGCTTCTTCCTCTCCGCGTGCCAGCGCATTAGCTTTGCTTCCTTGGGATCTACAAAATACCTCTAGAGACGGGGAGTGATCGGTAAGTACCATACAACTTTCTGGGGACATTTCTTCCCGGCCTTCTTGTATTGAGAAGCATTGCACACCGGACAGCTTGTTTTTTCCGCGTGCTCCTTCCGATAAATTATGCAATCGTTGATGCATGCATGGTATCTAACGTGTGGCAGATCAAGAGGGCACACGATCTTCTTGGCCTCATCAACACTAGTAGGACATAGATTACCCGCGGGAAGAACATCCTTTAGGTACTTGAGATGCTCATCGAGGCTAGTGTCGGTCCATTTGTTTTTAGCCTTCGTCTTCAGGAGTTGGAGCGTGAAACTCAAGCGGGTCACCTCAGGATTGCAACCATCATACAATGGAGTATTCGAGTCTACCACCAGTTGCTCCAGCTTAGCCTCCTCTCTAGAAGCAGCTCTCTCAGTACTCGTCTCCTTGCGAAGCAATGCTCGAACATGAGGGTCCCGCATGATTGAACTTAGTACCGACGAACTCTGCTGCGTGGAGTCCATGTCGTTCTCTCCGTCGCCATGTTCGGCCCCTTCTCCGCCGCCATGTCCGGCCTCTTCCCTGCCACCATTATCGATTATCTCTTTATCTTGCCCCGTGTCATCATTGCCTGCCCTGTCGGCATCCTCAACATCGTCATCCTCATCTTCAGTTATCCACTGAGTATAGCCATCCATGAAACCAGTCATGAGCGGGTGCGCTTCGACACGACCATCGTCATAGGGGTCGAGCCAAACTATTCCTTTGCATTTTCGACACGGGCATAAAACCTCTGTCAGGTTATTTTCTTTCATGTCTTGCACCGCCGACCACAACCACCTGTTCACCATCGTTCCACTGACCATCATGAACGTCTGCACGGTAATAATAAAACAAATTGATTATAAAAATGCGTGCATGCATCAAAGTCATACAAAAATTCGGCATGACCTTCCCTAAAAATAGGACATATATGGATCTAGAGTTTGCCCGGAATTCGCCGAAACGGAAATAAATCGACATTTCGGCAAAACATAGGCAACTCAAAAGCACAATTTGGCGTCAACTCATGCCACACACACAATTTCCACAAACATATCACACACAGATAAACATATTTCTATTTTGCAAAAGCATGAAATTTTCATCACCTCTATCTCGAGATCGAGCACACGGTGGAGATGATGTTGTAGGGAGATCAAAAGTGCACAAAGCTCTTCTTGACAAAGAAAGATCTAGTTAGGGGGCAAATAGGTCACTTAACTAAATCCTACATCTACCTAGCTACCTAATTTGGGAGGAGACAACTTCAACTAGTGGAGGGGAAGGAAAAAGAGAAAGGAGATGCATTAATGGAGGTGGTGTAGTTAGGTAGGAGTAATGAAGAGAGAGAAAG
>NC_041393.1:704846639-704847866 GCF_002162155.2 Triticum dicoccoides
CGAGATCGAGCACACGGTGGAGATGATGTTGTAGGGAGATCAAAAGTGCACAAAGCTCTTCTTGACAAACATAGATCTAGTTAGGGGGCAAATAGGTCACTTAACTAAATCCTACATCTACCTAGCTACCTAATTTGGGAGGAGACAACTTCAACTAGTGGAGGGGAAGGAAAAAGAGAAAGGAGATGCATTAATGGAGGTGGTGTAGTTAGGTAGGAGTAATGAAGAGAGAGAAAGGTAGATAGAAGAGAGAGAGTAATGGGGGAGAAGTATTGAGGAAGAATAAGAGTGAGAGTGGGAGGTAGGGGAAAGGGAAGAGAGGAGGGGGAGGGGGACGGTGGGGAAAAGGTGGTGGGTTGGTGCAGATTAGCAGTAGCGCGGGACGTAAAACGCGCTACTGATAAGAAAGTAGCAGCAGCGCGCTTTCGGCAGAAGCGCTACTGCTAAGTGGGATAAAAAGTGTGTCCAATTTGAAAATTAGCAGCAGCGACCTCAGAAAAACCGCGCTACTACTGCTGCTTTAGCAGTAGCGTGCCTAACGGAACCGCGCTACTGCTAAATGGAGTTGGGGGGGCACTGTCGGTCGATATTTGTAGCAGCGCGGGTTACACAGACCGCGCTACTGCTAAACACTTGTCAGTAGCGGGTTTTCCACACCCGTGCTGCTGCTAATTAGCAGCAGCGCTCCTTTTTGAAACGCGATGCTGCTAAGATTCTGTGTATAGGGTTTTCCCTAGTAGTGCCGAGTCGTCTATGACAGAGAAAGAAATCATTGAGGCACCGATGAAACGACCATGGTCATCCCAAGCTACTCAGTGATGGATCATTGATCAATGTTGTTGCTCACAATTGCATCTATGACGATCTTTTGTTACTCAATGGGAGGCAGAATTCAGGCTACTTGCCACACCATGCCTCATAGAGATCTTCACTACTAGCTGTACCAAAGGCTAGGTCAGCTAGAAGCCTTTTTATGAAATAGTGATAGGAAGATATCCTCATGTATAGCTCTCCTCCTGCCATCCTAGATGGCCCACATTATTACCACAATTTTGTTTATATGCTTATGGTGTACCTTCTTGAACAACCAATTCTTTGCGCACACTTCCTACAATTGGGGGAGCTCTGGTATAGTATCTTCATCAGCGAGCGAACGCACCCACCCACCCACCATATGTTTGTGTTGAAGAACCCCCCCCCCCCGCCGCCCCCCGAGTGATGGATAAT
>NC_041393.1:704848016-704852676 GCF_002162155.2 Triticum dicoccoides
GATGGATAATTTGCTACTCTTCTTAGAAAGTTCATGTCTTCTAGTGGAGATACCGAGTCTCCCTAAGAGTTTCCATGATTTGCTGGAATGACTTGAACCTCTAACCAGATGTGTTACAATATCTTCATCGGCGAGCTCGCACACATGTCGTGCCATAGTGTAGTCCAATTGAGAAAGTCTCCACATATCATCCTTGTCATAGACTGCACAATATGTCGACGGAACCATATTATGTGTTGAAGAACATCCCTTGACGGGAGGGACAATTTTGCTACCCTCCACAAGATGACATTTTTTTGTTGGAACTTGTGTATGCCAAAAATTAGTCCATTGGTTTTCTTCTCGCCGATTCTTTTTACAACAATACAACTTTATTCTCATCTGATAGACATATCATTTACAAATAGTTGAGAGATAAAGTCATGGATCGAGCTATCCCACTAATCAGAGGATCTAGTGGTATAAGGATGACTAGCTAGATCACCCGCTACTTTGCTTGCTTATCGAAAGAAATGGGAGAAGGAAAATTTCATAAATCCAACTTTAGAAAGTTGCACTCCATGATAGTTGCAACCTTGATAATCCTCCTGGTGCCGAATCATCTCAACAGTAAAGCTGGAATAAGACTCAATCTGGATTGAACTACATCCAATTCTAGCAGCCAACTAAAGACCATGATTCATGGCTAAGTTCGGCAAAATCAATATTACTCATAGTTGGCAAAACCCAAAAAGCAGTAACAACAAAGTATCCTTCTGCATCGCAGGACACAACCCCTGTTGCACAATCGAGTGTATCCGGGAAGAAAGACGCATTGACATTGATTTTATCCGTACCACGGAAAGGCCTTTTCCACTTCTGGTCAATATTTTTTATGTCCCTTTAGAATTCGATGCTCAAACAAAATGCGTCACTATGGCCTTAATTGAAAGGGTTGTTCTCCCCGGCTCTTTAGTTAACTTGCCTTTAACTATTTGATGACCCTGCCATCATATATGCCATCTTGCAACGACAATCAACTCTGGTAGTGGAGCTTCTCCAACGTCTGGTTCCACATTGGACAATATATCCACTGTTGCCGAGCCTGACCAATCCTGCATAACAACTTGCCTAAATAGTATCTCGCAGGCCCATCCCCTCCATACCTTTTGTGCTCGACGCTAAGTAAGTAAGCAATGCTGAATATCCTCCAACCCAACCGAGCAAACAAGACAGAGATGAGAGCATGGGATATGCCGGTTAACAAGGATTCCATAGTAAGACAGAGCTCCTCGCAACACTTTCCAAAGAAGTGTTTGATTTTACCAGGCAGACGCATATGCCATGTATCTTTCCGCACCGAATTTAGCTGAACATTTCCTTACCATCTCGTCTCTCCAACCTCAACCCATGTCACTGTTCAAGCTCATGGTGGTATGAAGACCGGTCATAAAATGTTCTTGAACGGGTATGCTTCTATGCAACAAAATCGTCAAAACCTTGAACATGAAGAGGAATATGAAAATTCTTTGAACATCAACCAGAGAGAAAACATCCCTAATAAGTGTTTCATCTTATTGTCCTGAGTGCAGATCTATCATCTCTTCCAGCTTAGCCAATATGTTTGCACCTCTCGGTGTTATAACTTTACGAGAAACACTGGTTGGAATCCAACTGCCAAATACTAATTTGTGCTCCAGTTCCAACCCGCCAATATATACAACCCCTCTAAAAGGTTTGAATCCCAGCAACTATTCTTTTCCAAGTGTATGAGTATCTCCTCTTGGGTCCAACTTGCAATATGTTGCCATCTAGGTAATATTTTGCGCTAAACACACATGCACATAAAGAGTCAGGGTTCTAGATTAGTCGCCAACATTGTTTGGCTAACATAGCAAGTTTAAAACTATCAAGGTCCCTAAAACTTAATCCTCTATTCTTCTTTGGAATGTTCAACTTCCACCAAGGAAACAAATGCATCTTCTTTTCTCTCCTCACAGTCTGCTCAACAAAAACCACCAATTATCATTTATGGATTTAGAAATTCCCTTTGTAACATGAAAACATGCATTGCATTAGATAGTATTGCTTGAGCAATTGATTTTATCAATATCTCCTTACCCTTAATAGATAGTGTCTTTTCTTTCCATCCCTTCAACCTTTGACCAACTTTATCAACAAGACGATAAAAGCAATCACTTCTGTGAATCCCGACCATGGTAGGGAGCCCCTGGCAAGTGTATGAAAGTGCTTATCGGGACTAAAAGGAATACTAGACTTAGCATTACTCACAAGTTGCCCTGAGCTACTGCAATATGTGTCCAACAACTTTTTCAAATTACTTGCATTGTATTTGCCTTCATAAGTATCAATGAGTTGTTTGCAAATAATAATTGTGGTGCATTTCTACAAACAAGAATGCATTCGAGTCCTCCCACCTCCTCTTCATGAGCTAGAGTGCTTCAGAGGCCTTCGGAACAAAGCAAAATGAGGGGTGGGAGGACTCAAAGGGCCCCCCGTGTCTTAGGACTCTAGTGGGCAAAAAATCCTCACTCTCAATATCATTAAACTGAACTCTGTAGCTGACTGAAGATACACATACCATAATCAGCTCCACCCACTACAAACTTAAACCCATTCTTATCATCATACATTAACCAAACACTCCACCATATCATAGGACTTGTTCATATCCAAGTTCACCCATTCTTATCATCATACATTCTTCTCAGCATACATCTAAAAAACCATGAGGCAACCAATTGTCGTTCCGCGAATTTGTCTCGACCTATGTGTCGATCCTTTTAGGTCCTGTTTGGGACTACTCCGCTTACTAAAATTTAGCTCTGCTCTAAAAAACGCAAGCCAAACGGGATAGCTCCATGATGTCCCGCTCCATACAAAACTAATATCTTGAGTACAACTCAAGTTTTTCGTGAACCTCTTCAGGCGGTACTTCAAAAACTCCAGTTCAAATAGTGAAGGAAATATGCCCTACATACAATAATGAAGTTGTTATTTTATATTTCCTTATTCATGATAAATGTTTATTATTCATGCTATAATTGTATTAACCGGAAACTTGATACATGTGTGAATACATAGACAAAACACTGTGTCCCTAGTGTGCCTCTACTAGACTAGCCCGTTGATCAAAGATGGTTAAGTTTCCTAGCCATGGACATGAGTTGTCATTTGATAAACGGGACCACATCATTAGTGGAATGATGTGATGGACAAGACCCGTCCGTTATCTTAGCATAATGATCATTCAGTTTTATTGCTACTGCTTTCTTCGTGTCAAATATATATTCCTCCGACTATGAGATTATGCAACTCCCGGACACCGGAGGAATACCTTGTGTGCTATCAAACGTCACAACGTAACTGGGTGATTATAAAGATGCTCTATAGGTATCTCTGAAGGTGTTTGTTGAGTTGGCATAAATCGAGATTAGGATTTGTCACTCCGAGTATCGGAGAGGTATCTCTGGGCCCTCTCGGTAATGCACATCATATGAAGCCTTGCAAGCAATATGACTAATTACTTATTTACGGGATCATGCACTACGGAACAAGTAAAGAGACTTGTCGGTAACGAGATTGAACTAGGTATGAAGATACCGACGATCAAATCTCGGGCAAGTAAGATACCGATGCCAAAGGGAATAACATATGTTGACATTGCGGTTCGACCAATAAAGATCTTCGTAGAATATTTGGGAACCAATATGAGAATCCAGGTTCCGCTATTGGTTATTGACCGGAGAGGTGTCTTGGTCATGTCTACATAGTTCTCGAACCCGTAGGGTCCGCACGCTTAACGTTCGATGACGATATGTATTATATGAGTTATGTGTTTTGGTAACCGAAGGTCGTTCGGAGTCCCGGATGAGATCACGGACATGACGAGGAGTCTTGAAATGGTCGAGAGGTAAAGATTAATATATTGGAAGGTTATATTCGGACACTGTAATGGTTCCGGAGAGGTTTGGGTATTTTTTGGAGTACCGATGGGTTACCGGAACCCCCCGGGGAAGTAATTGGCCTTATTGGGCCATAGTGGAGAGGAGGAGGCAGGCCACGAGAGGTCCCCCCCCCATGGGAGTTCGAATTGGACAAGGGGGAGGGGCGTGGCCCCCCCTTTCCTTTTCCCTCTCTCCCTCCACTTCCCTCTTTCCCCCTTTCCTAGTGGGACTCTGCCCACTTGGCGCGCCCCCTTGGGACGGCCGTCTCCCCTATTCTCCTTTATATATGGGGGCAGGGGGCACCCCAAAGCACAACAGTTGTTTCTTAGCCGTGTGTGGTGCCCCCCTCAACCGCTTACTCATCCGGTCATATTGTCGTAGTGCTTAGGCGAATCCCTGCGTGAATCACATCACCAACACCGTCACCACGCCGTAGTGCTGACGGAACTCATCGACTCCTTCGTGCCTCTACTGGATCAAGAGTTTGAGGGACGTCATCGAGCTGAACGTGTGTAGAACTCGGAGGTGTCGTACGTTCGGTACTTGATCGGTTGATTCAAGAAAACGTTCGACTACATCAACCGCGTTAAGTTAACGCTTTAGCTTTCGGTCTACGAGGGTACGTGGACACACTCTCCCCTTCTCGTTGCTTTGCATCTCCTAGATAGATCTTGCATGAGCGTAGGAATTTTTTTGAAATTGCATGATACGTT
>NC_041393.1:704853014-704865987 GCF_002162155.2 Triticum dicoccoides
GGGGGATTACCCACAACTGTCATCGGTAAGTTGATACCCCTTCATTTTCTCCATATCAAGCATCCAATTAGACCTTTTAAACTTAATTTCCACATTCTTGAATCAAAGCTAGTTGAAAGCCAAACAGGATAAACTGCCCTTCGATGAAGCTACAAGTCATGGCTGGAACTTCCTAGAAGTTGATAGAGTAGTCCCAGACAGACCCTTAATCAAGCATAATTTCTAGCACATTGCGGTCTTCAATGGTCGAGTGTTAAACTTAAGAAGAAAGCGTATCAAATGGCGATTCGAAAATGTACTCCTCCCCCACCAGAAAATACAAAGAATAGAGTCCAAGTGATAACCCAAACATGACATGAGATATGTCAGAATTGCTTGTGCCACCGACTTAATGAGCACATATTTCCTGTGAGCCAACATGGCTCTCTCTATCGATCCCTAAACATTCATCCATGACCTATATTTGATGTATGAATTCCCATTCTTGTCTCTCCTTGCGTTAGTGGGCATACTCAAATACTTCTTCATTAGAGTTTCGTTCTGATACTATTATTATTTCCAGCGTCCCTCCGCAACCCCTTGCTAAAGAGAATCGATGAACTATCTCGATTAATACTCTAACCGAAGCTTGCCAATATACATCCAAGAACCTCATGTACATGGAGGGCAGTCTCGTCACCCGTCTTGAAAAACAACATGCTATCATCATCAAAGAGCTGGTGATTCACCGCTGAAGCCATAAGTGCCATCTTGACACCACGAATTGCGAATTAATAATAATTGTTTCACAGTAATTAGACATAAAAGGCTCTCTGTTGCTACAAAAAAACAGATATAAGGTATTGGGTCTCCCTGCCCGATTCCTAGAGTTGCCTTGAAAGACTCCAGCCTAATGATATGGACGGGGTGGTAGCCATGGACAAGCCGAAGACCCGTGAACCATTCTGGATGTTGATCATTATTTTACTTCTTTTATGTCCAAGTATAATCATCATGCCAAACGATATACTATTTGAATTCTTTCCATAAATTACAGACGTTGAATTTTGAATATGAATATTCTTACATCAGATCCGAAACCGACCCTGTAGAACAAATCCTCGCCCTCGGACCATTCGCCGCACGTGTGGGGCGTCTCTAGCACACCGGAAGAGGGGAAGAAACAAGATTACGAGACATGCGCAGAGGACTAGTCAATAGATTCTGGAATCTGGAGCACGGTTCTGATTTGGAAGGCCGTTGGTAGAAACAAAACCAAACCCCGTACGTGGATGAAAACGATGGAGGATTTCACTTCCGCTTCAACTATTCTCTGCATGCATGCCCTCTGGACTGACCGGCGTCTTCGCATGCATGCATGCGCATGCAGAAACGACTGGGTTCTGTCCTGGTCGCCTCCGAAGATGAATCCAGAGCAAAACAAGAGGTCGGCAGGTACAAGTACCTGACCAGATATCATGGCTACCAGATTATCAGTGGTAAAATTATGGACCTCTTTGATGCCCGTAATCTATCATGTCACTGTTAATCAATTAAACGGTTAACAAAGCCTATCCAGACCACACATAGTAGTAATCTCCCGCATCAGCTCAGAGAATAAACTATGTACAGTCTCGATCGGCTGGTCGCTGTCCAACGGACCTTCCAAGCTCGCTCGCCGGTTGACGACGAGACCGTTCCTCCTGTCCAGTCCATAGTCCAGCTCGGCGGTTAGCCGGACAGCAGCAGCTGGCGCTCATTAATCTGCTCCCGCACAGCAGGAAAACGAAAAGTAGCAAGTGGTTTCAGCTTCATCGACGAGTCCACCCCCGTTGCCAGCCACTTGCCTGCTGCCCTCACGCTGCTCGGTCGCGACCACGACTTCAGAAGCTTCCAATTCCAGCTAGAGAGAGACACTTGCGCGTTCTACCCGTATCCCGTCGAGAAATCCGATGTTTATTTCTTTGAAACAGAGGTAAAAAAATATACCTCCATTAATTAAATAGAAAATAATTGTCCAATAAATTAATAGAAAATTAGGTGAAAACCATCAGAATTCACTGAGCAGCACACGTAGGACACTTCACACACACCTTTCCAATGAAAGCCTTGTCTAGGTTTTCTTTGAAAAGGAGGTTAAACCCCCGGACTCTGTATCAATCGACGCATATAGCCATCTTTATTAATTATTCCACAAAGGTCTCACAAGACATCAACCTACCCAAAGCTATCACTCACACCTACAACCTTAATAATGTGAAGTGCTCTCACCTCTCATATATATAACCAATGTCGTCGTCGATCCATCCACATAACGTATCAGGACCAATAGCCGGTGCAGTAGACCAAAAGCGCGCGTCACATGCACACGTTTAGAAGCCCGAAGCAGCTATCATCTTCGGACCGCTGACCCATCTTTCGAATAGAGATCCGCACCATCCTTGCCAGTCCAGACATCCGTCGACGCCACCACGGCGCCCAACAGCGCCACCGCCCTGCGCGCATTCATCGAGACATGAAGACGCCACCTACGCAAAACCACAACGTGATATGCCAATTGCTATTTACCCTTCATAAGGACCCTTTTCATCGAATCCGTTCCGACTAAAGTGGGAGAGACTGGCACCCGCTAGCCACCTTATGCACCAAGTGCATGTCAGTCGGTGGAACCTGTCTCACGTAAGTGTACGTGTAAGGTCGGTCCGGGCCGCTTCATCCCACAATGCCGCCGAATCAAGATTGGACTAGTAACAGTAAGCATATTGAACAAAATCAACGCCCACAACTACTTTGTGTTCTACTCGTGCAAAGAATCTACGCAATAGACCTAGCTCATGATGCCACTATTGGGGAACGTAGCAGAAATTCAAAATTTTCCTACGAGTCACGAAGATCTATCTATGGAGAGACTAGCAACGAGGGGAAGGAGAGTGCATCTACATACCCTTGTAGATCGCTAAGCGTAAGCGTTCAAGAGAACGGGGTTGAAAGAGTCGTACTCGTCGTGATCCAAATCACCGGAGATCCTAGTGCCGAACGGACGGCACCTCCGCGTTCAACACACGTACAGCCCGGCGACGTCACCCGTGCCTTGATCCAACAAGGAGAGAGGGAGAGGTTGGGGAAGACTCCATCCAGCAGCAGCACAACGGCGTGGTGGTGGTGGAGGAGCGTGGCAATCCTGCAGGGCTTCGCCAAGCACCGCGGGAGAGGAGGAGGGAGAGAGATAGGGCTGCACCAGGGAGAGGTCAAACTCATGCGTATGCAGCCCCAAATACCTCAACTATATATAGGGGAGAGGGAGGAGGCTGCGCCTCCCCTAGGGTTCCCACCCCAAGGGGTGCGGCTGCCCCCAAAACCCATCTAGGGTGCGGCCAAGGGGGAGGAGGGGGGGAACTTGCCCCCCAAGTAAGGTGGAAGCACCCCCTCCCCAAACCCTAGGCGCCTTGGGCCCTTGTGGGGGGCCGCACCAGCCACCTGGGGCTGGTCCCCTCCCACACTTGGCCCATGCAGCCCTCTGGGGCCTGTGGCCCCACTTGGTGGACCCCCGGGACCCTCCCGGTGGTCCCGGTACATTAGCGATAACACTCAAAACTTTTCCGGTGACCAAAACAGGACTTCCCATATATAAATCTTTACCTCCGGACCATTCCGGAACTCCTCGTGACGTTCGGGATCTCATCCGGGACTCCGAACAACATTCGGTAACCACGTATATATATTCCCTATAACCCTAGCGTCATCGAACCTTAAGTGTGTAGACCCTACGGGTTCGGGAACCATGCAGACATGACCGAGACGTTCTCTGGTCAATAACCAACAGCGGGATATGGATACCCATGTTGGCTCCCACATGTTCCACGATGATCTCATCGGATGAACCACGATGTCAAGGACTCAATCGATCCCGTATACAATTCCCTTTGTCTAGCGGTATAATACTTGCCCGAGATTCGATCGTCGGTATGCCGATGCCTTGTTCTATCTCGTTATCGGCAAGTCTCTTTATTCGTTCCGTAACACATCATCCCGTGATCACCCCTTGGTCACATTGTGCACATTATGATGATGTCCTACCGAGTGGGCCCAGAGATACCTCTCTGTTACACGGAGTGACAAATCCCAGTCTCGATTCGTGCCAACCCAACAGACACTTTCGGAGATACCCGTAGTGCACCTTTATAGCCACCCAGTTACGTTGTGACGTTTGGTACACCCAAAGCATTCCTACGGTATCCGGGAGTTGCACAATCTCATGGTCTAAGGAAATGATACTTGACATTATAAAAGCTTTAGCATACGAACTACACAATCTTTGTGCTAGGCTTAGGATTGGGTCTTGTCCATCACATCATTTTCCTAATGATGTGATCCCGTTATCAACGACATCCAATGCCCATGGTCAGGAAACCGTAACCATCTATTGATCAACGAGCTAGTCAATAGAGGCTTACTAGGGATATGGTGTTGTCTATGTATCCACACATGTATCTGAGTTTCCTATCATTACAATTATAGCATGGATAATAAACGATTATCATGAACAAGGAAATATAATAATAACTAATTTATTATTTCCTCTAGGGCATATTTCCAACAGGAGCGGGGAGGGTTAGGACCACACATGTGTTGTCATCATCATTTCTCGCCAAGCAGGTGTCATCACAATCCATAATCCTAGACCAAACCAATTTGACTTCATGGGTCACATGAAGATCCGTGTCAGAACTCAGTCAACCATGACAAGGGCATTGCAGCTTCGACTATGACAGAGAGCTATGACGAAAGATTATGCAAGGTTGGTATTGTCGACGACCACCGAACGGACATCTTGCCCCCCCTCAGTGTCGGCATCGGTACCCCACCAATGCAGCTCCGACTTCACAATAACAAACAAACCGAGGCAGTCCGGTCTGCAGACATGTTAAAGAAGAGCCAACTACTACAACCATTGACACATCTCCAACATCGCTCACCTCTGCATCGTCACTGCAGGAGCCTTGACTCCGATACCATTGCCTTTCGTTGGTGTTGCTTGCAGATGCTCGACTCCAGTGACAAAGCCCTCAAGAGGGGATACGGTGCGAATGCGCCATCATCACCCGATCACACAAGATCTAGGGTTTCACTAAGAGCAATTGCGGTGGCCGGATCCATGCGGGAGAGGTGCGGAAACAATGCAACAAATGCCTCTAAGAAGGTCAATGCCGGCTGCAACGGTCACCATCGGAGGTCACATGCCCAAGGATGAGACAAGGTCTTCATCCAAGCTCCAACACACCCTCAGCCGCACATCAAACCACATCGGCATCGGCATGCCCACCAACAACAACAACAACAAACCAGCCCGTCGATGAACAAGCATAGAGCACCGAAGCCATCCAAGGAAGAATCTGATGCCAGATCCCTCGTCGAAAACAAAGGTTGAACCCATTTTGTATAGAAGAAAGATGTGTCAGATACTCGGATTTGGATTGAGTGACACCAGAGGTGCTTTTGCGTTGCACACTTTTACGAGAGGACTGGGAAGGACACGCCACTAGTGTACCAGTTATCGTGCCTACGGTAAATAGAGGGTTTCAATCTTCTTTGAAATGTATGCAAATAGCTTTGGATAGCCGCCTTTCGCATCTGTGTCCATGGACTGGTCCTTTCCAGTCCGTAGACGGATGCGGTGGCCGATTTGCGGGTTGAGATGCCTAAACTAATCTAGCAATAGCGCGGCTACTTAGGCCAACTTCAACACACGATCCCAAACGGACGTCTGTTTTGTCCGGATTTCGTCCGTTTTGGCTAGATCAATGCTGCGGTGCCGACCATTTTCCTGGATGCGCTCGCAGTGCGCCCAACGCGCGGACGCATCTGGTCCGCCATAGCCGCCTGGAGCCTCTATATATACATTCTATTGACCATCGGGACATTTTTTTTATTTCATTCAACGACATTTTAATACATTGGAGTACATATCACCAATTCTTCGCTAGGAGAGCAAGACCAAAGAAAACAAGAACCACAATTAGACATTTTGAAAGATATACAACTTCCATCACTGGTCCCACCAGCTGGATTAATATCTTTTATATGTCTTCATTGTTGATCCGCGGCTTCTCAAACTTGGGTACTTCTTTGTTCTTCGATTCCAAAGAATTCGACGTTGCTTTGCATCTAGCCTCATCTCTAGTCTCTATTCTACAACGAGTGCATGTGCATCTATCAATTTTTCTGGCTATCAATAGATCAATATAATATTCTTCCCAATACCAAAACGTGCATTCATCCCACACACAAATTTGAGCAAGCAATGAGCTACTAAAAATGCGCCGAATCCGATGAGCACAATCGAGTCAAAAGAAGCACACACCCCATCCTTGTTGCACTTGAAGAACACGCATCCGGGATGTTCCGGCCTGGTAGAAACTCAGTGTACGACCTGCTGCGGGCAGTGGTCGCACTTTATGACCGACAACGTTGAGCCGACGAGCCGCTAGGCAAGCGTCGAGCCCGGGCGGTGGTCGGGTGTGTCTTTGACGGCTAACCGCCGAAGGGATAGATTCGAGCGGTTAGAGGTGGAGTCAGTACCTACAAATTGCGTGGATGTGTTGTTGGAGCTGTGGGGCCGGTACCCGGCCAATCCATGGCAAGGCGCAGTCGCTGACAGCCGAATGCGCTAAATCCGATGTCCGGATGCGCCAAACCAGTGATGGCCACTGCCACCGCAAATCTATCGGTTGTGCATCGGCGACGGGGCGAGAGAGGACAAGGCTAGGCTGGACAGCGGGGAGGCATCTCGGGAAAATGGGCGGCAGCGGCTCTGGCCGCCGGGGAGTGGGGTGGGCACGGGGGAGGGGAAGAAAAAAGGAGCGTATGTGTCCCCAACGGGCGGGCTGGACAAGGGCACGTGTCCCGCCTGTCAATGCGCTGTCCGTTTTGACGCAAAGGCGTCCCAGATTTGAGCAGGGAGTGGACCGGTGATGGACAAAAAACGGATATTTATCTGTTTGCTCCTGAGCGTTGAGCCGCAATTTTGTACGTTTACCCCAAACGAATGAGGCCAGCCCATTTGGGGTCAGTACATTGGAGTTGGTCTTAATGAATGCCCTACATACACGTGGAATAGTTAGACAAAAAATGTCCCCGGTGAAAAAGGCATTTGGACGCAAAAGAGATCGAAGGAGCTGTGCCTGTGCAAGGGTGGCAGCAGCGTGGACGAGACGACGACGGTGGACCGGACCGTCGCCGCCGCATCGCACGTGTTTGACCGGCACGAAATAAACAAGTCAAACCAGATCCCATCGCGGGGCCCCCACGTGATGGAGCCAGCCCCCCATGCTGCTTCTGTTTCCGCACGGCTTCCTCTCTCCTTCCTCCGTCGTCCTTCGCCGGTACGGCCAGCGCCACTCGTTTCTCTGCTGTCTAGCAGCAATAATACTCCGACTGTCGCGCACGTGAACCACGCGCTATTATACACATGCTGGGCTGGATCGATCTTGATCTTATTCTGAACATGATGCGCGTTTTCAAGATCCTGCCGGTTGTCCCCCCAAAATAAGATCCCGCTGCTTTAATAACTTTAATTTAGAGGGCAATAAAATTAAATGTAAAATGCAATGAAGTTAAAAAATGCAATGAAAAGCAAGGACGATTTTGTCTTAAAATAGCACGATCATATCTATCGACCCAAAGGCGGCAAAATGACTAAAGGCGGCAAAACAACCCCCTCGCATAGCCTACATCAATCCTCAAGCTAAAACCCCACATTGCCTATGAGGCCTCGTACAATGCAGGGTTCTTAGTGAAGTGCTTTGTAAAACAAATCAACTTTTTTTCTTAATTGCCAGTCTTATCTCTACACGCCGGATGCCTAATTAAGCGTCTATCTTCTAGAAATAAGCACCGGTGCCTTAAAAAAAACATAATTCTATAAGCACCTCACTTAAACACCTTGCATTGTATACTAAGCAAGATATATTGCACACTCTTCTCTATTATTTCAAAAATCTAGGTGAACTGGTTAGTGAATGCAACATAATAACATTCGATTCTTTTGCCCCTCCCCCCTCCCCCGCATTGGCGTTGCCAGACGCGCGCTATTCCTCTTCCTAGTACAAGTTTATTTGCATGACTCCTAGCACATTTCGACCAAATGATCTTATAGAATTGCTCCGTTGGTTTGGAATACTTCAATAAAGGCGCCATTTCATTGGTTTGGAAAATAACTATTTTTTCAGATCAGTACTCATAGCCTCAAGGTCAAAACAACATTCATCACTTTAGCACCTGCATGAACCTTGAAGTTTGATCGGAAAACTCTACTTTCGTCTTGAAATAACAAAACGGATAATCTTGTACACATTTTCCATCTACGAACTAATGAAAATTATACTAAATCATCGACAATTATTTTGGGATGAAGGAAGTATATCTTTGCTGCATCCACTCTAGAATGTCGTACAAATTCGGTACTATGTTTTCCGTAGAGCTAATGAAATAATTATATACAATTAATCTCTGGATAGGCGAGCAATTCAAAATTAATGACCATGACCTAAACTTTTCAGCTACAAATGCTAATTAAATGGAGACGAAGACGAAGACGAAGCCGCTCGCTTGATCAACTATCAGACGGCGAGAGCTCGAGGATCCGGCCGGAGAGCGCGGAGACGAGCGCCGCCTTGAACCCAGGGTCCCTCGTCAGCGTCGCGGCCATCTGCTCCGCCAGGTTCTTCCTGTCCGCGGCCAATCCTGCCTCCGTTGTCGATTGCTGCCTCGGCTGTTGCTGGGCGAGCGGCGGCGCTGGCGATGCACGGACGGCGGCTGCGTCGGCAGACTTCCTGCCGCCAGAGCCTTGCATCTTCGGCGGCTGTGCGTGGTTGTGCTCGCCCTCGTACGTTGCCACCAGGACGGTGTTGTCCTCGGCGCTGCGCTGCACCTTCTTCTTCACCTGGCACGACGGCGCGAACGAGCACCGGAAGTAGGCCCTCGGGCATGGGTTGTCCTTGGTCACCTTTTGCCCGTATTTCCGCCATTGGTACCCATCCTTCACGACCTGCTTGTCAAAATGAATGGCAAATTGATTAGTTAATGAACGGTAACAAAATTTCGTTGCGATCGATGATCACGAGGAAGAAGATGGACGGACGGTGCTGGGTGTTCGTTACTTACGAGGCTGAGGTCGGAGGGGTCGGCGTGGACGTAGAGCTTGGAGACCCTGCTGGCCTTGCACTCATCGGCGCGGACGCGCTTGCTGTTGCACGGCTCATGAACGGACGTGCACTCCACCTGGTCGCGGTCGGGGACGACGTTGATGCTGACGGCCGCGGCGAGCGGCGGCGAAGGATTGCGGCCGGCGGTGTCGAGGCTGTCGCTGCGGGCGCGCTTCCTGGAGGGCGAGGCCGCGGAGCCGCCCTCAGACGTAGACAACGACTGCTGGTTGTTGGCCGCGGCCGCCGCCGCCATCATGCCGCTGACCTTGCCCTGGAGGTCGGAGTACTTGGCCACGAGCGCGCGGAGCATGTCGCTGAGCCTCCTGTTCTCCTCGCCCACGCGCCGGAGCTCCGCCTGCAGCGCCTCGACCTCGTGGTTCTTCTTGGAAGACATGAAGTCCTCCTCCACGAGGACCTTGGTCACCGGAGGGGCACCCCGCCGCGCCGTCGGCCGGCCGACGTTGAGGCCGAGGCTGAGGGAAGTCTGCCCCATCATCCACTGCTCGTCCATGTGTCTTCCTTGAATTCGCAGTAGCTCAAGAATGGGAAACGAATCTACGACGGCCGGGGAAGAAGTCGAGGAAGACCGGGAAGCTGGATGGGCAGCTTGGTTGAGAAGTGGTCGTGGGTGGCAGGAGGGGCGCGCGGGCGTGAATATATAGAGAGGAGGGGGGAGGGGACATGCGAGGGTGGGAGTTTGGTAGGAAGGAGGCGGGGGGTTGGAGACTGCGGAAGGAGGAGGAAGCATCTTGGGGTGGGCCGGGCTCGTCGTCGTCGTCGCGCTTCTTTTGGTCGCCGTGACCGCGATAGAATATTTTTGGTGAAGCTGGGAAGAAGTAGTACTACTACGATTAATTTTTGTGGATGACACACTGACAATCAGCATGAAGGAATCGATGGATGGATGGATGCGTATTGGGTGGGAATTTTTTGATTAGTCGAGTGGGGTGGGGACAGAACAGAAGCACTCGTTTCCTTGGGGTCTCCGTTTGGTCAAGGAGAGCCATCGTGTGCCAACAACTGGGGATGCTTTCATCCTTACATTTTGGCACCCCAACAAAGAAAATTGCATGCGGCCTGCCTCGGTTTTTCTTTAATATTATTAATTTTTGGGATAAAACTTTTAATCTATTCAATTTTACTTATAACGACACAACGGACTTCAGAAATAATAAAAACTACATTCAAATCCGTAGACCACCTAGCGACGACTACAATCACTGAAGAGAGCCGAAGGCGCGCTGGCGTCATCAATGCTCCCTCACCGGAGCCAAGCAAAACTTGTTGTAGCAGACAGTCGGTAAGCCGTCGTGCTAAGATTCCATAGGATAGTGCACCAGAACAACAACCACTGCTGTTGAAGAGTAACGTACATCGAAATGATCCAATCTGAAGACACACAAACGTAGGCGAACTACGACCAGAGATACACCTCCACATGTCCTCCAGTGATGCCAGACGCACCATCAGGGCGGGGCTAGGTGGGGAGAACCTTACCTACCCGGAGCGATAGCCCTGATCTGTCTTGGGCCGCAGCCTCCACGCATGCAGTAGGCACCACCAGTATCTACCAGCTTTGTGCCCCGCCGACTCTGACCCAAGAGAACGGAGGTCGCCACTGCCCCTGCAATGCCTGCAAGACCACGACCACCACGTCGATGTAGCCATCACAGGACAACCATGTTGTCCGACCCGCCTCAGCCCAGCACGGCCGCCAGTATGCAGACCGAAGGCCCACCGCTGTCGTCAGACAGGGAATCGATCGAAGGCCGCCGCCCATCCATCCGCCTCCGCCTCCCGGCTGGACACGCCACGCCTATAGCCTACAAGCAATCTCTGCGTCGCCGCCATCAGCTATGACATCGCCGAAGCACTAGTAGAAAAAGGGTCTAATGTGAAACTCATTAGTCCCCGTTTGCAATTGAACCGGCACTAATGTGACCATTAGTGCCGGTTCCAACGGCCAGGCGGACGGCGCTCATTAGTACCGGTTCGTGGCGAACCTTTAGTACCGGTTCGTGCCACGAACCGGTACTAAAGAGGTGGTGGCCTTTAGTACGTGTTGGTGGCTCCAACCGGTACTAAGGGGGGGGGGGGTCTTTAGTACCGGTTGGAGCCACCAACCGGTACTAAAGCTGGTGCGCTGCCACACGCAGTGCACAATGTTTAGTCCCACCTCGCTAGTTGAGAGGAGCTCGCAACAGTTTATAAGCCCCGCCGAGGCTACCGTGTCGAGCTCCTCTCTAAGCAGGCCTTTGTGGGCCTATTGCAAGTCTTCTGCCCTGTGTGGCCTACTGGGCCGTATGGGCCTGCATCCTGGCCCAACGAGAGATTGGGTTTCTAGTCGTATGCAGGCCGTGCCGGCCCAGTAGGCGGGCCGTTTTTGCTTTATTTAAAAAATAAAAATAAAAATAATCCTTACCAACCGGGACTAAAGGTCTCCCAGACCACGACGCGCCTCGTGCCACATGGTGGGCCTTTGGTCCCGGTTTTAGTCCCCATTCTTTAGTGCCGGATCCAAAACCGGTACTAAAGGTCCTTACGAATCGGTACTAAAAGTCGTTTTTCTACTAGTGAAGCCCCAACCGCCACCATGCCATGACGTCGTGCATAGCACCACGCCTCCGCTCGAAGCTGCTGCCTCGAGTCGGCGAGCCACACAAAAAAGGGAGAAGAGGCCCCACCGCTACCTACGCCGGTTGGGCTTTGCCAAGCGGCGCGCTCCGGCTGCGGTGAGGGTGAGGGGCCAAGAAGGGGGGTTGGATCCGGCACCTCTAGGGTTCGCATTCCGGCTCGTGAGAGCGTCGGGCAAGGTTTATTTTCCCATGAGGTCAAAAAAGACACCTACTTCGAGATGGAATTTTATCGATTCTATTTTTTTCTCTGTCTTTTTAATTGATTCCGTATTCCAAATGTGCTCTTTCTGCTCGGTTCCCACACATGTCCTGGCAAAAACCTACGATTTCGATGACCTGGACCCAGCCCGAACCAAGACTGTGAGTTGACGTGATCTTATAGGAAGAAGGATTGATATGCAGTGACCGAACCAATATAGAAATCGAACTCTCAGCAGGCAGGGCCTGGTTTGGACCTAGTGTACGCACACGGTCGTGTCAAAACAAAATCTGGCTTGATCTCTTCGAACGCCATGCATCTCCGCAGTCCGCAGCCGGCCACCCCTAATTAGCTAGCAGAGAATTGGCAAGTCGACCAGGTCACCTTTGTTGATTGGATCGTCACAGCTGATTACAAATTCATTAACTATGTATACAGTCCATAGACTTCATCCACAGGACATATATACTTACCTATATTTTAATATGTGCAGTAGTATGTGAGTACTATACTACCCAGTCTATGCATGACACCTCTTGTTTCAGACATCTGCCACATCTCTCTTGCCCGGAATTTCCCGGTTTCTTATGAAAGCAAGCATGACCGCATCAAAAGTAACTAAGAATCTCTTATGTGCGGAAGTGGCGAAGTTGGCGTCCTTCAACATTGTGGAAACAATGAACATGAACAATCGGAGAGGTTCATGCAACATAAGTAGGAGTGGTTTGCAAGCATACTCCCACCCAACATATTGGTCAAATTGTTAATATATCCAAGGTCAACTGGGCTCAACGCTAATTTAAGCGGCCGCATCTGGAAGAAAGGTGCCCATCTCTTCCTGCACGAACGACATGTACACACTTGTTTGCTCTCACGTGTGAACTCAGGGGAGAGCCGCAAAACCAGTGCTTAGTATACTACTGTATTTTCGGGTTGTTGTTACGATCCTTTTGGGT
>NC_041393.1:704866275-704909341 GCF_002162155.2 Triticum dicoccoides
GCATCGAATCTCTAGCTACGTTTGCTGCACGTTTAGCACGTGTTGTAGCACGTCTGCATAAAAGCATATGCATTTAAGACACACCTGGAAAATGCAACTGCTGATCGAGCTCACCGACGAGAAGATATGATTCAATCAGTATTGGCAAGACGGCCAACAAATGTTGGGTTAAGTGGAACAAAATTGTCCCTTAAGTGCAACTCCAACCGTTGCTCTATCCGTAAATTAACCATCATTTACGGGAAGTTCAGGCAAAAAAACTCTTCAACGGATCCCGTAAACCATTCTTATTTCTAGAGAATCCCGTAGATGTGCCTCACTCTCACCTTACGTTTACACGAAGATGTCCTTCTCCTATCTTTTTGGCAGGCTAAAATTTCACCAACCGCCACGGCCGCACCTGCACCCACCCTTGCCTGCGCCGCTGCCGCCTGCCGTCGCCTCACCCATGTCGTCGCCCGCATCCGGGCCGCCACGCCGCCTCTCCCGTGTCCGTTGTCACGCCCCTCGTTGGCGGCTACCACCCCACCTGTCGATGTCACTGACTGATGGGTCCTAGCAATTATCTATTTTTTATTTAGTTAAAGATAAAATAAAAATTGGATTTATGGGAAGAAGTTTAGGAAAATTGAGAAAAGTTACTTTCAGAATATTTCCCTTAACTTTTACGGGAAGGCCAGAACCTCAGTTTTACAAGAAGATTTGTAAAGGAGCTGATGGAGTTTTTCTCTAACTAATTAGGGATAGCCTCCCTGATGTACAGCCCATAGGGAGGGCTATCATATAAGAATACTAATTATTACTATGAAAAAACGTTATTCGGTTGTGCATCTTTTACAAAAAATCTGCTGTGTAGTAAAGGAATTTTGGTACAAGCTCAATCATTTAGATAGCACCATAACCGCGTATATTTTCTATTACTAAGTTAGCAGAATCCTGCAAACCCCATTAAACTCAAATTTTCTGAACCCTGAGACATCTGAACTCTACATAGCTTTCTACCAACAAAGAATATGGGGCCTAGGCAGGTCACGGCAAATCCAAAATAAATAATACATGTAGGGGATGGGTACAAGAATGTGCATGTAAAGTTTGAAACTGAAATACTATGGTATGCCACGTGCACAAAAATAATGAGGTGAACAATGACAATGTAAGTTCTTGCAGTAACTTTAGCTGTTGATTGGTCACTCTGACATTTTTCAGGTCGCATGCAATCAAGTTCGACTTTCAAATTTTACATACACATATTTGTGTTTCATCCTCCAAATGCAAGATGTTCTTTTCTTCAGAACTTACGAAATGTATGATTTGAAATCCCTCTACAGTTTAGATGGCCTAGGATCATCTGCACATTTTCCCAATGAAGAGATAAGTTAGACTACTCAACTCCTATCAAGAGCGGGTTGAGCGGTTGAGCCCACTGTTAGGGGACGGTTCAGCTACAACATTTTTTCCTAACAGTAGTAAGCGTTCCATGTGCCGGCAAATATATTTTTTCGCTAGCAGTAGTAACTGTTATAGAGAGTTCATTCGGAGCTGAAACAGCTGGTAATTTACGGAACAAAAAAACAGCGGAGGCACATGGAACACGCGGGCCGCCGCGCCGCGCCTACGTACGATGGAGCAGGGCCCTCCACCCGCAAAACAGAGGACACACTGCTGAAGGAAAAGAGACTGGCTCAAAGTCAGACGCGAGGACGCGATGGATCTCAAAGTAGACCGGCCTGCTCGCGTGGATATGATTGGATGCTATCTCGTCCTCGCGTGGATGTGATGCGGCCTATCGTCCGGCATGACGATAGCCGCCCCTGTCCTCGCGCGGGGCCAGAACCAACGTCGGAGTTTGACTTGGCCATTGCCTTTGTGGTCGGAGATGCATGCGGAAGAGCAGCGGGGTAGACTCCACCTCGATCTCTTTTCTGGTCGCCCGCCGGCGGCCGGTGGTGGCTTTGCGGTGGACCTTTTTTCTTTTCTTTGCGGGGTACCTTGAGTAGCTCCATGGCTAGCGCCACGTTTCCATGTGTTGGAGCTGTGTCGAATATAGTGTACGAGGTGGGTTACAGTTGGACTTGTAGTTGTATTGTGTTTACATAGGATGTGGAGTCGTGTCCTAGTAGGACACTTCTATCCTAAGCCTCTCATATATAGCGGAGGTAGACACACGATGTAACCTATGCCAATATAATAGCACAGGCGCGCAAGGAGGAACCGGCGGCATGTGCCGGCGCCCGGGTGGCCAAGGTGCGGTATTGTGACGGTGTCACGGGGAGAAGCGCCCGTAGTCAAGCCCCGGGGATGTAGCCATATTGGTGAACCTCGTTAACAAATCTCGGTGTCGTGCTTTTGTGATTGCTTGGTCCTCGGATGATCGACAGTGGCCTCGGATTTATTCTAACAAATGGTATCATGAGCAAGGTTCGAAGAGGCTGTGGATTGTTGATCTAGAGGTGAAAACATTACGGAAGAATTATCGTCGGCGAGATCGGAAGAATCAGTGTGGGTCACGATCGCGTGGACACGGAGTTGAGTACTCGGAGTCAGCGAGATTGGTACGTGGCCCGCGGCAAGGCGGACAGGCCCAAGCGGCGGAAGGACGTGCGCAGGGGGCAGCTGAGCGTGGACTCGATCGGTCACGGGACGTGCAGATTCTAGCGAGATGTGTGGTGCAATTGGAAACAGCCGTACATACGAGATTTTGTTTTTTGACCAAAAGAGGACCGAGTCCTCGTATGCGACACGGAGGCGGGCAGATCAGATCGGCAAAGGCAAATATCCATCGTTGTGTATCCATCAGGAGCAGATTTGACACAAAGGACAACACTAAGCATGGGAAGTTGAAGCTAAGGGAGCAACACGTGAAGACCGGAAGGATTTTTTGGTTGGTTTTGCTATTAGTACGCGGAGATCTTGTTCGTGTACTTGGGGCATCATGTGAGAAAAGCTCGGATAATTTTTCACAGGGTCAGCTGTATAAAGAACTGTGGTGCCATCGAGTACCAGGTTTGAGGTGAAGAAATTCGACGGGACTGAAAACATTGAGTTATGGCAGACAGGATGAAAGATTTGTTGGCACAACATGGATGCTTGAGGGTGTTGCGGGAAGTCATGTCAGCTAAGATGGAATTATCATGTTATGGATGGAGATTCATAGAAGATGATTTACGAGCCTTGAGCGTGTCATACAGCCGGAATAGTTCGGCTGGGTCGGACTTAGGCAGTCTGACGAATCGACGTGAGTCGGTTGGTACAGAAGACGGTGGTGGAATCGGCGCTGACGACGTAGGAGCGTGATGCTGATGGTGATCGACTTCTGGGCGTGGAAACACGTGGCGTAGGCCCCGAGGGCTTGTGTGGCTTCGACAAGACTATGGCGCGGGATTGATTCAAGGTGGTGTATACACGGAGCTTGAAGTGGATGAGGCGCTTGGGTGGACTGATCATCTACCATGAGTCATGTTGAAGGTGGAGCTGGGGTCTGGAAGACTTCACTCGGTGCTGATTGAGGGGCTACGGCGTAAGTCGACAGAGAGTCGAAGCCTATTCAGCGGGAAAAGCGAGTGACACGTAGTTCGGACTGGAGCCCAGTGGTCTGATGCAAACGTGAAACTCGTCATCGGTCGGTGATGATCGATGGTACTCTGCAGTGGGGGTTGAGTGGTGTGGCTTCACGACCCTTGAGACTCGACCGGGACAGCAGAGGCTCGACGCGCTAGCGGCGAGGCGTGCGGTACGCACGGGACATGGAGACGTGCCAGGGCTCTGGTGGTCATACATGTGGTGAGACAACTGCGAAGTTGACTCGGGATGACAACAAGCAACGGTGAAATTCCTTCAAGTTTCAGACAAGCGGTCAAGAAAGGAGCGGTGATGTTGAGTTCAGGTAACTCTTATGTGTGACATCCAATATGTGAGTTGTTCACTTTCATGCAGGTCGGTGATCGATGTGTGATGGCGTTGGACTGATACTCTGGAAGTTGGGAGCACAAACTAGAGTAACAAGGAACTTAATTTTGCTCGAATGTTGACTCTGGTCAAGAAAAGAAGGGACTACAAGTTGTAGATGGAGTCACATGGAGTCTTTGAAGTAGCATCGGTACTCATGGGATAAGCTCAAGTCCAATGTACATGGAAGTTTGATGCATGGACAAATTCAAGGTGGTGGAGTATATTCGCCAAGGTGGAGTTTGTTGGAGATGTGTCGAATATAGTGTACGAGGTGGGTTACAGTTGGACTTGTAGTTGTATTGTGTTTACATAGGATGTGGAGTCGTGTCTTAGTAGGACACTTGTATCCTAAGCCTCTCATATATAGCGGAGGTAGACACACGATGTAACCTATGCCAACATAATAGCACAGGCGCGCAAGGGGGAACCGGCGGCATGTGCCGGCGCCCGGGTGGCCAGGGTGCGGTATTGTGACGGTGTCACGGGGAGGAGCGCCCGTAGTCAAGCCCCGGGGATGTAGCCATATCGGTGAACCTCGTTAACAAATCTCGGTGTCGTGCTTTTGTGATTCCTTGGTCCTCAGATGATCGACAGTGGCCTCGGATTTGTTCTAACACTTTGGGAGCCTTTTCTTCCCTTTCCAGTCAGTACAATTTAAAGTAAGTCATTTGCGTACCCATGGCGGTTTCATCCCGTTGGTCCAATACAAGACGCTTGCTTCCGGGATTACCATCGTTCAGCATGGATCCACCCACACGAGTAATTAAGCACGTGATGCCGTTCGTTCGTAAGCCGCTAGAGTACTTTGCCATGGCTGACCCGCAAAAGCATGTGCCTAGTTTAACAAACCACTTGAGGAGTGATGAAGAATCTCATGCGAGATCCTCGCGTCTTGACTTCATTGGGATCCCCGGGTGGGGTGGATAGGACGAAGAAAGAAACGGTACGAACCGCGCTTTTCCTAGCTGTGGGGATTGCGGATTCGACCTTTGCAGCCCGGACCCATCTCAGATCACCATAGTCGTACGTATCAACGGCCCGGACCCGTCTCAGATAACCATACTCTCACGGAACTAAGATCATCTACAGTTGGTCGTCTTAAACCTTTCACATACACCCAGGCGAATCCGGTCAATGACCGATAAAAAAACCGACTCAGTCCGATGCCTCAACAACACCCCCCCCCTCCCCCTCAACGTTCAAGCTGACCGACACCTCTCATATCCAGCACAAATATAAAGTGTGTATGCGGATGCTCGGGCGCGCCCGCCATGTCAGACCCGACCCACATATATTCCCCACCATCCACTCCCCGGACCAAACCCTAGCCACGCCCCTCCGCCCCACTCTGTCACCCAAGCTCCCGTCTGACGATCTCCGGCATGGCGGGCAACTGATCAGAGTCCTGCACCTTCAGATCCGTCAACCCCAAGCTCATCCCACGCGGTCCGAGGAGATGACTGTCCGACTTGCACTCCCCCGCTCAGGAGAGGAGGCCGCCCGACGGCAGCGCTCGGACTCCTTTCGTCGGGAATCCATTGCACCCGTCCAAATGACGCATGGATCCATCGCTAGGTGTGACATCGCTGCCTCACCGGAGGTGATGCGGTCCGTCTGGCATCCGAACGCGGTGATGGAGTGCGTAGCCCCTTTGTTGGCGCGCCGAGGTGGAAGTCACACACCACAGGCGTCGTCCGACGTAAACATGGTGTGGCGTGCCCGCCGTGCGAGGCAGCGGGCACAGGAGGCGGCATTGGACGTTGGCGAGGCGGAATCGCATTCACCGGCGCCCGTATGGTGCACCAGTCCTGGCGCCGCAACCGCATCGTGGTGGTTGTCACCGGCTCATCCCAGGATAGATCCATCATCTATCTGACGTCCCCCGGCACCGTCAGGGTTTCGAGCTCCGACGAGGAAGAGTAGGGCATGGGAGACGGCGGCGCCTTAAGTCCTGTGAGCTGTCTCGTGTCCCATGGCGTATTGTACCTCGTCGACGGACGCACCAACACTTTGGGGATCGCAGCGGGCTGTGGGACATGGGCACGACGGAGCCAAACGGCTTCCGCTTAAAAATCGGCTTACATGGAAAGTAATAGTATGGATTATTTATGGCATGACCGATCACTGTGTGTTCAGAAGCGTAGACGGTCATTCGAGGGATCGGATTTGCAAGTCTGCCTGTAAATGCTCTATTCCGCTTGGCGTGCGTTCGCACGGCCGCCGGTGCTGAACCTTCAAGCAGATTCGTGTATGGAGCCCGTACCTAACACACATTGTTTTCACCGCCGGCGGCGCGCCCGCCTTGGTCAGCCGCCGGTGTAATTTTATATTAGCAGCTAATTAGTTTATGTATTTGCATTCTTCCCTGCTCAGCTTACGCAGCTAATACTAGTACTTTCTGTGCGTGTCTCTGTTGCCGGCTGGACACGGAAATGTACTTTATTCCTCTAGCTTCAGCCGTCAGGTGAAAATTATACATACGGACTGTGTACATACGCGACTGCATCGCAAGTTTAGTGTATGTGTCCGGCCGTTGCTCGTCCGCTTCGCAAATTAATTAACGGAGATACAGACCTGCTACCAGCAAACGGACGTAATCATGCCGATCAGTTCGGCTCTGCTCTAATTATCAGCTATCCAGATAGATAACCTGGCCATGCACGGGCATGAGATACACATGTTAGTTAAGCCCTGCCTCGTCCTGTACCTTTTCCGGCCGGGAGCTATATATGTACTTTATTTCTCACCACGTGAAGCTTGTGATTCTCATGATGACACATCACAAGCTTTTCGCACACATGCTGCTCAGAGAGCTGCTAGCAATTTTTCTTTTTACGATAATTTTTTTATCTATTCATCTACAGTTGAGGTAGTACAAGAAACACCAGAAGTAGAAAATACATCTAGGCTCATAGACCACCTAGCAACGACTATTAGCGTTGGAGAGAGCCGAGAGACGAAAACGCGCCACGGTCTTCACCCCTTCCTTGTTGGAGACGGATAAACCTTGTTGTAATCGACAGTCGAAAAGTCATCGTGTTAAAACATCATAGGACCAATGCATCATAACAACAATCGTTGTCGATGAAGGTTGGAGTACGTCTTATCCCCATCTGACTAGATTACTTTATGCTACATTCATGTTTTATCTAGCTAGCGGTACTAAATTTAGCACAGACAAGGATTAATGATGACGACCGTTTACTAATGGTAACTTTATAAAGTTTGTCTAATTTAGAGGGTGTTTGTTTCCGGGGACTTAGTGGTTTAGGACTTAAAAAAGTCCCTATAAGTCCCACCTAAATCAAACACAAGGGACTTCTTGGGACTTATTGTGGTGATTTGGGACTTATCAAATAAGACGCTCAGGGAGGAGCTTATTGGGATTTATCCCGGGCCGGACCTACCCCGCGTCGCTCCAGGCTCGTTCCCCGCACGCCGCCTGCCTCTCGGTCCAATAGCCGCCGCCGCCCCGCCTCTCGCCCCGCCCCTCGCCCCGTCGCCGCCCTGCCTCTCGCCCCGTCGCCGCCCCGCCTCGGTTCGTTCTGCCTCGGTTCGCCGCCCTGTCGCCGCCCCGCCTCGGTTCGTTCTGCCTCGGTTCGTTGCAGCGGTGCCTCCAATCGCCGGACAGGCCCTCTCCTGAGCCTCGTTGCAGCGGTGCAATATGGACCTATAACTCCCTGTAAACAAACAGGTAGGGACTCGGGACTTATAAGTCCCTGTAAACAAACAGATAGAAACTTATGACTTATAAGTTGGGACTTAAAAAAGTTCTAGGACTTATGAAACAAACAGGGCCTTAGAAGCTGGCTCTGTTCGTGGCCGTTGGACTATTCAAGTCACTCTCAAGGCTTAATTGATCGAATGATCGATGGTCATGATGCTTGCCAAGTCTCTTTCATAACAGTAATATGTACTTCCTATGCAATACTGCGAAATGGGTACCAAGCAGCCAGAATTGTACAGTTCCGAAGACCGATGCACGGGACGTCCGGAATGCACCGGAGGAAACAGGTAAAGACCATTTGAAGCTTTCTTTGACATTTTTTGAAGTTCGTTCGCTAGCTACGCAGCCATTGAGTTCCTGGACGGTTGACTTTCCGTGCGGACTTTTCCACGGGTCAACGCAAGCTCATGAGCAGAAGATGGAAACAGTTTTCTGATGGGTTTGACGACTTTCCAACGTTTCTTTCCATGACGTGGCCATACATGCAGATACAGATGCAGATGCGTGTTAAGTAATTTGGGAGGTCAACGCAACTGAAACCGGCGGTGGCAAACCAAGAAATAGAGCAGGAGATGCATTGCTTGCCCGTATGCGGCCACCGTCAGCTAGAGCTCAAGCGAGACCGGCCTGCCTAAGCCGGACTTGATAGGATTTGTCCATTGCCACGTCGAGCACGTTGAGTGGGACTTGTCCATTGCCGGTATCCTTGTGGATGGCGTCGGAGTGGAGGTAGACTCCACTTCTCACGTTGTGGTGGCCGGCCGGCGGCGATTTGTTGTGGACCTTGACCCGTTCCAGCTAGCCAACTTTTCATAACGAGACTCATGCCATGCAAGTGCTACACGAGCACACCTCACGTGAGTTGGAAAGAGGACGGTTCCTTTGTCCGACCTAGATTATTACAGTCGGTCCAGTATTTACCCACTTGGCCACTAGTAGATGACCAGTCTGAGACTGAATGATCAAGCACGTGCCGGAGTAAAAGTATGCGGTGCTCGCCCCGACCAAGCACGTAACCACTGTGTTTGGGTACACATGGCCGATTCGTCAGGTCCATGTAGGTCCATAGACGGACGAGCACGCGACGAACTACTCCGTCGACGAATCTCCGGCTCGTAGAAAAGAAGCGACGCGAGATCCGTATCCGAGATCCGGACGAAGACTTGTTAGCTTCTCCGACCGACGACATGCTGAGTGTAAAGAGCCGAAACAAAGTTAGACGCCGAACTGAAGGACATACCGACCCGCCTGCTCGATCGACAGGGGCAGAGCCCATGCAGTTGGGTGCGGTCACGTCGCCGTGGACACTATCAAGCATCCGTTGCCACCCCCCTCTCCCTTGCGCTGTGCCGGCCGGAGCGTCGGAGCTCGACCGGACCCGGTGACGGTGTGGGGGCATGAGCTTGACTTGGCAATCGCCTTTATGGTCGGAGATCCACATTTTTTCTCCCAAACATTGTTTTCCAACCGAGACACACTCATGCATAGTAAAAGTAAGTCGTGCCCAAGGTGTTTTCCTCGCGTTAGTCCAGAGCAAGTACTGATCCGACTATAAAGTCAGTTGGTTCAGCACGGATCCACTCACTCGATTATAAAATAGAGTACTCCTACGTGGATCAATTAATTAAGCACGTGATTGATGGCGTTCGTTCGTGAAAAGTGTATTATGCGTCTAGTCTAACCAAGCCACTGGAGAGTATATACTCCTACTTTGCTAGTATGGCTAATTCGCAAAGGCATGCCCCTAGCTAGTCAAAGTCTAACAAACCAATGGAGAAGTAATGAAGAATCACACGCGAGATCCTTGCTTCTTGACTTCTTTGGGATGCGGATATAGAAACTATCCGAGGGACAGCAACCAAGACAGAGCGACACAAAGCATGCACTTCGTGTACTACTTCGTGTACTAATAACCGGCCGGGCGCGCGCACGGAGACCGAAAGTGACGGTCGCGACGCCGTACGCAGCAAGGAGAAGGCCGGAGATGGGGATGGCAGCCGGGCCACGCAGGCGTGCGTTCACACGGCCGCCGGTGTTGAACTTCCAGGCAGGCAGATTCATGCATGGAGCCCGTACCGAGACCACGTCGGTTTCACCGCCGGCGGCGGCGCCCGCCTTGGGCAGACGCCGGGGTTTTCTTTTTATTTACAAAACCGCTAATTAGTTAATTAATCTGTTTGCAATCCTCTCTGCTCGGCTTAAGCAGCTGTTTACTGTGCGTGTCTCTGTTGGCAGCCGGCCTCGGAAATGTAATTTATTCCTCCATCTTCGGTTGAAATTATAGAGGACGTACGTACGCGACTGGGTCACACCTTTATCTTTCAAGTAGTTCAAGTATGAACTACTTAACAGATAATGGTAATGCTGTGTACGTGTCCGGCCGCAAAATAATTAACTCAGATACTGACTAGCTACCAGCAAACAGACGTAATCATGCATGTCGATCGGTACGGCTAGGCTCTAATTAACAGCTATCCAGATACATATAACCTGGCCATGATGCACAGGCACGAGATACAAAATGTTAATTTGTCCCTGGCCTCTCATGTACGGTTGTATCTTTCCCGGTCGGGCGCCATATGTATACTCTATTTCTGAGCACGCGAAGCTTGTGATTCTCATGCCACAGGGCTAAGAGCATCTCCAGCCGCGCCCCAAGAGGCACACCTCAGGGTTTTTTTCCGCGCAGGCGCGGAAATAACGTCCCAGTCGTGTCTCCAGGACGCCGAATTCCGTCGGCTCGGTCCGTCGCGCCGGCCGATCGCAGGCCGAACCCGGCGCACTAGGAGGCGCTCGGGGGCTCCGGCGCAAGGGAAAAGCGCTCCTGGGGCCACATTGTCGGGCGAAAAGTCAAGACATCCGCCCAGATTCGCCTTCGACCCCCCGCGCTAGGCCTCCACCCTGCCGATCCCGGCGCCGTCCACCGCCCACCGCAGCTAGATAGATCATTTCCCGGCGGGAAAAAGAAGAGGTTTCGCCGAGGCAGCCTCTCCGCCGCCGTCCGGGCAAGTTTTCCGGTGTTCCGGCCGCGCAGGGCCTAAACACCGACGGGTTTGCGCCCACCTCGCTCGTAAGGTGTCCGGTGATTTACCCGGCCCGACGATGAACTCCGAACATGGGGAGGCGATCACGGCATTGCTGGAGGAGGAAGCCGAAGCCGATGTTCAGGAGCAGGAGCATCTCATGGTGCTCGCCGCCCTCGCCGGCCTGCTCGAGAGCAGTGAAAAGCCGCGGCGAGGTGGCTCGGCGCCTGGGCGGGTGAAAGCAAAGAACCGGCATCGTTTGGAAGGCTACTGCATGCTCTACTCGGGCTACTTCGCCGACGCTCAATTGCACGGTGAGAAAACATTTTGGCGCTGTTATCGGATGAGCCAAAAGCTTTTCCACGGGATTGTGAATTCCATCTGGGAGTTCGACAGCTACTTCAAGTGCAAGATGGATTGCATCGGCACACTTGGATTCACCTCAATCCAGAAGTGCACGACAGCTATGAGGATGCTTGCATACGGAGCTCCCGGTGATTCACTTGACGACTATGGGCGCATGGTCGAGTCCACCACCATTGAGTGTTTCTACGAGTTCTGCAGGGCAGTGGTTGCAGTGTTTGGACCGCAATACTTGCGAACACCCAATGCGGAAGACACTGCTTGGTTCCTAGCACAGAATGCAGCAAGAGGATTTCCTGGGATGCTTGGAAGCATCGACTGCATGCATTGGAAATGAAAAAACTGTCCATTTGCTTGGCAGGGGTTGTACAGAGGCGCCAAAGGCGGTTGAAGTGTGGTACTTGAGGCAGTGGCCACACATGACCTCTGGATTTGACACTCTTTCTTTGGGATGCCAGGACTCACAATGACATCAACGTCTTGCAGTGCTCCCCTGTTTTTGCCAAGCTAGTTGAAGGTCATTATCATCCGGTGAACTTCGAGGTCAATGGGCGGCAGTACAACAAGGGGTACTATCTAGCTGATGGCATCTATCCGAGATGGTCGACATTTGTGAAGACCATCTGAAACCCTGTGCCAGGAGGCAAGAACGCCTGGTTTGCGAAGGTTCAGGAGGCTTGCAGGAAGGATGTCGAGCAGGCATTTGGTGTGCTCCAATCTCGATTTGTTGTTGTCCGGTTCCCTGCTCAGACCTGGTCGAAAGATCAAATGTGGGATATCATGACTTGATGTGTCATCTTGCACAACATGATGATTGAGAGCGAGCAGGAAGAGCCAGTGTTTGACACTGAACCATATTATAGGCAGGGTCCTCTTGCCCAAGTTGATCACCAGCTACCGGCAAGCTGGACTGACTACCTTAATATGCGTCAGGAGATCCAAGAACCACATGTGCATCACGATTTGGTGGAGCACCTATGGAGGCTCAAGGACAAGGCCGGGGGATGCAGGAATGACGTGTGATGAAACTTGAGTTTTTATTTGTTAAACTATATAATTTGTATCAAACTATTTGTTGAACTATTTGATTTATGTGATGAAACACACCGAAACACGCCGAACCATGCCGAACCATGTGACGAACTAATTGATTTTTATTTGTATGCGAAAATTGACGTCGAATATGAGCCGACTTACGCAGATATCGGACCGTTTTTGAACACAATTGAACGAATACTGGCCCAAAATCGACGTCTGGGGGCGACGGCTGGGTGCCCAACCGCCCCCAGCACCGAGTATACCGCCGGCTCACCCCCAGGCCACTCTTTTTCGGCGTCCTGGGAGGACCGAACGGCTGGAGATGCTCTAAACTTTTCACGCACATGCTAACTAGTACTGTAAGCGTATCACGTTCTGACAAGATTACTTTATTCTCCATGCATTTATACCATGCCTAGTTACATGAACATGTAAAAAAACACTACATACACATGCAGTTGCTAGCAACTCCTACCGTTCCTAAATATAAGACCTTCTGAAGATTCTACTATGGACTACATACGAATGTATATATAAATACTGTAGAGTGTAGATTCACTATTTATTTTTCATATGTAGTCTATAGTGAAATCTCTAAAAGGTCTTATATTTAAAAACGAAGGGAGTAGTTAGTCATATTTTGACCATGAGTTTGATTATTAAAATATAAGAGCATCTACATTCGGACCTCTCAAATCCACCTTATACGCCCGGGCGGGTGCCCGGTCATGATTTTTTTGACCCAGACGGGCCCCTCAAACGGCCCTGAAACGCCCAGGCTTACCGACACCCTCCATGTCCAGCCCAAATATGGGGGCTCCCGTACACGTCCGGCAGGTCGGACCCGACAGCCCGACCCCACCTGAAATTGCACCAAGTCCACCCCGTAGACCAGTCGGATCCATTTACTATCTTCTCTCTTCTTCCTCCTCCGCGTCGTTTGTCTCATGTTCCGCCGCCGCGCCTGCTCCGCAGCCATTCCCAGGCTCTCCGCTGCCAGCTCCGGAAGAGCACTCCCATCCTTGCCGCGGGGGACGTCGTTGTCGGCCGGACGCCACGGTGGTACGTCTGACAACTCTCCGGCTTCGCCTTGCGCTTGATGTGTTCGACACATTGACTGGTTGGAATTTTTGTGATTTTGTTAGGTAAATGATGGATTCCGATACTTCGTCGGATGAGGAGTATGGACCGACAAAGCTTGACTAAATGATTCAAGATGAGTTCTTCGATTCATCTGATTCAAACGAAGAAGTGGGAATGATCATGCTCATGAGCATGCAGGGGGGAATGGACCGGCAAGTGGAGCATATCCTCAACTTCTAGGTCTCAATCAAAGGGAGAAGAGTGATCAACTGGGACAAGGTGTTCGGAGCAAAGCTACTGTACAATGACTATTTTGCTCGCACACCTACTTTCCCGGATGATCCATGGTTTCGTCGCCATTTTTGCATGTGGAAACCATTGTTTGTGCGCATTGTGGAGGGAGTGGAGGCACACGACGACTACTTCAAGTTCAGAAGGGATTGCTGCAGCCAACTCTATTTCCCTGCCAAGTAAAAGTGCACGACTGCTCTGAGGATGCTTGATCTTAGTACTGCTACAGATGTCGTTGGTGAGATGGTCAGGATGGAGGACAGCACGTGCCTGAAGACTACTATCGAATTCACCCGCGCCGTCGTTGAGGTGTTTGGACCTGAGTATCTTAGAGAACCAAATGCGCAAGACACAAAGAAGTTGTTGGCTATTGGAGAGGCAACGGGGTTTTCAGTAATGCTCGGATCAATTGACTGCATGCATTGGCAATGGAAGACCTGCCCCAAGGGTCTGCGGGGAATGTATCAAGGTCACACCAGAGAGGCCACCATCATACTAGAAGCGGTGGCATTACATGACTTATGGATTTGGCATACTTTCTTTGGAATGCCTGGTTCTCACAATGACATCAACGTGCTTCAACGATCTCCGGTATTCGGGAGGCTTTGCAATGGAGGATCACAGCCGTGCAACTACACCGTCAACGGCTGGGAGTACAACATGGGGTACTGTCTTGCCGATGGTATCTATCCTCAGTGGACGGCGTTTGTGAAGACCATATCCGAGCTGCGTGGCAATAAACAGAGCCACTTTACAACAATGCAGGAAGCAGCTAGGAAGGATGTGGAGAGGGCATTTGGTGTGCTTCAGGCTCGTTGGGAAATTGTGCGGAGCGCTGCAATGCACTACATGAATCAGCTAGTTTGCCGTCTGGCGAGTACAGACGGCAAAGAGGATGGCGGCAAAGGCTGCTTTGCCGTCAGCTTTTTATCGGGCAGACGGCAAAGAATTTGCCGACAGCTAACTGCAGATTTACCGTCTGCCGTAAAAACTAAAGATGGCAAAGAAAAGTGTCTTTGCTGTCAGCAAGAATCTTTGTTCGCGGCCATCCTCACAAATTACAGACAACAAAGAATTTTGTTTATTAAAATAATCCAAACCCATAGTCCAAGCGCACAGGACAACAATTAACACCACAACACTGTATACATCAACACTACGTTCCAAGATTCTACGACGAATGACAAATTTCACAATACAATACTACACAGAATACATCATGACTTGTTGATCCAAGGCAAAACTGCTCTATTAATTAGATGAACGGATTACACATGAAAATATTACAAAGAGAATAGCAGCCCAAGATCCAGCATGCGCATCCATATTGAGCTCGATCTGCACGCCTGCGCCAACCTGCAACCACCCCCTATGCCCGTGCTCGCCGGAGCAGCCGCACCACTCTCCCTCCCCCTTCCGCAGCACACTAATGCCCGAGGAGCTGCTGCCGCTCCTCGAGGTGTGAGGCGGTGCAGCGTCGAGGCTAGCGGAGGCACGCGAGGGCGACGTGGCCGGGGCCGGCAGAAGCCGGAGGGGGCGACGGGGCCGGCGGTGCCATGGGCGAAGCAGAGGCTGGCGGGGGGCAACGGGGCCGGCTTCGCCATGGGCGAAGTAGAGGCCGGCGGGGGGTGACAGAGCTGGCGGCGCCATGGGCGAAGCAGAGGTGGGCGAAGGGAGACGTGGCCGGCGACGCCATGGGCGAAGTAGAGGCCGGCGTGGGCCAGAGGCGATGGGGCCAACGGCGCCCGGGGCAAAGGGCGAAGGCGACGAGGTAGCGTGCGCCAGCGGGCCTGTGGGGGCGAGGTGCCGGGTCCGGTAGCGGCGAGCCGAAGGGGAAAGTGGATGACCGGCGGCGAGGTGGTGGCCGGCGAGGCCAAGTGAGGTGGTTGCGGGCGCCGACCATCTCGATCTGGATCGAACAGAGAGATAAACGAGAGAGAGAGATCGTGGTGGGGTGGGCCGCTCGGGTGGATAAGGACAGCGTGGGTGCGTGGGGCGCGTGGGTGCGTGGGGCGCGAGGGGCACGTTAGGATGTGTGGCTCAGATCCTTCCATGTCATCGATCCGTGTGATCGATCCGTGTGTTGTGTTTCTTCTTTGCCGTCTGCGTTTTATATCACAGACGGCAAAGAGCTCTTTGCCGTTTGTGATAAAAAACGCAGACAGCAAAGATCTTTGCCGTCTGCGCTTTTTATTACAGACGGCAAAGAACGCTCTTTGCCGTCTGCATTTTTTTCGTAGACGGCAAAGTCTTCTTTGCTGTTAGTTTTTCTTTGCCGTCTTCAGATGACGGCAAATCCAGTCTTTGCCGTCTACTCGAAGAAAAGCTGACGGAAAGACGCCTCCTGACGGCAAATTAGCAGTTTCCTATAGTGATGGTGTGGGAATCATAAACTTTGTGGCAGGTGATGGTATGTTGTGTTATTCTGTACAATATGATTGTCGAGAATGAGGATGATGGTGTAGCCCAAACCCGTGATTTCGAAGCACTTGGAGAACAAGTTGAAATTCCGAAAAATCAAGATGCGGCTCAATTTATGAACTTTCTGCAGATGCATCAGAATCTTCAAGATCAGCAGGTGCACACGCAGCTACTCAATGATCCTGTGAAACACATGTGGATCTACAACGGCAACCAAGGAGGCAATGCTTGAGTTTGGCACTTCAAATAAACTTTACCAACAATAGCTATTTATGTGTGACATTGTGTTGCACGATCTACGTGCATGTATTTACATGGATTTGAGAGTCTGGATTTGAGATATGTGAATGCCCGGAACGAAATATGAGGGCACGTCCGGATGCATCCACGGGCGTTTGAGGAGCCGAATTTGCCAAGTCCGGCTATAGATGCTCTAAGCTATAGGCAGCAAAACTAATATCGTTGAAAACTATGTTCAAATATGAATCCAACAATGTAATGTTTACTAGCATGAAAAGACATTTTATTGCTCAAATGCGTGGTCAAAATTTGACAAAAGCTACAATAAAGACTAGTAATAAACTCAGACGAAGGTAGTACTTCCTCCGTCCGGGTGTATAAGTCATTCGCGTAGTTCTAGGTCATCGATTTGAGGAATTAAATATGTGTTATATGTCATGAAAAGTATATCACTAGATTTCCACGCGGATGTAGTTTCTAAATATATATTTTTTGTCACATATAATACATATTTAGATAGTTAAATTATCGACCTAGAACTACGCGAATGACTTATACACCGGGACGGAGGTAGTACTATTTGTAGAAAGTATGTCCAATTGAGAAGCCGACCTCTTCGCACACGTTGGACTACTGGAGAGCAGGTCTCTCACAAAGATTAATTGATCGAATGTTCGATGGTGAGGATGCATGTCATGCCTCCGTAAGGGCGGTGCACTTCTCTAGGAATGTGAGTAACTTCTCTCAGTAACAATACCGTGAGAAGGATATTCTACCCAGAAGCAACAATTGTACAATTCAAACGAACTTAATTTGGAACCATGAGACGACCGGAATGTAATGGACGAACACACGAAAGAGCTAGCATTTGAACTTTTCAAGCTTTCCTTGTCATCATTTTTACGTAGGTTCGCTAGCTAGCTAGGGAGGCACCTTGGGTTCTTAGACGGTTGACGTTTCGTGCTGACTTTTTCATACATACTCCGGGTCAGTTTCAACGGTACGCTGCTGCTAGTGGCCTGCTGCTGACTCCCTGAGAGCTATAGGTGCATGCAAAGCCATGGGTCAATTCATGGACATGAATGGAAGCTGATGGGTTTGGCCACTTGCATGCATGGCGACTTTCCAACGTTCGTTCCATGCGGTGCGCATGCAGGTCAAGTTAGGCACCGGCATGGCGGCACCAATCGGTTGGAACGCATCAGGGCTTGAAACTCAACGAATTTTGGAAGTCAACGGCGTTGACCTAACTCATGCCACCGAAACCGCAAAGAAGAAAGACAGCAGGAGATGCAGTTGCTGCCTGCACGCGGAACTCGATAGGGGTGGATGCGGCCGGTCACGTCGCGTCGGCCGGCAGCCTTGTGGATGGTGGAGTGGTGGAGTGGAGGTAGGCCCCACTTCTCACCGTCTGGTGGCCGGCCGGCGACTTGTCGTGGACCTTGACACATGCGAATCCAAGGGAGCACGTGGATTTGCAAGGTTCATGCAAGCAAGTGCTAAGCGAGTCACTAATTTGCTCGTGGTGTTTTCCCTGATACTCCTCACGTGAGTTGGAAAGCGGGCGGTTCCTTTGTCCGAGCTAGATTTTCAGTTGGCTCACCCAATATTCACACGCACTAGGCCACTTGTAGATGACAAGACTCAGACCGAACGATCCAGCACGTGCTGGAGTAAAAGTATACGGTACTTCTCGGCCGGCCCCACCCCAATCAAGAATGTAATTGACCACTGTGCTTGGCTATAGAGGGCCGATTCGTAATGTCCATAGATCGACGAGCATACGGTGACTATTCGTGTTGGCTAATCTCCAACTCGTAGAAAAGAAGGAAGGTTATCTCCAACGCCAACCCGCAAAAAGACATGGTATTTGTTCAAAAATCGGTCCGGATTGATGTCTGAACACCGAAGCCATCTATCCAATCCTATACCGTAAATGTGCATCTTTAAAAACATAGCAACTATTTATCATTAATTAGCTAGTACTCCCTGAAAATACTTATCATTAAAATGAATAAAAGGGGATGTATCTAGATGTATTTTAGTTTTAGATATATTTTTTTTTGTTTATTTTGATGACAAGTATTTTCGGACGAAGGGAGTACTACTATGCACGAAGAGTTGCTTTGACGTTAGGCAAAAAGAAAAGTTTGGAAAAAAAGAGAGAGTTTAGTTTTAGATGAAGAAAGAGTTCAGGGGAGCCATTTATCCATTCGATTCGAAGTCCACACAATTAATGGGTCAGCTTCAACGGTACGTATCCATCCGCTAAGTGCTGCTAGTTGCCGACTCTTCAAGAGATATGCAATTACGTGTCAACGCCAGCCCATGAATGCATGGAACATGGAAACTTTCTCACGGGGTTGACAACTTGCATCACCAAGGAGCAAACATCTCATGCATTCCTCCACCTGTGTCATGGTCAAAGTCAACCACCGACAAGCTATGGTACACCCTCCGTATCAATGCATTAGACACGTTACGAAGATCAGATAATCCAAAACGTTTAGGCGTGAAGCATTAAGTCTCCAACTCGTAGAAAAGAAGGAAGGGCATTTCCAACATTGACCCGCAAAATGAACGGTATTTGGTCAAACATCAGTCTGGATTGATGTCGGGACGCGGAGGTCATCTATCAACCCTATATTGTAAATATTCGCCTCAAAAAAATAGCAACTGCGATTTATAATTTATTTACCTAAGCTACTAGTTTCAGCCAAATGGTACCCAACTTTGGCGGAAAGCAAGCTTCCACCACATGATACACATATAAGCATTTGACGGAAAGCTAGCTTCCGTCAAATGAAGCTACTAAGCTCCGTCTAATCTAGTAATGACCGTCTAACCAAGCATAATTAGCACCTTTTGCCAAATGCACAAATCGTGGTGTTCGATAGTCATGCATGATGCATGCAAATTCTAAAGAATTTCTTCTTAGTTAATCAATCTAACAGGAGAATACTTATTTCTACCAGATAGATAATCTTTCCTGGACCTTTTAATTAGTTAGTACCACTACGCACCAAGAGTTGCTTTGACGTTAACCCCCAAAAAAGTTTGCAAAACAAAGAGAGTTTATTTATAGATGGAAAAAGAGAGTTCTCAAGATTGTTGACCTTTCAGGGCATGCTTCCCTACGGTCATTTATCCATTTGATTCGAAGTCTACACAATTAATGGGTCAGCTTCAACGGTAGCCATCCTCTACGTGCTGCCGACTCTTCAAGAGATATGCAATTACGGGTCAACGCCAGCCTATGAATGCATGGAACATGGAAACTTTCTCACACTCACAGGGTTGACAACTTGCATCACCAACGAGCAGACATCTCATGCATCCCTCCAGCTGTGTCATGTGTCAAAGTGAACCACCGGCAAGCTATGGTACACCCTCCGTACCAGTGCATTAGACACATTATGAAGGTCGGATAATCTCGAAACGTTTAGGTGCGAAGTATAAACTCTCCATCTTATTCTCTGTTTGTTGCCATGGAAAACAGAATCAGCCAAATAGGAGGTATGGGGCGTGTATGCCTTTAATGACTTAAGACTACCAAGCATAACATGGATTGGTCAGTTTTTTATATGCTAGTTCTCTCATTTTTTTCTTCGGCTTGATCGCGGTACACAACCGAAGATGACAAATGCACCGATACAGAGGGAGTACATTTCCGTGTTCATGCATGCATGCAGGTAAAAAAACTTAACACCGGCTGATACGTAATTTTTTTTTTGTATATTGTCAATGTCATATTTGTTTCTTCAGTGGTGGGAAGGTAGAAAATGACTTGTCGTTCCATTAGCAAAACAGATCAATGAATGGTTTCTGTCAGTGTGATCACCACAGCCGGCCTTCGTACGTACGTGTGCGCATCACTGCATCTGGACTTCTGAAGTTTCGGTACGTGCAGTTACGGGTCAGAGAAGAAAAGCACGGAAGCTCTAGCTAGTGGCCGGCCGGCCGCGCGCCGGCGATGGAGGAGCGCCATGGCCTGACTTCACCCCTGACGTGGCACCGCACCCGGCCTCGCTCAGTGTCTGTATACTCGTGGTCGTGGTCGAAGCGGCTGCCTGACCGAGTGAGACTCCATCCAGTGGAGATGCCCGCGGTCCCTTCGTGTGGACTTGTATATCGGTTGATCATCTTGCGACGCGAGCATGGAATAGCCGCCCGGCACATGCTACTTGCTCGTGTCCGACCCGATGGTCGTCGTGTGAGACTTCGCCATTGATCGCAGCCTCATGGTGAGCGGCGTGGAGTCAGTAGGATCCACTTAAGTTTCCTTCTACGACTAGTCAAGGTCCGCGACAGCGACACTCGTGCAATGCAAAGTACTCCTCTGCTCACGGATATGTTTTACCTTTTGCCGATTTAGATATATATCGGTGCATTTTAATGTAGTTGTTCATTTATTTTCAGTTCGTATGTAGCACATATTAAAATATTCAATAAATTATATTTGTCGTTGAGTGAGACACTTGACCATTGATTACAGCCACGTTGTGAGCGGAGTGGAGAAGTAGGATCCACTCAAGTTTCTACGACTAGTCAAGGTCCGTCACAGCGAAACTCATGCAATGCAACGTACTGCCTTTATAAATATAAATATAAATATAAATATAAGACGTTTCAAAGACTTGACGTTAAGGAGGGAGTAGTATGATGGTTTCTGGACTTCGTTCTCGCGCGCGTGAGTCAAAAATCAGTTGGTGGCTTACGGTTATAACAAGTAAACCATTTAAGCATGTGCATGGATGTCTGAGTTTGTATGGTCCTCTCGAAGATAAGGATAAGCAGTATCGACGACTTCACCGCCGAACAAATGAACAATCCTGCCCCGTGGAAAGACAAGCAACGCGAGATCGTCCCATTTCTCTTTCCAGAATCTGGAGGGGAAACTAGCTTGGCTTCTTTGGGGCCGACGACATGGATAGGACTGATCAAGGGTCAGACCCGCAACACGAGATTTAAAGCATTGAATGAACTTCTAGCTATTGAAATGAACTAAATGTTTTTTGATTAAACAAAAGATGTAAATTAATTCTAAAAGAAATGAAACTTGATATGGTGTCATTATATGACACCCATACCGCGTGGTAAAAATTTGACAGAGTTACGAAAAAAATCTGATGCATTCCGTTTAGAAATTGAACATTCTTCTCGTAAGTATCATGATTTTGAAGGGGAGAATGTTAGGTGTGAAGGTGAATTTGTTTTTTAATCATTTCCCCTTGAATGTATTTCTATGTTCAGTTTACGCTATTGCAAGTTTCATGATGAAATTTTGGACAACTCTGATTAATATGATATATTTAGCCATTTAATGCATTTATAGTAATTTAATGAAGATAAATCATATTATAACTACACGTACATTAAAAATGTCAAACTATTGGTGAAAATACACCTTTTAATTAATTGCCTATGTATTTGCGTGATATATAGAAGTAAGAATTACATGCTCATTAGTTGGATATGCGACACACGTGACTTGAGGCAGTGACTTCTGTTTCCAAACAACCTACAAGATAGCATTTTGAAATGCTTTTAAATTTCTAACCACATAATCCACATGTCATGCATAAAGACATGATGCAAAGTTCCATGCGTTTCATAAAACATTAAAAATTTCTGAAAGAATCAAAATCAATTTTACATAATTATAATTAAATTTGTGTTCTTGAATTTTTCACATAAACATATTTCAAAGTACCAAACTTTCATTTCAGTGCACCTAAATATTTAATTTGTGATCTTTCTTCCAATGTTCATTTTAAATCTACAGTTGCAGTTCAAATTTGAATTATATCAGATTAAATACAAATTTATAAAAATATTTTAAAATAAGAGATAATGAAAGTACACAGTTGAAATCATTTTCATACAATATCACGGTCATAAACAAATTGCACACTAATTTCTTTTTAAAAAATACAAGAAATTAAACAAAATACCAACATGTTTGACCAGCGGCGGACAAAGGTAGGTGCCCGTCACTTGTATACCTCCCACCACAGCTAATGTGGTCCAAATCATTGGTCAAATTACTAGTGGCGGACAAAAAGTTTAGCCCGCTACTACGGACGTAGATATCACTGGCAGGCGGTCTGGCGGCACCCCCCACTAATATGAGTGACCCACAGCTAACCAGTGTTGGAAATATGCCCTAGAGGCAATAATAAATTAGTTATTATTATATTTCCTTGTTCATGATAATCGTTTGTTATCCATGCTATAATTGTATTGATAGGAAACTCAGATACATGTGTGGGTACATAGACAACACCATGTCCCTAGTAAGCCTCTAGTTGACTAGCTCGTTGATCAATAGATGGTTATGGTTTCCTGACCATGGACATTGGATGTCATTGATAACGGGATCACATCATTAGGAGAATGATGTGATGGACAAGACCCAATCCTAAGCATAGCACAAGATCGTGTAGTTCGTTTTGCTAGAGCTTTTTCAATGTCAAGTATCTCTTCCTTAGACCATGAGATCGTGTAACTCCCGGATACCGTAAGAGTGCTTTGGGTGTACCAAACGTCACAACGTAACTGGGTGACTATAAAGGTGCACTACAGGTATCTCCGAAAGTGTCTGTTGGGTTGACACGGATCGAGACTGGGATTTGTCACTCCGTATGACGGAGAGGTATCTCTGGGCCCACTCGGTAATGCATCATCATAATGAGCTCAAAGTGACAAAGTGGTTGGTCACGGGATCATGCATTACGGTACGAGTTAAGTGACTTGCCGGTAACGAGACTGAACGAGGTATTGGGATACCGACGATCGAGTCTCGGGCAAGTAACGTACCGATTGACAAAGGAAATTGCATACGGGGTTGATCGAATCCTCGACATCGTGGTTCATCCGATGAAATCATCATGGAACATGTGGGAGTCAACATGGGTATCCAGATCCCGCTGTTGGTTATTGCCCGAGAGCCGTCTCGGTCATGTCTGCATGTCTCCCGAACCTGTAGGGTCTACACACTTAAGGCTCGGTGACGCTAGGGTTGTATGAATATGAGTATGCAGCAAACCGAATGTTGTTCGGAGTCCCGGATGAGATCCCGGACATCACGAGGAGTTCCGGAATGGTCCGGAGGTAAAGATTTATATATAGGAAGTCTTATTTTGTTCGCCGGAAAAGTTTCGCACTTTATCGGTATTGTACCGGGAGTGCCGAAAGGGGTCCGGGGGTCCACCGGGGGTTCCACCTGCCCCGGGGGGGCACATGGGCTGTAGGGGGTGCGCCTTGGCCCATATGGGCCAAGGGCACCAGCCCCAAGAGGCCCATGCGCCAAGGAGACTTGGAGAGGGGAGAGTCCAAAGAGGGGAAGGCACCTCCGAGGTGCCTTGGGGAGGATGGACTCCTCCCCCCTCTTGGCTGCACCCCTTCCTTGGAGGAAGGGGCAAGGCTGCGCCCTCCCCCTCTCTTACGCCTATATAAAGGGAGGGGAGGGAGGGGTGGCCGCACCCATAAGCCCTGGCGCCTCCCTCCTCCCTGCAACACCTCCTCCTCCTCCCGTAGTTGCTTAGCGAAGCCCTACCGGAGTTCTATTGCATCCACCACCACGTCGTCGTGCTGATGGATCTTCATCAACCTCTCCTTCCCCCTTGCTGGATAAAGAAGGAGGAGACGTAATCCGCTCCGTACGTGTGTTGAACGCGGAGGTGCTGTCCGTTCGGCACTAGGTCATCGGTGATCTGAATCACGGCGAGTACGACTCCATCAACCCCGTTCCATTGAACGCTTCCGCTTAGCAATCTACAAGGGTATGTAGATGCACTCTCCTTCCCCTCGTTGCTGGTTTCTCCATAGATAGATCTTGGTGACACGTAGGAAATTTTTGAATTTATGCTACATTCCCCAACAGTGGCATCATGAGCTAGGTCTATTGCGTAGATTCTTTGCACGAGTAGAACACAAAGTAGTTGTGGGCGTTGATCTTGTTCAATATGCTTACCGTTACTAGTCCAATCTTGTTCCGACGGTATTGTGGGATGAAGCGGCCCGGACCGACCTTACACGTACTCTTACGTGAGACAGGTTCCACCGACTGACATGCACTTGGTGCATAAGGTGGCTAGCGGGTGCCAGTCTCTCCCACTTAAGTCGGAACGGATTCGATGAAAAGGGTCCTTATGAAAGATAAATAGCAATTGACATATCACGTTATGGTTTTTGCGTAGGTAAGAAACGTTCTTGCTAGAAACCCATAGCAGCCACGTAAAACATGCAAACAACAATTAGAGGACGTCTAACTTGTTTTTGCAGGGTATGCTATGTGATGTGATATGGCCAAGAAGAATGTGATGAATATATGTGATGTATGAGATTGATCATGTTCTTGTAATAGGAATCACGACTTGTATGTCGATGAGTATGACAACCGGCAGGAGCCATAGGAGTTGTCTTTATTTATTGTATGACCTGCGTGTCATTGAACAACGCCATGTAATTACTTTACTTTATTGCTAACCGGTAGCCATAGTAGTAGAAGTAATAGTTGGCGAGACAACTTCATGAAGACACGATGATGGAGATCATGGTGTCATGCCGGTGACGATGATGATCATGGAGCCCCGAAGATGGAGATCAATGGAGCTATATGATATTGGCCATATCATGTCACTACTATATAATTGCATGTGATGTTTATTATGTTTATGCATCTTGTTTACTTAGAACGACGGTAGTAAATAAGATGATCCCTTACAACAATTTCAAGAAGTGTTCTCTCCTAACTGTGCACCGTTGCTAAAGTTCGTCGCTTCTAAGCACCACGTGATGATCGGGTGTGATGGATTCTTACGTTCACATACAACGGGTGTAAGACAGATTTACACACGCGAAACACTTAGGGTTAACTCACGAGCCTAGCATGTACAGACATGGCCTCGGAACACAGAGACCGAAAGGTCGAGCATGAGTCGTATAGTAGATACGATCAACATGAAGATGTTCACCGATGATGACTAGTCCATCTCACGTGATGATCGGACACGGCCTAGTTGACTCGGATCATGTAATCACTTAGATGACCAGAGGGATGTCTATCTGAGTGGGAGTTCATAAGATGAACTTAATTATCCTGAACATAGTCAAAAGATCTTTACAAATTATGTCGTAAGCTCGCGCTTTAGTTCCACTGTTTAGATATGTTCCTAGAGAAAATATAGTTGAAAGTTGATAGTAGCGATTATGCGATCAGTAGAAAGCTTATGTCCTTAATGCACCGCTCAATATGCTAAACCCCAAACGTCGTTTGCCGATGTTGCGAACATCGGACATACATGTTTTGATAACTACGTAATAGTTCAGTTAAATGGTTTAAGTAGTGGCACCAAAGACGTTTTCGAAACATCGCGGAACATATGAGATGTTTCGAGGGCTGAAATTGGGATTTCAGGCTCGTGCCCACATCAAGAGGTATAAGACCTCCGACGATTTTCTTAGCCTGCAAACTCAGGAGAAAAAGCTCAATCGTTGAGCTTGTGCTCAGATTGTCTGAGTGAAACAATCACTTGAATCGAGTGGGAGTTGATCTTCCAGATGAGATAATGATGTTTCCCCAAAGTCATTGCCACCAAGCTGCTAGAGCTTCGTGATGAACTATAACATATCAAGGATAGAGATGATGATCCTTGAGGTATTCGCGTTGTTTGACATCGCGAAAGTAGAAATCAAGAAGGAGCATCAATTGTTGATGGTTGGTGAAACCACTAGTTTCAAGAAGGGCAAGGGCAAGGAGGGATACTTCATGAAATGGCAAATCAGCTGCTGCTCTAGTGAAGAAACCCAAGGTTGAACCCAAACCCGAGACTAAGTGCTTCTGCAATAAGGGGAACAACCACTGGAGCAGAATTACCCTAGATACTTGGTAGATGAGAAGGCTGGCAAAGTCGATAGAAGGATATTGGATATACATTATGTTAATGTGTACTTTACTAGTACTCCTAGTAGCACCAGGGTATTAAGATACTGGTTCAGTTGCTGAGTGTTAGTAACTCGAAATAAAAGAGCTACGGAATAAACGGAGACTAGCTAAAGGTGAGCTGACGATACGTGTTGGAAGTGTTTCCAAGGTTGATGTGATCAAGCATCGCACACTCCCTCTACCATCGAGATTGGTGTTAAACCCAAATAATTGTTATTGGTGTTTGCGTTGAGCATAGACATGATTGGATTATGTCTGTCGCAATATGGTTATTCATTTAAGGAGAATAATGGTTACTCTGTTTATTTGAATAATACCTTCAATGGTCTAGCACCTAAAAGGAATGGTTTATTGAATCTCGATCATAGTGATACACATTTTCATGCCAAAAGGATATAAGATAGTAATGATGGTACCACTTACTTGTGGCACTGCCATGTAAGTCATATTGGTGTAAAACGCATAATGAAGCTCCATGTTGATGGATCTTTAGACTCACTCGTTTTTGAAAAGTTTGAGACATGCAAACCATGTCTATTGGTGTATACGCATGAAGAAACTCCATGCAGATGGATCGTTTGAACTCACTTGATTTTGAATCACTTGAGATATGCAAATCATAACACATAGGCAAGATGACTGAAAAGCCTCGTTTTCAGTAAAATGGAACAAGATAGCAACTTGTTGGAAGCAAAACATTTTGATGTGTGCAGTCCAATGAGTGCTGAGGCATGCAGTGAATATCGTTATGTTCTTACTTCACGGATGATTTGAGTAGATACTGAGTATATTTACTTGATAAAACACAAGTCTGAATTATTGAATGGTTCAAGTAATTTCAGAGTGAAGTTGAAGATCATTGTGGCAAGAAGATAAAATGTCTATGATACGATCATAGAGATGAGTATCTGAGTTACAAGCTTTGGCACGCAATTAAGACATTGTGGAAATTGTTTCACAATTAATACCGCCTGGAACACCATAGTGTGATGGTGTGTCCGAACATCATAGTTGCACCCTATTGGATATGGTGCGTACCATGATGTCTCTTATCGAATTACCACTATCGTTCATGGGTTAGGCATTAGAGACAACCGCACTCACTTTAATAGGGCACCACGTAATTCCGTTGAGTTGACACCGTGAGAACTATGGTTGAAAGAAACCTAAGCTGTCGTTTCTTGAAAGTTTGGGGTTGCGACGCTTATGTGAAAAAGTTTCATCGTGATAAGCTCGAACCAAAACGGATGATTGCATCTTCATAGAACACCCAAAACAGTTGGGTATACCTCCTAATTCAGATCTGAAAGCAATAGGGATTGTTTCTTGAATCGAGTCCTTTCTCGAGGAAAAGTTTGTCTCGAAAAGTTGAGTGGGAGGATGGTGGAGACTTGATGAGGTTATTGAACCGTCACTTCAACTAGTGTGCAGCAGGGCACAGGAAGTTGTTCCTGTGGCACCTACACCAATTGAAGTAGAAGCTTATGATAGTGATCATAAAGTTACGGATCAAGTCACTATCGTACCTCGTAGGGTGACAAGGATGCGTACTGCTTCAGAGTGGTACAGTGATCCTGTCTTGAAGGTCATGTTGCTAGACAACAATGAACCTACGAGCTATGGAGAAGCGATGGTGGGCCCAAATTCCGACAAATGGTTAGAAACCATGAAATCCGAGATAGGATCCATGTATCAGAACAAAGCATGGACTTTGGTGGACTTGCCCGATAATCGGCAAGCCATTGAGATAAATGGATCTTTAAGAAGAAGACGGACATGGACGGTAATGTCACCGTCTATGAAGCTCGACTTGTGGCGAAGAGTTTGTCACAAGTTCAAGGAGTTGACTACGATGAGATTTTCTCATCCATAGCGATGCTTAAAGTCCGTCGGAATCATGTTAGCATTAGCTGCATTTATGAAATCTGGCAGATGGATGTCAAAACGAGTTTCCTTACCAGTTTTCGTAAGGAAAGGTTGTATGTGATACAATCAGAAAGGTTTTGTCGATCCTAAGGATGCTAACAGGTATGCTAGCTCCAGCAATCCTTCCATGGACTGGAGTAAGCATCTCAGAGTTGGAATATGCACTTTGATAAGATGATCAAAGATTTTGGGTTTACACAAAGTTTATGAGAAACTTGTATTTCCAAAGAAGTGAGTGGGAGCACTATAGAATTTCTGATAAGTATATGTTATTGACATATTGTTGATCAGAAATGATGTAGAATTTCTGGAAAGCATATAGGGTTATTTGAAAGGTGTTTTTCAATAGAAAACCTGGATTAAGCTACTTGAACATTGAGCATCAAGATCTATGAGGATAGATAAAAAAATGCTTAATGGTACTTTCAAATGAGCATATACCTTGACATGATCTTGAAGGTGTTCAAGATGGATCAGTCATAGAAGGAGTTCTTGCCTGAGATGTAAGGTATGAAGTTCAGACTTAAAGCTCGACCACGGCAGAAGAGAGAGAAAGGACGAATGTCATCCCCTATGCTTCAGACGTAGGCTCTATAGTATGCTATGCTGTGTACCGCACCGGAAGTGTGCCTTGCCATGACTCAGTCAAGGGGTACAAGAATGATCCAGGAATGGATCATTAGACAGCGGTCAAAATTGTCCTTATAACAAATAAGGACATGTTTCTCGATTATGGAGGTGATAAAGAGTTCGGCGTAAAGGGTTACGTCGATGCAAGCTTTAACACCTATCCGAGTGACTCTGAGTAGCAAACCGGATACGTATAGTGGAGTAACCATTTGGAATAGCTCCAAGTGGAGCGTGGAAGCAGCATTTACAATATGACATAGAGATTTGCGAAGTACACACGGATCTGAATGTTGCAGACCCGTTGACTAAAACCTCTCTCACAAGCAGAACATGATCAAACCCCAGAACTCATTGAGTCTTAATCACATGATGATGTGAACTAGTTTAATGACACTAGTAAACTCTTTGGATGTTGGTCACATGGCGATGTGACCTGTCAGTGTTAATCACATGGCGATGTGAACTAGATTATTGACTCTAGTGCAAGTGGGAGACTGTTGGAAATATGCCCTAGAGGCAATAATAAATTAGTTATTATTATATTTCCTTGTTCATGATAATCGTTTGTTATCCATGCTATAATTGTATTGATAGGAAACTCAGATACATGTGTGGGTACATAGACAACACCATGTCCCTAGTAAGCCTCTAGTTGACTAGCTCGTTGATCAATAGATGGTTACGGTTTCCTGACCATGGACATTGGATGTCATTGATAACGGGATCACATCATTAGGAGAATGATGTGATGGACAAGACCCAATCCTAAGCATATCACAAGATCGTGTAGTTCGTTTTGCTAGAGCTTTTTCAATGTCAAGTATCTCTTCCTTAGACCATGAGATCGTGTAACTCTCGGATACCGTAAGAGTGCTTTGGGTGTACCAAACGTCACAACGTAACTGGGTGACTATAAAGGTGCACTACAGGTATCTCCGAAAGTGTCTGTTGGGTTGACACGGATCGAGACTGGGATTTGTCACTCCGTATGACGGAGGGGTATCTCTGGGCCCACTCGGTAATGCATCATCATAATGAGCTCAAAGTGACCAATTGGTTGGTCACGGGATCATGCATTACGGTACGAGTTAAGTGACTTGCCGGTAACGAGACTGAACGAGGTATTGGGATACCGACGATCGAGTCTCGGGCAAGTAACGTACCGATTGACAAAGGGAATTGCATACGGGGTTGATCGAATCCTCAACATCGTGGTTCATCCGATGAAATCATCGTGGAACATGTGGGAGCCAACATGGGTATCCAGATCCCACTGTTGGTTATTGCCCGAGAGCCGTCTCGGTCATGTCTGCATGTCTCCCGAACCCGTAGGGTCTACACACTTAAGGTTCGGTGACGCTAGGGTTGTATGAATATGAGTATGCAGCAAACCGAATGTTGTTCGGAGTCCCGGATGAGATCCCGGACGTCACGAGGAGTTCCGGAATGGTCCGGAGGTAAAGATTTATATATAGGAAGTCTTATTTTGGTCGCCGGAAAAGTTTCGCACTTTATCGGTATTGTACCGGGAGTGCCGAAAGGGGTCCGGGGGTCCACCGGGGGGGTCCACCTGCCCCGGGGGGCCACATGGGCTGTAGGGGGTGCGCCTTGGCCCATATGGGCCAAGGGCACCAGCCCCAAGAGGCCCATGCGCCAAGGAGACTTGGAGAGGGGAGAGTCCAAAGAGGGGAAGGCACCTCCGAGGTGCCTTGGGGAGGATGGACTCCTCCCCCCTCTTGGCCGCACCCCTTCCTTGGAGGAAGGGGCAAGGCTGCGCCCTCCCCCTCTCTTGCGCCTATATAAAGGGAGGGGAGGGAGGGGTGGCCGCACCCATAAGCCCTGGCGCCTCCCTCCTCCCTGCAACACCTCCTCCTCCTCCCGTAGTTGCTTAGCGAAGCCCTGCCGGAGTTCTGCTGCATCCACCACCACGCCGTCGTGCTGCTGGATCTTCATCAACCTCTCATTCCCCCTTGCTGGATCAAGAAGGAGGAGACGTCATCCGCTCCGTACATGTGTTGAACGCGGAGGTGCTGTCCGTTCGGCACTAGGTCATCGGTGATCTGAATCACGGCGAGTACGACTCCATCAACCCCGTTCCATTGAACGCTTCCGCTTAGCGATCTACAAGGGTATGTAGATGCACTCTCCTTCCCCTCGTTGCTGGTTTTTCCATAGATAGATCTTGATGACATGTAGGAAATTTTTGAATTTATGCTACGTTCCCCAACAACCAGGACCCAAAAATAACCGGCGGGTTGCTATTCGCGACTGCTACTGGTTACTTAATATCAGTGGCAGGGTCGTGAGTTTGCCTGCCACTAAGGTAACCTCTTCTATAAACGTATTCTTAGTAATGGTGACAAAACAGGGGGGGGGGGAGCACTTGTATTGAATTGTTGTCACTTAGGATTAGTGTTTATTAGAGGGTTCATTCGAATCATGTAAACACGACAGTATATCATCTTGCGAAATGTAGTTACATGTATACATACTTCAAGTCCATATGATGCAAAGGTATCTCGATCTATGGAGGGCTATTTAGCTATTAGATGCAAAGACGATCTCAGTATAATAGTATAGTATTATAGGTGTGCTCCCTATGTGTGCTCCCTATGTAGAAATCAACACATTTATATGTCTGCCATGAGCCTGAAATAATTCATTGTACACTTTTGACATTATTATGTACTTACTGTTCTTTTATGCTTTGAAGAGTTACACTTGATGAACCTATGAGTGTTCCAATTTTCAGTACAAGAATCACCTTCCAACAAATTAAACACTGTTTAATTTTTATTTTTGTTTTATTCTACAAATACAATAATATTACCAACACATTATCTTTAAAAAAAATTCACACACACAGTATCTTTTAATTTCCTTGTGCAACTAGCAATACTAGTAAGGATTGACACCCCTTGTTGGGCCCGTTGGGAGTTGTTCTTGGTGATAAACCAAGTTATCAATTCGTGGAGTACCGGTATCCTATAATAGTTGAATGCTCTGCAACACAAATAAAACTTTACTTGGGGGAGGAGGGGGGGTTGGTGTGTGTGGAGGGAGGGTCTGGTGGTGTTTAAGGAAATGTTGCTACTACTGGATTTTTTTGTAATGATGGGTGGTGGAGGAAGGAGGGCGACGGTTGAAATGCCTCGGCTACTGAATTTTTTGCTAAGGTGGGTGGTGGAGGAGGGAGGGCACGGGGATACTGAAAATTTGGGCATAGGAATTGAAGCAACGCGGGAGCAACAGTGATCGCACACGGTCGAAACATAATAATTGTGTATGATATAAGAAAAAAACCGCGGAACCACGAATTTTTACATCGCTCAAGGCGGGTAGCTTTTTTGAAATTTCTCAAGGAGGGTTGCTGCTATGATAAAATACTAGAAATATGTGTGGCGCACATTGTGGTTCATCGCATATGGTTCGTTTTGAAAAACGAGTGTGCAATACATGTGTCTCCTATATTAAGCCTTTTTTGCCCTATCAAATAAAATAATAACCAAATAATATCTTGATGCAATTTCTTCAGTCAACACATACCATTTTAATTTGTATGCCACTTTGTTTTGCATTTTCATGCTTCAATTAATATTTTCATGACACTATATGCATTTCTGTGCATTGTGCGGACGTAATTTGCATACGAATAACAGCCCCTTGCGGAATGCAGGAAAATTGTGCGAAAAATCTTGAGCATATGCTCATGCCTGCATGAGTATAAGGAACCAAATTACGCATATTTGGTAGGCATCGTTAATGGCGAAAATGAAGCTAATTTGTCTTTAAAGGTCAAAAATTGAGATATATTTTGAAAAAACTGGATTTAGCATGGTAGTAAAAATAGAGATATATTCCCTAAGTAGGTCGTAGTAAAAGTTGCATTCAGTTTGAGAAGGTTTGTCATGCCGCGTGCCGGAGCAAACCGGAACACTTAGTTCCCGGATGGGGACAGGTCAAGTTTAAGGGTGATCTGATGGTCCCTTTATCGGGTGGCCTTGAATCTTTTTCTTCAATCAGACTTTCCATTTTAAGCTATATTCGTTTTCTTGTTTTTTTTTTTGGTTTCTTGGATATTTTCAGGACATTACGTACAATTGTATGCATATTTCGAATATGAACTACAACCCCATGCGGAAGGGCAGGACAATGCGGCGAAAAATATTGTAGATGTTTTTGAGCATGTGTTTATGCCTCCACAAATTTGAGGAATGCAATTCTGCACATTCATTTCGTGGCTGTTAACCGTGAAAACTTACTAATTTGTCTTTAAATACATACAAATTGGATATGATTTGAAAAACCTGAAACTTGGCATGATGTCATGGTATGCCCTCGGTAGGCCGTAGTAAAAAAACAGCTAGTTTGAGAAAATTTGTCATGCCACGTGCTTAAAAGCGGAGCATTCGGAGGAAGAATCATGGTTACGAGAGTGGACGGGTCAAGTTTAAGTGGGTCTGACGGTCGCTTCACTGGGCGGCCTTAAAACTTTTTCTTCAGTCAGCACTTAACATTTAAAGCTATATGTCATTTTTTTGGCTATTTTTCGGATTCATCTGATATTTCTAGGAAATTACGTGTATTCCTATGAATATTCCCATGATTTATCATCGCACATGATTTGTGGTTGTAAACTGTGGGCGATGCGTTAAGTACGCCGCAGAGATAAAAATTTATCCTAAATTTTTCACACGTCCAGAAGCATATTTTAAAGACAGTTGGCTAATTTTCAGCACCGTCTAATTTGGCAGCAGAAAATTCGACATCAGTTCATACGCTCACTGTTTTACAAACAGTTCACCAGTTTACATGTAGATGAACTGCATAAAATATACATTACGTCATGGTATGCATACAAAAAAGTCGTGCCACTATTGTTGTCATGATCTTCCTCGGCTCAGAAGTTTTCAGAGGAGCTCGTCAAGTTGATGATTTCCACAGGTTTCGCGGCGGCGACCGGCGGGACTGCCTCGGTCGGAGCGACTGCGGGGCCTCTCGCCAGGTCTGCCGCGATCAATGAAGGTGCCATCACCGCGGCGGCATTCATCAGGGCAGCCATCGTCGAAGAAGCCACCGTGACGCCCACGTGGACCATCCAGACACGAACGGGCACCGCTCTTGTCAGGGATGCGTCCGTGGTCGCCGTGGCCGTCGAGGTGCCGCTCTTGCCAGGGCTATCGCCGTAGGTGAAAGTCATGCACCGGCCCTCTTTCTTCAAAAATGTTTTCCTGAGTATATTCTCTTGTGCTGGCAGCTTTCCGGTCAGGCAACAGGGATCTGACCAGAGAGCGCCGACACGAGTGCCGCCTTGAACCCGGCGTCCCTCGTCAGCGTCGCCGCCATCTGCTCCGCCAGGTTCTTCCTATCGGCCACCTGCTCCGCCGTCGAAGCTTCCTGATTCCCCTGCTGCTGGACAAGCACCGGCGCAGCTGATACGCGGACGGCGGCTGCGTCGCCCCTCTTCCTGCCACCAGAGCCTTGTTGCTTGGGCGGCGGTGCGTGGTTGTGGTCGCCGTCGTACGTGGCCACAAGCATGGTCTTGTCCTCGGCGCTGCGCTGCACCTTCTTCTTCACCTGGCACGACGGCGCGAACGAGCACCGGAAGTAGGCCCTCGGGCACGGGTTGTCCTTGGTCACCTTCTGCCCGTATTTCCGCCATTGGAACCCATCCTTCACCACCTGCTCGTCAAAACCAAGCGCAAATTGATTAGTTAATGGACGCCAAGAAACTTTCGTTGCATCGATGCTCACGAGGAAGACGATGAACAGAAGTTGCTATTGGGTGTCTGTTTGTTACTTACGAGGCTGACGTCGGAGGGGTCGGCGTGGACGTAGAGCTTGGAGACCCTGCTGGCCTTGACCTCGTCGGCGCGGACGCGCTTGCTGTTGCAGGGCTCGTGGACGGGCGTGCACTCCGCCTGGTCGGGGCCGACGGTGACGCTGACGGCGAAGCGGCCGCTGCTGCCGGCCGCGGCGAGCGGCGGTGAAGGGTTGCGGCTGGCCGTGTCGAGGCTGTCGCTGCGGGCGCGCTTTCTGGTCGCCGAGGCCGATGAGCCGTCCTCCGATGTCGTCCACGACTGGTGATGGTTGTTGGCCGCCGCCATCGTGCCGCTGACCTTGCACTGCAGGTCGGCGTACTTGGCCACCAGCGCGCGGAGCATGTGGCTGAGCCTCCTGTTCTCCTCGCCCACTCGCCGGAGCTCAGCCTCCAGCGCCTCAACCTCGTGATTTTTCTTGGAGGACATGAAGTCCTCCTCCAGGAGGACCCTGGTCACCGAAGGGGCGCCTCGCGGCCCGCCGACGTTGAGGCCGAGGCTGAGGGAAGTCTGCCCAATCATCCACTGCTCGTCCATGTCTTCCTTGAATTCGCAGTAGCTCAAGAATGGAAGAAGTCGAAGAAGAAGACAGGGATGCTAGACGGGCATGAGCTAGAGAAGTGGGCGAGGCTTGGAGGAGGCGCGCAGACATCAATTTATAGAGAGGAAGCATCTTGAGGTGGGGTTCGTCGTCGTCGTCGCGCTTCTTTTGGTCGCCGTGACCGCGATACAATATGTTTAGTGAAGCTGGCAAGAAGTGGTACTACAAGGATTTGTTTTTGTGGGTGACAATCAGCATGAGGGAACCGATGGATGGATTGGGAGATTGGGTTGGAGGAGTAAGTGGGAATTGTTTGATTAGTGAAGTGGAGCGGGGACAGAAGAGAAGCGCTTGTTTCCTTGGGGTCTCCGTTTGGTCAAGTAGAGCCATCGCGTGCCAACAACTGGGCATGCTTTCATGCTTACATTTTGGCACCCCAACAAAGAAAATTGCGGGCAGCCTGCCTTGATTTTCTTTAATAATATTTACAAAAAAGATACATGTACTTTTTGCCAGCCTTTAAAAATCTACAAGTCGCCGGGTTTTTCTTAGGTATAAATCGATGCCCCGGGTAGTCCTATTTCACCCGCTTTAGAGTCTTGTAAATGTCGCCTAGTACCATTGACTTGAACAGAAAAAAAAACCGGGTTAACCTACATCTTTTCAACACCCCAAGAAAGAAAATTAGGCACGCAAAAAAGAATTTGTTTTTATCACTTTAGTGGATGTTGGGCTAGTAATAAAGATGCAGTATACCCCTTTTTTTTGTTTAATTTTGAAATTAGAGACGCAATACACCCATATATATGATTTTTGGATCATCCAAGTTGTTAATAATGTATGTTTGTCGATAGAGTCTCTTTAATCAGTTGCACCCTTGTTTAGTTTTATGGTTTTCAACCGAATTTTCTTTTATAGACACGGCCAATCTTCTATATGAAACGTTATCAGAAGCACTTTACCCACTTAGAAAGGCTTCGTGAAGAAAACCAATAAAATTCACATGTGGATATCAAAACTGAAACTCAAGAACTTTCCGAGGAGGAAAAAGTCAAAATGGACAGTATTCTTAGGAAGCTTAATGAGGTATGGTAGCTAGAGGAAATCGAAGCCATACTGAGGTCTAGAGATAGGGAGATTATTGAGAGGGACAACAACACTGCTTATTTTCATGCATTTGCTAACCAAAGAAGGAGGAGGGAAATCGTGTTTTAGATGGCCCTGATGGTCGAGTGCCCGTTGGTGAGAGCATGATAAAAATAATTGTTGATTATTATAGAGATCCTTTTTAGTGGGAACCTAGACCTATGTTACATATAATAGAGGATTTCATTTGAAAGACCGAGAAAAACAACAATATGGAGAATAGCAAGTAAGGGCATCTCCAAAGCTGACCGGCAAATAGCTCCAGTATATGCCCGTTTTTATGTCCGGTCGTGGTCTAGGGACATGATGCCAGAGGGAGCCATCCAAATTTATTCGCAAATTAATCTTTATTTGTCCGTTTGGTAGGAGAGAGGGGAGCGGGGACTATGCATGTGCAGACAGAGAAAAGGGAGGAGGACCACGTGGTTAAGTGGATGTCCGGACAGCGGTATAGATCCCCCCACGTTCGTTTTAGTTTTGCTGGATAACGGAGTCCGGACCACTTGGCGGACCGATGGGGGTCCTCATTGGATGGCAAAATTTGATACAAATGGTCAGTGTACCATAACCGAAACATATACCGGAGCTTTGAGGGTCTTCTTTGGAGAAGCCCTTAGAGGCTAATATTTTTATTTCTATATGAAGTAGCATGACCACCATGCCCTCTTGATGATATTCCAATTCAGAAATTCCTTTAAAGTTCTCATGGAATGGCATAAAATGCATTTCCACAAATAGGATAGAAAAATTCTGGTCCGTGTTCAAAAATATATATTTGATGGAACCTCCTCACCAAGTGAATTTCCACCTAATCTGTTTTGACCATCCAAGAGTCATTTTATAACCGGGTTTGCCAAAATACATATACGTGATTTGTTTTGAAGCTCTCGTCCTTTTCTTTGTTCAACAGTTTTTCAGTGGCTTTGCATTTCAGTCTCTTTAGGATGCAGACACTTCTTGTGAAGTTGATTATTCTCCTTAAGAAATTGTTGACTAATTAAAATCGTGACCAAAATTCCGAATTGAATACCTCAAGTGAAAAAGAGGGTTTCAAAATTATTCACCTGCAAAAAAAAAGCATAGTGTATTAGATGATTCCAAATATGTTATTTCTTCTCGGTTCTCACGCACGTGATGTCAGCTGGACTAGAACCTGGACTTTGAGTTGACGTAATATTAAGAAGAAGAATTCGTACGCAGTGACCCAACCAATATAGGCCGAAATCACTGTTCTGACCTTTTCAGCAATCTTTGCCACAAAATGAACTCGACATGAAAGTATTTCACGATCTGACCCTTTTAGCAACGCCACAGCCCGTGGCATTTCTTCTCTATATAGAAACACCGAGATAGCTTGCGTTTCATCTCCACATTCAAACGCCAACCTAGCTCGCGTTTTCGCTCCACATCGAAACGCCAAGCGCATTGGCGTTGCTGCCTCAGGCCGAAACGCCAAAGCTCACGGCGTTTCTACCTAATTAATCTCTAGCTCTGGCGATCAAAAATCTCTAGCTTGGCATGCATGCATGCGCTGGCCCGTGAACTGAGCTGATGGAGATTTTTGCTGCTGCTTTGGAGCGTGCGCGCGCGTCGTTTGGGCCAAGTTGCTTGGAACTTTGGATCCTTTCTATGCCCGACGCGGACGGCAGCGTGCACAGCTACGGCACTGCAAGCATGCGCACCGTGAACCAGTGCAACCAGCAAGCGTTGTGCCTACCTAGTCGTACTAAGAGCTCTTTTATGGTACCTTGGAATGAATATTGGCCGTTCATTTCTGATGATCCAACGCCTCAAAGGGATGTATACTGCTTGGATCGGGTTAGCAGTACAGCGTGCACTGCTTGTATAACGTGAGCAGTATACAAGATTTGAGGGCAATTTGGGAAGATATTTTCAGCTCGTCAGATGGATTGATGCGACCCACTCGTTCTCTTTCTCATCTGTTCTGTCGCCGCCCGCATGAATCTCCGCATGCCCATGTCCCGTCCCTTCCTCGATCAGCCCGTGCTCGGTGGCTTGGAGCAGGTTTCACCTGACGTCCCCTACCCGTCCTGCTCTTCGTCGCCAGGCCGTATGTGAGGCGCTGGCTTAGACTGCTCATCGCGGCCTGACTCATGACGGTGGTGGCAAAAACACCGGACGCCGCTGACGAGCTCGCCGCCGTTGAAATTAAAGAAGGCCATGCCATACAGAAATACATCATCCCCCGCCACAGCTCCCAGGCAGCAATACGTAGGCGACAGGTGCTCACGGATAGTTTAGTAATTGGTATTCACCTTCGTATAGTTGTCCATGTCCAACACAAATTCAGGTTTTAAGTTGTGAAGTATATATTAGTTCAGTCTGTTGGCAATCGCAGTGATGCTCGGTTATTTCCAAGGAGCGGCAGTTAGCAGTAGCACTTGCAAGAAATTTTTAAGGCCACTCAGTTTCTACCATGAAATCATACCACATATACGGATATACCCAATCATGGATAACTGAACTTCTAATCCATAAGAAGGTAGCAGATGTTCGAGGCCTGCCGCAAGGTCACCGATGTGCGAGCCTGCAAGGTTTACTAGAGGAGCATGGCGATTGGACGGAGCCAACTAACGCAGTGGCAGCGGCAAGAGGGACCGAGGGGAGTTGAACAGCCGGCTGGGTGTGTGGGAACGGCGCATTGGGATTGAGGTGAACCGTGGCTGCTTGGGGCCGCAGTGTGTGGGGGAGGCAGAGTTTTAATGTGAAAACTTAGGGTCTAAACTACCCTCAAGAAATCAACGGTGAGATTAGATATATACTGCTCCCTTTCTCCTAGCAGTATAGGGTACCATAAAAAAGCTCCGTACTAAACCGCGGCAACTTGGCCTCCTCGCACGCCTATAAAAGGAGGATCCATGCAGCAGCATAAGCCACCGCACTCAGCACAGCACAACATCCTCAGATCCTCTCACACATACAAGATACAATAACAGAGAGATCGAGCGGATACAAGCCAATGACAACCAAGAGCCTTCTTCTCGCCGCTCTCCTCGTCCTCGCCGTCAGCATGGCGCCGCACGGTGCGGAGGCGGGCAAGCAGCTTCCGCTGGCACTCATCACCGGCGTAGTGCCATGCAGCGCTGGGAATTCCATCAACGCGGCGTGCAGATGGTGTGCGGCCGTGATGTGATGGATGCGAGGAGTTGTGAGGAATTGTGGTCAGCTAGAAACGCCATGCGCTTTGGCGTTTGGGCCCCGGCCGGCAACGCCAACATACTTGGCGTTTTCATATGGCGCTAAAACGCTAGCTAGTTTGGCGTTTGAATGTAGAGCTGAAGCGCGAGACACCTCGTCGTTTCTATATGGAGAAAAAACGTCACGGGCTGTGGCGTTGCTAAAAGGGTCAGATCGTGAAATACTTTCATGTCGAGTTCATTTTATGGCAAAGATTGCTGAAAAGGTCAGAATAGTGATTTCGGCCACCAATATACTAGTACAAATCGAACGAACTCTCAGCCGGCAGGGCCTGGTTTGGACCTTAGTGTACGCACACGGTCCTGTCAAACCCAAATTTTGGCTTGATCTCTTCGCACCATTCATCCACGCAGCCGGCCACCCCTCATTAGCTAGCAGGGAATTGGCAAGTCGACCAGGTCATCTTTGTTGATTGGATCGTCACAGCTGATTATTCATTAACGATGTATACAGTCCATAGACTTCATCCACAGGACATGCTTTCTAGTTTTCAAACCAAATTTTGGCTTGATCTCTTCGCGCCCATGCATGTAGCCATGTACGCAGCCGGCTACTTGTGCAATGGCTAGCTGCGAATGGGCAAGTCGATGATCTGGAAATCACTGAGACCAGGTCACCTCTGTTGATTGGATCGTCACTGCTGATTAATTAATTAACTATGTATACATGCAGTGCATAGACTTCATCCGCCCGACATACTTAACGGGTTTAATATGTGCACCGGTATGCGAGTACTATGCTACGCGGTCTATGCATGACATCTGCTTGTTTCAACCTCTCTTGGACAGGTGCTGAATTTCCCGATTTCTTATGGCAACGCAAGCAAGAGCGCATCAGAAGCAACGAAGGATTTCATATTAAGTGGCAAAGTTGGTGTTCTTCATTCTCGAAACAATGAACAAGAAACAGAAAAGTTCATGCATGTGCTGGTATATTGTTTCTTTTTTCTTTGCAGGCCGATTAATTTGCAAGTATACTCCTAATTTCCTATCCAACATATTGACCAACCTGATTATGTACTATCCTAATAAAAGTCAACCTGTTCCAACACTAATGAGAACGGCCTCATTCTGGACGAAGGATGCCGATCGATCTCTTCCGTCACGAACTACACGTACACACTTGTTTGCTCGCACGTGTGAACTAGTGGAGATACTGTACTTCCGGGGTCGTCGTTAGGATCCTTTTTTAGTTTAGCAAAGAGTATATCATATCCAAGTTCAGTGTGATGCATGCATGTGCATGGATCGAATCTCCAGGTAGCCACGTTTCTGCATATTTAGCACGTGTAACGTGTTGTAGCGCGTCTGCATATTAAGCATGAAGAACCACACACCTGGAAAACACCTGGAAAATGCAACTACTGTTCAAGCTCACTGACGAGAAGATAAGATTCAATTATCATTGGCAAGATGGACAACAGATGTTGGGTTACGTGGAACAGATTTGTCCCTTAATTAATAAAGTGATAGCCTCCCTAATGGCCAGCCCCGAGGAAGGGTTCGCATAAGAGCAAGTATAATAAAGTGTTGTAAGGGCATCTCTAGCCTCGTTATGGTTGCAAAAACTACATCTTCCAGAATCCACCCAGTTATGTTTTGCCAGATTATCCTTAGTCAAAATAACTTGTTTATGCACAAACCACATAAACACTTTGATTCTCAAAGGTACCTTCACTTTCCAAACGTGCTTCGAGGAAGGAATCACGCTAGAGTTAATAACATCCAGATACATGGATTTGACCGAGAACACGCCGTTCTTAGTTAGTTTCCAACACAACTGATCTGGCTGCTGAGACAACTGGACATCCATCAATCTTCTCACAAGATGAAGCCAGGCCTCCCAACGATTTCCCGCTAGCGTCCTCCGAAAACGAATATTGAGGGGGGTGGATTGTAAAACTGTTGCAACGTAAGCATCTCTACGTTGAACAATGTTATACAAAGTAGGATATTGAAGCGCAAGGGGAGTCTCCCCAAGCCACGTATCCTCCCAGAATCTCGTACAGCTCCATTTCCGACTAAGAACCTGGTCCTATTAAAAAAGAGTGATTTGACTCTCATCAAGCCTTTCCAAAATGGTGAGTCAGTCGGCCTCACTGTCACCTGGGACAAGGTTTTAGAGTGAAGATACTTATTTCGCAAGATCTGAGCCCAAGTGGCCTCCGTCTCGGAAGAAAGCTTGAACAGCCACTTGCTAAGGAGACATCTGTTTTTGACTTCCAAATTTTCAATACCTAGACCCCCTTGGTCCTTTGGCCTACAGATGATATCCCATTTAGCAAGCCTATACTTTCATTTAAGCTCATCACTCTGCCAAAAGAATCGTGATCGGTAGAAATCTAGCCTCTTCCTGGCCCCCACCGGGACCTCGAAAAAAGATAGAAGAAACATAGGCATAGTTGTGAGGACCAAATTAATCAAAATTAATCGCCCTCCATATGACATGAGCTTCCCTTTCCAACAGCTCATTTTCTTCCCAAAACGATCCTCAATGCAATTCCACTCTTTGTTAGTCAGCTTACGATGATGAATGGGTATACCTAAATACGTGAATGGTAATGTTCCCAATTCACATCCGAACAACTGTTTATAAGTCTCCTGGTCATCATTAGCTCTTTCAAAACAGAACAATTCGCTCTTGTGGCTATCAAACACCTCTTTCTTGATTGTTCGCTGGTCAAGATTCTGTGGCGGTCGATTCATATTGCTTTTAATATTAATTCGCCCAGTTCTATCAACACGTTATTTGGGACGTGACTCGATGGGATTGATTCAGATACAGCGAGGCACATTCGTGTAGGCGTGTGTGCTTTGTTATGGGCAGTCTGGAATTGCAGAAATGATTTGGTTTCTAACAGAACAACAAACATTCACTTTTTGCAGGTTATCTTCAGGGCCACTGGGTTGATCCGATGTGGTCGCTACTCACTCCGACGGAGGCTAGGGAGTGTTTGGTTACTGCGTCTACCCGATGAGAGATGATAGCTCGGGATATTTTCAACCGGTTTGGATGGCGGTCATGTATTAGGATAGGCATGTAGTGCTCCTATTTTTATTTGCCAGCCGATTGTGGCTCTGCCTTTTGTGTTTAGCTCTTGTGAGCATGTGTTTACTTCCTGTTTCGAGACTTGGAGACTGTTGTTGAATTCTTTTTTATTAATAACATGAGCCGTATGCATCTTCTGATGCAGAGGCTGTGGTAAACCCCCTTTTCGAAGAAAAAAAGGCATCTCTAGCCAATCTCCTAAAATTGGTTAGAGAGCAATTCACTTTACTTCTTTAACCAACATCTCAGCCCCGAGGAAGGGATTGCTATTACTTCTATCAAGCGTGCACAGAATAGGCCCAACCATGAGCTGGCGAGATATGGCCGTGTTACACCATGAACTTGCGTATGGCTGGGTGCTAGTACTGATGAAGTTGTAACACTGTGTACGAGCAATTTTGCACGACCGTGAGTAATACGATATCTCTTTCCCCCGCCAAAAAAAACTAATTAAGCATGTGATTAATCGCGTTCGTTCATAAAAAGCACTGGAGGAATACTGAAGAATCTCATGCGAGATCCTTGCTTTGTTTCTTGACTAATTTGGGATGCTGTCTGAGCGCCCGGTGAGGCAAATCTAGTGCGTGCGCTGGACAGGACAGGAACGTGGGAGAAAGAAATGGCATGGAGGGGTCCCGTTAGACTAAACCCGGA